>NW_006921673.1:913701-928127 GCF_000298275.1 Orycteropus afer afer | reverse complement strand
ATTCTTCTTTGTTTCCAACTTTTGCATTCCAGTCACCAGTGATAATTAACACATCCTGTTGCATGTTTGGTCAATTTCAGACTGCAGAAGTTGACAAAAATCTTCAATTTCCTCCTTTGGCTTTGGTGGTTGGTACATAAATTTGAATTATAGTTATATGAACTGGTCTTCCTTGTAGGCGTATGGATATTATCCTATCACTGACAGCATTGTGCTTCAGAAAAGATCTTGAAACATCCTTTGTGATGATGAATGCCACACCATTCCTCTTCAAATTGTCATTCCCAGCATAGTAGATCATATGGTTTTCTGATCCAAAGTGACAAAAACCAGTCCATTTCAGCTGACTAATGCCTAGGATATCAATCTCTATGTGTTCCATCTCATTTTTGACAACTTCCAATTTTCCTAGATTCATACTTCATACATGCCATGTTCCGATTATTAATGGATGTTTGCATCTCTTTCTCCCCAATTTGAGTCGTGCCACATCAGCAAATGGAGGTCTCAAAAGCTTTCCCTTATCTATATCAGTAAGACTGGTTTTACTCTGATGATGCAGCTCTTTCCCAGGCATATTTTGAGAGCCTTCTAACCTAAGTGACTCATCCTCCTCCTCTGTATTGGACAATGATTCCAGACTATTCATAAAGTTGCACAATAATGTACCAGACAGTGTTTCTCTGCTATTCATAAGGTTTTCCCTGGCCAATTCTTTGAGAAGTGGGTGGCCTCTTCCTTCTTCCTAGTCTGTCTCAGTCTGCAAGCTGCACTGAAACCTGTGCACCATGTGTACCCCTCTGGGTTTGAAACACTGGTGGTGCAGCCTCAAGACTCACAGCAACATGTGACTACAGTAGGACAAACTGACAGATGAGTTTGTCTATCTTAGTTGTTTGAAACTTCTCCAACCTTCCCTTACCTGGATCCCTGCTGCTGTCTCCTCTCTCTGTCCCAGCCCCCCTAGCCTTTTTTTCTCCTTTCCCCCACTTTCCCACCTTGCCACTTATGGGATATGGCCTGGGTTTCGTCCGCTCACCTGGATCCCTGTGGCTGACTCCACTAATGGAACAATAAGCAGCTGCAAAAGAAAAGAAAAAGAGAGAGAAGAAAAGGAAATGAAAGAAAAGAGAGATAAAATCTGTATGTACCTGTATTAAAATACACTCAAAACAAAAAAACAAAATGCGACTACTGCCGTGAAGTTGGATCTGACTCATAGTGACCCCTCCTTGGGTTTCTGTGGCAATATCACTATGGAAGTAGATTGCCCAACCTTCTTTCTGAGGAGTAGCTGGTGAGTTTGAACCTCCAGCCTTCTGGCTAACAGTCAAATGCCTTAGGCACTATGCTACCAGAGCTCCCAAAATATACTCAAGATACTGTTAAAAATGAATTGTTTGCCTTATAGATGTCTGTAAGGACTTTTTAGAAACTATAACAATAAGAAAGTGGTTATCTAAGTCTGAGGGCAGTGGAAAAAGTGTGCATGGGGAAGAGAAGTTTGCTTGAAGCATTTAGAAAAACTGTATTTTTTGTTACTTGATTGTTGAACCGTGTGTTCATTATCCAAAACTCAATAAATTAATTAAAATACACTTCTTAAATATAATATTTTGTTGTGTTTTATATGATAGTTTATACTGTTTCCATTGAACATTTTTTATACAAATTGCTCTGTGCCATTGGTTACATTTTTCACAGTATGTCAGCATTATCATTATTTCCACTGTTTGTTCTTTTTTATTAATCTGGCTTCCCTGTCCCTCCTTACCTTCTCATCTTTGCTTTAAGGTAAAATTGACCTTTTGGTCTCATATAGCTCATTATTTGATGAAGCACAGTATTCACAGTTGATGTTTATTTTATAAGCCAATCTATTGATTAGATGTGGCTTTAGTTCCAAGTTCAAAGAGTATTTTAAGGCAATAATCTGGAGGTTCCACTAGTTTCTATTGGCCCAGTAAGTCTGCCCATTTTTAGGAACTGGAGTTTTGTTCCACATTTTCCCCATATTCTATCTGGGACTGTCTTAAAAATACATTTTTACTATAGAACAGTTCAAACTGCATGAATATATAAAGAACGTTTTCCCCACCAGTATGGCCTTCCTGACCACTCACACTGTTAACACCGTTAACAGTTCAACATTATCTACATGTGTGTATAAATGTCCTGGTATCTGCATCTTCCTTTTCAAAGGTTACCACCCTCTGATATATTTGAAAGGGAAGAGGCAGATCTCATGTCCGTCTTCGTACAGTCCACATTGCAATGCAATTCTCTGCTCTCACCTGCCTCACCCTCTGCTCTCAGCATTGCCTAAGGCTTCAACTCACTTTGCTACTGGTCACCCTGGGTACCCTGAGCCAAAAAAGAACCCAAATCCATTGTCATCAAGTCAATTCTGACTCATAGTGACCCCATTGGTTTTCTGAAGTAGTAAATCTTTATGGAAGTAGATTGCCCAGTCTTCCTTCTACAGAGTGGCTGATAGATTTGAACTACCAACCTTCTGGTTAGCAGTCAGATGCCTTAGGCACTGTGGTACCAGAGCTCTGAACCCTGAGACTACCCTCAATATTTGTTTGCTACAACCTCCAAGGTGATACAGGAACAGAAGCCGCAAGTTGCCCCATCCTCAAATTCCCTCACAGCCTCCTGAAGTTTTGAGAATAAAAAAAGAAATTACATTATCGGGGGCAGGGGAACAAAACACTAGATACTCAATATGACTGATCTCTGAGTCCATAGGAAAATAAAAATAAGCCCTCCAAGAGTATTACAGCACACTTCAGGTTCCAGCTTTGTCTCTCTGGCTCAGGCTTTGCCCTTTCCCCCTCATTACAGAGTGTCTTCTTGTCACTCTTTATAGTATTATCACTATGTACATAGTACATCTTCACCCTTTCCTTTAGTGAAACCCCGCCCTTAATCACGAAGTCTAGTCTCTTTCTAGCATATCTTCCCTTCCCTCATTAGAACAATCCATAAAAAAAAAAAAAAAAATAGACTCATTGCCATTGAGTGGATTTTGACTCATAAAGAACTAGGAAAATTGTCTGAGTGTGTTCTTTTCTCATTTAAATTAAAAAAAAAAAAAAAATAGACTCATTGCCATTGAGTGGATTTTGACTCATAGCGACCCCTCCTTAGGTTTCCAAGGTGGTATCTCCACGGAAGCAGATCCCCCAATCTTCCTTCCAAGGAGTGGCTGGTGGGTTTGAACCATCAGCCTTCTGATTACCAGTCAAACGTTAGGCACTATACCACCAGAGCATAATAATTCACTGCAAGCTATTTCCCCAAGCATTCAGTCCAGAAATACCTCAGAAAAGCTTGTCTGAACTGTCCAGAGGAGTCTTGGAGCACTCCACATCCCTTCAGAGGCCCTGTGCTCTGGCAGTGTGAAGAGAAGATCTCTATGGATATCTTGTCTTCTGTAGGAAAGGCTTGGGCAAATCTCACACACACCTAAAGACAGATGAATAACATATGCACACCCATGTTCATTGCAGCACTATTCGCTGTAGCAAAGAGATGGAAACAACCTAAGTGCCCATCAAGAGACGAATGGATACCAAACTATGGTACATTCACACAATGGAATATTATGCAACATTAAAGAATAATGAAGAATCTATGAATCACCATTAATGTGGATGAACTCGGAGGACACTATGCTGAGTGAAATAAGTCAATCACAGAAGGACAAATATTGTACGAGTCTGTTATTATAAAAAATCAAGGAAAGTTTTACACAGGGAAGCAAATTTATCTTGTTGGTTACCAGGGATAGGAGGGAAGGGGAGGGAAAATTTCTGACTAGTTAAGATTCATGTGTTGATTTGGGTGAAGGAAAGGCAATATAACAAAAGTGTGTGACAAGCACAATAACAATAGGGAAAAGCAGTACAGAGAAATGTGCACAAAAGGTATAGGCAACAGAGGCAAATACTATTACAGACACAATACTGCATTGCCAGAGACAGAAAACACTGGTCTATGGAAAAATGCACAGACAGGTGAGATCAGGTATGGGTAGGCAAATATACCCATGACCATGGAAACAGTTGGCTGATGATATTCTTACATATGTATTTGTGCTACAAAAAAAAAAAAAAAAAATCCATATACTAAGGCAAACTCAGGGAGTGGTTTGGGATTTGATAGACTCTTATGGCACCTATCTGTTATTACCTCTTGTTTGGGGTTTGGGGTTGTTTATTAAAGGGCCCTTATTTAAAAAAAAAAAAAAAATATATATATATATATATATATATATTAAAGAAGTAACAAGGGACCGGGTTGAAGTAGCTTCACAGTGACAACCAAACACCTTGAGGGAGAGACTCACCAAGCCTGTGGGCTTAGCACCATGATCTTGAGGACATCAAGCTCAATTGGCACAACATTTGTACATAAAAATCTTGTTCTACATCCTACTTTGGTGATTAGCGACTGGCATCTTAAAAGCTTTCGAGCAGCTATTTAAGATAAAACCTTTGGTCTTCCCTCATCTGAGCAGAGAAGAGTGAAGAAAATCAAGGTCATATGGAAACAATTAGTCCAGGCATATGATGGACCATAGGGACCTCAGCCTTCATGACCGTGAGACCAGAAGAAAAAGATGGTGCTGGCTATCTCTGCCAATCACTGCAGAAGTAGATTGCCCCATCTTCCTTCCGAGGAGTAGCTGGTGGGTTTGAACTGCCAGCCTTCTGGTTAGCAGTCAAGTGCCTTAGGCACTATGCTACCAGAGCTCCCTAAATCCAAATTAAGGAAGAAAAATATTTTCCTAAAGGCAAAAATAATCTTCAGAGATGACTCTTGCCCACAATAAAGAAAGCAATATAGGCTCTCCAGAACTTTGTACCAGCAAGAAAATTCTGAGATGTTTTTCTTAACAAAATACAACACAACAGAACAAAAAGGTTTATACCTAGTCTTTCCAATTGACAGCATGAAGAATTATCATAGGCTTTGAAATGGCAGTTTTTTCCTAATGATCGCCAGAAGGGTAACAGAAAAGAATGTGTTTTCCTCTTTCCAGTATAACTCTACCAGGAATCATTGGGTTTTTAATTCTCTCTGTCTTACTTTCTCTCTTATTGCACACACTCATGCATGTGCACGCATGCACATGTGCACACACACATTCTTCTTTAAAAAATAATTTTAAATTTTGAAGTGAAGAACTTCACAAGAAGTTGTGAAAGTAGTACAGAAAATTTCCATGTACCTGTCACACAGCTGCCCCTAAAGATAAAATCTTACATTACTGTAGTAAATTGTCAAAACCAGGAGATTAATTTTGTTAATACAAACACTATTAACTCAGGTAAAGAGGCTATAGAACTTGTCTGGATTTTATCCATTTGTACATGCATTTTTATGCATATGTCTTTGTGTGTGTGTGTGTGTGTGTGTGTATGTAGTTCCATGATATTTTGTCATGTGTGTAGATTTAAGTAGCTATCACCTTAGTCAAAATACAGAATTGTTCAGTTACCATAAAGGAACTCTTTCTGTGACCCTGTAATAGACACATGTTTCTTCTAGCCACTACTGACCTCTTTTTTTTTCTTTTTTTAAATCAGTATGTTTTTATCACTTCAGGAATGTTATATAAATGGAATAACCTAGTATGTAAATCTTTGACACTGGTCCCCCCTCATAAACACACACACAGCATAATGTCCCTGTGATGGTTATGTTTGTATGTCAACTTGGCTAGGCCTGGTTGAGTGGCTGGGCAGCTGGATGTAGTATTCCCCATGATGAGACTGGTAATCAACTCCATGGTAGAATCTACTGGGAGCAGCTGAGTAGCTGCCTTTGGGTATGTGGTCTGCTTCCTGTATATAAGGAAAGGCTTTGAGAATGGTCCCTGTCCTATGGCATGTTTGGACCCTGCATGTAGCTGTGTCATTGCTCAGCAGCCTGCTATGCTCTGCTGACCTTGAGACTTAGAGTGGACCTGCTGTGTGGATTGGTTAATGGCCTGCCGTGTGGATTGGTAACATTGGGACTGTGCCTTTTTACTTGTCAACCTTGGGGCTTTTCAGCCTCAGCAGCCAGCAGCTGTCTGAGTGAAGAAATGGCTCTAGCTCCAGTGGGCCAGGAGCAGGAGGCAGAATTGGACCCCAAGGCTGAGGGGCTTTCACCCAGCCCCTAGAGCTTGGCACTTTGAACTTGGATTTAAAGCCTCCAAATTGTAAGAATAAACTCTTGTTTGTTAAGGCCATCCCATTTGTGGTGTATTTCATGTCAGAGCGGCACTAGGGTAACCAGAACAGCCCCCAAGAGCCATTCACATTGCTGCATGCATCAGTAGTCCATTCTTTTTTATTGCTGAGCAGTATTCTATTATATGGATGTCCCATACTTGTATTTCCTATTCAGTAATAACAAAGGACATTTGACTTGTTTCCAGTTTTGGGCAATTACAAATAAAGCTGCTATGAACATTCATATACTGTGCTTTTTTTTTTTTTTTTTTTGGTACTCAAGTGATATACTGTAGATTATTCTGCAAAGTGCTGACATTTATTAAAAGCTATAGCTAACATTTCAAGTGTCTTATGTATAGGATAGAATCCTCACAATCATACCATTATATTGCCAGTTTTCAAATGAGAAAGATGGGGCATATTAAGGTTAAGTAACTTGCCTGAATTCAAACATGAACTAGCCTAGTAGTTAAACTCATGCAGTATGATTCCAGATCCTATGCTTTTAGACACTAGCATCTTCTTCCTGTCTAATAGGTAGTAAAATTTGTATATGTCAGGCACAAGTTTAAGTACATAGTAATCATTGTCTCATTTGATAAAATAACCCCTATGAAGGTTCCAAAGTCAATTTGATTCCTGGGTATTCCATCTGGTAAGGTTCATATGTATAGTCACCATTTATGTTGTTGGAAGAAAGGTATCAGTAATGAGTAGGTTGGTGGTCATACAAAATTCTATCATTTTATCTCTGCCATCTTTTCTATCAACAAAGCTATGTTTCACAGATGCTTCTTCATTTCCAACTTTCACATTCTACTCACTAGTAGTTATCAATACCTCTTGACTGTGTGTTTGGTCAATTCAGATGGCAGAAGATGGTAAAAATCTTCTATTTTGCTCATCTTTGACTTTGGTGGTTGGTGTATAAATTTGAATAATAGTAGTATTATATGGTCTTCCTTGGAGACCATTCCTCTACAATTTGTCATTCCCAGCATAGTAGACCATGTGATTTTCTGATTCAAAATGGCCAATACCTGTCCATTTCAGCTCACTAATGCCTAAGATAGGGAGCTCTGATAGCATAGTGCCTAAGGCACTTGACTGCTAACCAGAAGGCTGGTGGTTCAAACCCACCAGCCACTCCTTGGAAGGAAGATGGGACAATCTACTTCCGTAGTGATACTGCCTCGGAAACCCAAGGAGGGCTCGCTATGAATCGGGTCTGACTTGATGGCACATAACAACAACAACAATGCCTAAGATATCAATCTTTATGCTTTCCATTTCATTTTTGACCATTTCCAATTTTCCTAAATCCATACTACATAAATTCCACATTCCAATTATTAATGGATGCTTGCAGCTGTTTCTTTTCATTTTGAGCCATTCCACATCAGCAAATGAATATTAGGAAGGCTTTACTCCACCCATGTCATCATGGTTGACTCTAGTTTGAAGAGGCAGCTCTTCCCCAGTCATATTCTGAATGCTTTCCAACCTGAGGGGCTCATCTTCCAACACTACACCAGACAATGTTTTCCAGCTATTCATAAGGTTTTCAGTGGCCAATTTTTTCAGAAGTATACCTGGCCACATCCTTCTTCCTAATCTGCCTTAGTCTGGATGCTACACAGAAACCTGCCCACCATGGATGATCCTGCTGGTATTTGAAATACCGGTGGCATAGCCAGCAGCATCACAGAAACACATGAGCCACAACAGTATTACAGACTGACAGATGAGTGATGAAGTACTAATGTCTACCTTTCCACCTAGAGTATAGTTTTTTTTAAAAAAATACATTTTATTGAAATATAGTTTATGTACAGTGAAATACACAAAACTAAAGTGACACGGGTCTTTTTTTTTTTTTTTTGCAGTGTTCCCTCTCCTCCCCTTCTACCTCTGGTAACCAACAAAGACATTTTCCTTCCATATATAAACCTTTCCTTGATTTTCTACAATAATGAACTAATACTATAATTGTCTTTCTGTGATTGACTTATTTCACTCAGCATAATACCTTCCAAGTTCACCTATCTTATGTGGTGTTTTGCAGATTCTACATTACTCTTTAGTGTTGCATAGTATTCCATTGTGTGTATGTACCATAGTTTGCTTATGCATTCTTCTGTTGATGGGCATGTAGGTTGTTTCCATCTTTTTGCTATTGTAAATAGTGCTGTGATGAACATGGTATGCATATATCTGTTCTTGTCCTGGCTCTCACTTCTTTAAGATATATACCTAGTAACAGGATTGCTGGGTCAAATGGTATTTCTAATTCCAGCTTTTTAAGGAATCACCATACTGTTTTCCACAGGGGTTGTATCATTTTTAAATCCCACCAGCAGTATATGAGAGTCCCAATCTCTCCACATCCTTGTTAGCATTTATTATTTTCTGTCTTGTTGAATTTTGCCATTAGTGCTGGGGTGAGGTGGTGTATCATTGCCATTTTTATTTGCATCTCTCTGATGGCTAATGATCATGAGCATTTCTTCATGTATTTGCTGGCAGCCAGAATATCATCTTTTGTGAAGTGTCTATTCATGTCTTCTGCCCATTTTTTTTATTGGATTGTTAATCTTTTTATTGTTGAGGTGTTGGAGTTTTCTGTGAATTTGAGAGATAAGTCCCTTGTCAGATATGTAATTATCGACAAGTATGTATTTGTTGCTGTCATTTTGTTATGTGCTTATTCACGGTGTTCCTGATTTCTTTGTTCCATAAAATTTTCTATGCTGAGCTCGTTTTGTTTATGAATCGTGTTTTTAGTTCCTTCATTGCTATTGTTTTAGTACTTGCTAAATATTTGTGCTGGTCCTCTTTTTTATTTCAATGTGATGATTTTTCATTTTTCTTTGAGGTTACCCTGTGATTTATAATTTTCTTCCCAAGTTTAGAGTAGTCCATTCTATCCTGCAGTTGCCTAGACTTCCCTACTGCAAAAAGGGCAAGGAGGCCACATGTTCTGACCTCCTCTAATCTCACAAGAGGAAGACAGCAGTAACCCAAGGCCTATTACTGCAAGGCCAAACATGCTGCCTCCCTCCAGCCCTTTCACCAACTGTTCCTCCCAAAGCACCCACCACCTCTCTCCTGGGTTCAATAATTCACTACAGTGGCCACACAGAACTCACAGATTACAGGGTTTATTAGGGAAGCACCAGGCTACAACTCAAGTTCAGAAAGAACGCTCAGTCTCTCTCCCAGCCCACCATCCCTCAGCCAAGAGTTTCTCACAGTCTCTTTCCCAGCAGTGCTGGTCCCTTGGTGTCTCACTCAGCAATGCTTGTCTCTTGCGTCTCTTTGCCAGCAATGCATGTCTCAGGAGCCCGTGTCTCTTTCAGCAGCACATCTTCTTCAACCAGCAGTCAGAGAGAGTTCTTCTTCCAGTAGGTCTCCTTTAGAGCCTGCAGGGTGGTCAGACTAGCCAATTATAGCATCAGAACTCTAAGCACCTGAGAGAGAGTGGGCACCTCCCAGAACATTGTTTTGTGCCACTCCCAACAGAAATACTCCAGGTGGACACCTTCAGCAATCAGGAGCTCCTCAGTTGCTCATAGCAAATTCCACCTTGGAGTTTACAAAGACTTATGGGTAGAAAAGCCACACAAAGTAATTTACTACACTGCACCTACCATTTAGAAGTTCTGTAACTACACAATTTTTTCCCTCTTTTTAGTTTGTAGTTGTCCTAATTTTTCAATTGATGTCTCTGGTTCCCTGTTTACAGTCTTGTAAGCTTGTTTACTTGAGATACTTCCATAGCTGGGTTGGTTTCTGGGTTATGTCATCATGTGTGTTAATGGTCAGTTGTTGTTTACTGTTGTACTCTGTCCAAAGGAATCCCTTAACATCTCTTAGAAGGTTGGTCTGGTTTTAACAAATTCTCTTAATTTCTGCTTATCTGGAATTAGGTCCTAATTTCATCATCATATTTGAGGGACAATTTTGCTGGGTATATAATTCTTGGTTGGAAATTTTTCTCTTTCAAGGTTTTATATATACCATCCCATTGCCTTCTCACCTGCATAGTTTCTGCTGAGAAATCTGAGCTTAGTCTTATTGGTTGTCCCTTGTAGGTAACTTTTTGTTTTTCCCATGCTTCTTTCAGGATTCTTTCTTTGCTTGTTTTTGGTGACTTTGATGATGCTATGTCTTGGTGATTTTCTTTTGGGGTCTATTCTGTTTGGCATTTGTTGGACATCTTGAATGGATGTATTCTCTTCTTTCATCATACCAGGGAAATTCTCTTCCAACAAATCTTTGACAATTTTTTCTGTGGTTTTATTTGTCTCTTCCTGTTCTGGAATTTGGTTTATACATAGGTTATTCATTATGATGGTATCCCACATGAACCTTAGGCTTTTCTTATTTTGTTTTGATCTTTTTTCTGACTGATCCCTTTCCAGAGAAGTATTGAGTTATTTGTCTTCAATCTCACTAATTCTGTCTTCCATAGACTCAATTCTAATCCTTTGCCCTTTCAATGTGTTATCTATTTCTGAAAACTTAGTATTGATCTTCTGGATTTCTAACTGTAGATTTTGTATCATTTTTAATTGCTCATCTATTTTGTCATTTTGTTCTTGTATTTTCTTGTGAAATTGTTCTAGGGTTTTGTCTGTGTTTTCCTTAATTTTGTCAATGTTTTCCTTGATCTGTCTCTCACTCCTTTGAAGATATCTAAGTATAATTCTTTGGAATTCCTTATCAAGGACCTCCAATGCTGCTTCTTCCTCAGGGTGTGTTTTGGGTCTGTATCCTGGTCTGTTGTTTCTCCTGCTTTATCTTGCTTCTTTGTGTGGACTGTGATGCTCTATTGTCTCCTAGACATTGTGACATTTTTGTGTTTATATTTAATTGGTGATTGTACATTGGAGTGACTTGCCCACAATTTTCTTTTTCTTTGTATGTTATCTGCATAAGCAGGGTATTGTGCTCATCTATTTGCTAGTTGCTAGCACTTATGCACTCACCACCTGTCTCCTGTCCTGTTGTCAGCTTCCTATATGTCCCTGTCATCCTTGGCAAATGGAGTTCTATTCTTAGGTTCCTGGAATTTGAAATGAGAATGCTGTCACTTCAAAATCCAATAGGGCTGCTCCTTGTGAACATTCAAATGACTGTGCCCTTGGTCACTTTAAATATCCAAAATGGCCACCACTTATAAACATTCAAAATGGCTGCACCCTCTGGACAACAAAAAGTTCATAGCTCAGGTTGTCTCCCTCCTTGTTGTTTCCCTTCCTAATCATAGGCCACTGGCATAGTTGTCCCTGCAGCCCTTGGAAAACTGGGTTGATCTTTAGGTCAATTCTCAGGTCCCAGCACCAC
Source organism: Orycteropus afer afer (assembly GCF_000298275.1). NCBI lineage: Eukaryota > Metazoa > Chordata > Mammalia > Tubulidentata > Orycteropodidae > Orycteropus > Orycteropus afer. The sequence goes on along the minus strand of NW_006921673.1, from coordinate 916,545 downwards.
TTGGAATATTCAGGCTGTTGGTCCTGTCAGAGTAGCTGACAGTCCTCAGCTCTGACTGTCTCCGTACTCACTGTTTTCATTTAGATTTTTCCACTAATTGGTGCCTAATCCACTTCTGTATACTTCCTTTCAAAATTCAGGGCTTCAGGATTATCTTCTGTATCTCTGTCAGTTCGTCTCTCTTTTCTTTGTTGAAGAGGATCTTTGTAACTTGTCTGGCTATTCAGCCATCTTACTGGAAGTTGTCCACCTAGGACATAGTTTTCATGTTGTTGTTGTTCACTTTCTTCAAATTAAAAAAAAAAATTGAGTAGGAATTGGCAGGAGTGTTAAGAGCTCTGGTGGTGCAGCAGTTAAGGCATTTGGCTGCTAAACAAGAGGCTGGTGGTTAGAACTTACCATCCACTCTGTGGGAGAAAGATTAGGTGGTCTGCTTTAGTAAAGATTTACAGCCTTGGAAACCCAATGGGGATTACTATTAGTCAGAATCAACTTAGTGGCACTGAGTATGGCTTGAGTTTGGTCAGGATTAAGGAGAAAAGTGGGATTCATTGCTCAGGGGACACTGAACTTCTAGTAAGGGTGATGGAAAATTTGGAAACAGGTAGTTATAATGGTTGAACAGCAAGATGAATGTGATTAATGTCTTTACATTGTATATGTAAAAAAGGTTGAAATGGCAAATGTTTTATTACATATATATTTACCACAATTTTAAAAACCACTAAAGATCTTTATATTTTGAAAAAAGGCACAGATGCACAAAAAGTTGCAAAAATAGTACAAAGAGGTACCCAGCTTCCCTTCTTTCCCCATATATATCAAATACCAGAGCCATTTAGTACATCCTTTTCCTGTCCCAGTTCATTACAGACCAAAAATCCTTACAATTGCACCACTACAGCATGTGAAAGATTAACAAAATTTCACCTACAACGAATCGATGATGGATTAGTATCATCATCTGGCAGATAAGTGGTTCAATTCCAACATATCCTTGGCTCTAGTCTGCTTTTAAGGAACTCTGGTGGTGCGGTGCCTAAGGCACTTGACTACTAACCAGAAAGTTGGCAGTTCAAACCCAATAACCACTCTGCAGAAGGAAGACCGGGCAATCTACTTCTGTGAAGATTTACCACCTTGGAAACCCAATGGGGGTTGCTATGAGTTGAAACTGACTCCATGGCAGTGGGTTTGGTTTGGTTAGTTTGCTTTTGTGATCACTTCTGTCACCAATTGTCTTAGATTATATTCCCTATGAGTAAAGCATGAGGTGACAGTTCTTAGTGTAAGTGATCTTAAGGAAATACCTATTAGGGAGTGAAGAAAGTAGGATATAGGAGGGGAAGTCAGGCAAAGATATGCCTTCAGGAGAAGTTGATCCTCAACCTGATCCCATCAGAAGCTCTGGATTATGAACTGCACCACAGAGGTTGTCCCAACCAAAGGCAAGGGAGTTGAGCTATTATACTTCCTTCATAGCCTGGCTATGGCTTTCCCTTGGGGTATGGGAATGGGGTATAATGTTTCAACCATCATCTTCGGGACCAATTGCAGATGAGGAGGCTCCTGTCCACAAAGTGTAATCACCCATAAAAGGATATAGCCATGAACCATTAGCAGCTAACTCCCACAGCAGCAAGGTGATGAATACACAACTTGGCAAAGGGGATCTACCTAGGTAGTGCAAATGGTTAACACACTCAGCTGCTAGCCGAAAGGTTGGAGGGTTGAGCCTACCCAGAAGTGCCTCAGCAGAAAAGCCTGGAATCAGCCATTGCAAACCCTATGGAGCATGGTTCCATACACTGACACACATAGGGTCGCCATGAGTTGGAACTGACAGCAACTAGTAAAGGAAGTCTGGGAGGAGCTCTGGTGGCACAGTGCCTAAAGCATCTGACTGCTAACCAGAAGGTTGGCAGTTCAAACCCACCAGCCACTCCTTGGAAGAAAGGTTGGGCAATCTACTTCGGCAGTGACATCATCTCGGAAACCCAAGGAGGGGTCACCATGAGTTAGATCCGACTTGATGGCAGTGGGTTTTTGGGTTAGTAAAAGAAGTCTGGGCCTACCCAATGCATCTGCTACACCTCCCTGAGGGAATGATATGCAATTAAAGTTAATTAATGGGAAGGAGGCAGGCATGTGAAAATTCTAGAGAAGAACATTCCAGGTAGTTCTGAGATGGAGATAAACAGCATGGTTGAAGGACAAAAAGAAGGCCAATGTGGGTGGAATGTGGTGAAGAAGGGAGAGAAGGGGGAGACTGTGCTTGTAAACCTGATAGAGCAGCATGAGGTAATGCAGTAGCTGGCCAGTACTCTGACTATGGCTTCCACATGGTACTTTGTAGCCTCAGAGCACATTGGTAAAGTACTCATCCATGGAGAACAATATCATGCCTGATAAAGTAGAGGATCAGCAGAAAAGGTGAAGACCCTCAATGAGATGGATTGACAGAGTTGCTGCATGTATGGCCTCAAATTCAGCAGAGATTTTGAGGATGGCACAGGACTCAGAAGTCTTTCATTCTGTTGTACATGGGATTTCTATGTGTTGGAGTCAACTCGACAGCACCTAACAATAACATAGTAAACATGGTAGAGTTCAATGGCAACTACATCAGAAGACCTGGATTCTAGTTCCAAATCCTCTAGATGTCTTTTCTAAGGTCTGGTAATTAATAAATAAATAAATAAATAACTTTACCTCTTTGAAATTGCCAAGGTTGTCTCCCAAAGGCAGATTGTTGTTGTTGTTGTTATGTGCCGTCGAGTCGGCCCCGACTCATAGCAATCCCTCCTTGGGTTTCCAAGGCAGTATCACTATGGAAGTAGGATT
>NW_006921673.1:910210-912788 GCF_000298275.1 Orycteropus afer afer | reverse complement strand
TTCCCTGGAGAAGGATGTCATGCTTGGTAGGGTGGAGGGTCGACGAAAGAGGGGGAGGCCTTCAAGGAGATGGATTGATACAGTGGCTGCGATGATGGGCTTGAGTATAGCATGGATTGTAGGGCTAGCGCGGGATCGGGCAGTGTTTCGTTCTGCTGTGCATGGGGTCGCTATGAGTCGGAAATGACTCGACGGCACTTAACAACAACTAACAACAACAAACCTCTTTAGTCTCAGTTTCATCTATTGTAAAATGAAATATGAAAGGGTTCAGTATGACATTTCCAATTCTTATATTTAAGGATCCTCTGTATTATATTAAAATCAAATCTCCTAACCTAATGGTGGGTCACTATTATCTGGAATAGACTCAATGGCAGTCTTTTTTTGGTTGTAACTGAATAAGCATGTCCATTCCAATAAAATTTTACTTACTTGTTTCAATAATTATTTTTTAAAAGTTAACAACCCTAGAGTTCTGGTAAGATGGTGGAATAGGCAGACAGACTGCACAGACCCTCTCCAACAATGAAAAGGGGAATCAATTAACACAAATACAGAAGATAATGCTGGAGCACTGAGCTTTAACGGGAAGAATATAGAAGTGTAATAATTCCAACTAGATAGCATAGTGCCTAAGACACTTGACTGCTAATCAGAAGGCTGGCAGTTCAAACCCACCAGCCACTCCTTGGAAGGAAGATGGGGCAATCTACTTCCATAGTGATACTGCCTGAGAAACCCAAGGAGGGGTCGCTATGAGTCGGGTCCGACTCAACAGCACATAACAACAACAACAAGTAGAAGAACTTGCATGGAAACACCAAAAAAGAAGACGTATGGAGCTGCAGTCTGTCAGCAATGGTGATAGCACAAATAGCTTAGGTATTGCCAAGTAGTGTTGTTGTTGTTGTTGTTATGTGTCATTGAGTCAGACCCGACTCATAGTGAACCCTCCTTGGGTTTGCGAGGCAGTATCACTATGGAAGTAGATTGCCCCATCTTCCTTCCGAGGTGTGGCTGGTTGATTTGAACTGCCAGCCTTCTGATTAGCAGTCAAGTGCCTTAGCCACCGAGTAGTGTTAGGACCTAAGAATTAACCTAAAAATTGGCCTTGCTAGCCAGGGGCTGCATGGAGGACTGCACTGGTGGCTGGTGAATAAAAGGGGAAGCAGTGAAGAGGAAGGTGGGCTGAGGTGTGATCTTTTGCCTGTCTGGAGGGCACAGCCATTTTGAATGTTTACAAGCAGTTTGACCATTTTGGATATTTAAAGCAACAGCATTATCCCACATCCCAGGGACTTAAGAATAGACTCCACTAGCTGGGAAACACAAGGACATTCTGGACTCCAATGACTGGAAAGTTAACAGAGAACTTAATACAACAACATCACAATGTGTAGAAGACAACAGACCATCACAGTCCACACAAAGAAGCAAGATAAAGTGGTAAAAACAAGGAAGCAAGATATAGACCCAGAACACATCCCTGAGGAAGAACTGATGAGGAACTCCCTGATAAGGAATTCAAAAGAATTATATTTAGGTATCTTCAAAGGATTGAGAGATAGATCAAGGAAAACACTGACAAAATTAGGGAAAACACAGACAAAACCCTAGAACAATTTCAGAAGAAAATACAAGAACAAAGACAAAATAAATGAAAAATTAGAAATGATACAAAATCTACAGATAGAAATCCAGAAGATTAATACTAAAATTTCAGAAATAGATAGCACATTGAAAGGACAAATAAGTAGAATTGAATCAATGGAAGACAGAATTAGTGAGATTGAAGACAAATACCTGACTATTTCTTTGGAAAGTGATCAATCAGAAAAAAGATCAAAACAAAATGAAGAAAGCCTAAGGATTATGTGGTATAATATTGAAAGGAACAACCTACAAGTAATCAGAATTCTAGAACAGGAAGAGAAAAAGAAAACCACTGAGAAAATTGTCCACGATTTGTTGGAAGAGAGCTTCCCTGATATAATGAAAAATGAGACCATATCCATTCAGGAAGTTCAAAGGACCCCTAACAGGATAGACTCCCAAAAGAAAATCACCACTACATATCATCATCAAACTCATTGAAATCAAAGACAAAGAATCTTGAAAGCAGCATGGAAAAAATGAAAAGTTACTTACAAAGGACAACCAGTAAGAATAAGCTCTGATTTCTCAGTAGAAACCATGCAAATGAGAAGGCAATGGAATGGTATATACAAAACCCTGAAAGAGAAAAATTTTCAACCAAAAATTATATACTTGGGAAAACTGTCCCTCAAATAAGATGGTGAAATTAAGACATTTCCAGATAAGCAGAAATTAAGTGAATTTGTTAAAACCAGACCAACCTAACAAGAGATGCTAAAGGGGGTCCTTTGAACAGAGAACCAATAATAGCAGACAACAATCAACCATTAATATACAAGATGACATAACCCAGAAACCAACACAGCTATTGAAGTATTCAAAGTAAAATAAGCTTGTTGTTGTTGTTATGTGCCGTCGAGTCAGCCCCGACTCATAGCGACCCCTCCTTGGGTTTCCAAGGCAGTATCACTACGGAAGT
>NW_006921673.1:907318-907995 GCF_000298275.1 Orycteropus afer afer | reverse complement strand
AAATTGACTTTAAGACAAAAACTACCATACAAGACAAGGAAGGATATTATATAATGATTAAAGGATCAATTAAACAAGAAGATATAACCATAATAAATATATGTGGGCCCAATGAAATAGTCCAAAATGCATAAATCAGACTTTAACAGAGTTGAAAAAGGCAAGAAGATGACTCCACAGTCATAGTAGGAGACTTTAGTACACCACTTTCAATCACAGATAGAACAACTAGAAAGAAACTCAACAAAGACACAGAATAGCTAAACAATACAATCCACCAATTTGACCTTATAGACATCTACAGAGCACTTCACCCAACAACAGAACCGTATACATTCTTTTCCAGTGCACATGGAACATTCTTCAGGATAGACCACATGTTAGGCCATAAAGCAAACCTTAATCAATTTAAAAACACACTGCAAAACATCTTCTTAGATCACAATGCTATCAAATTAGACATTAACAATAGGAAAATCAATGAAAAAAGAGCAAACAAATGGAAAATGAACATCACCCTCATTAAGAAAGACTGGGTAAGAAAAGAAATTAAAAAAAGAAAGAAAGAACTTAAAAAATTCCTTGAATCATATTGGTTCAATGACAGATACATAGACCAATGGAATAGAATTGAGAACCCAGATATAGATCCATCGACCTATAGTCAGCTGATCTTT
>NW_006921673.1:898574-905013 GCF_000298275.1 Orycteropus afer afer | reverse complement strand
AACTGTACTCCAACAAATTTGAAAATCTGGAAGAAATGGACAGATTTTTAGAAACGCACCACTTACCTAAACTAACACAGACTGATGTGGAAAAATTGAACAGATCCATAACAAAAAAAAGAAATTGAACAGGTCATAAAATAATTTCCAACAAAAGAAGTCCTGACCCAGAAGGTTTCACTAGACCATTCTACCAAACACTCAGAGAAGAACTGACACTAATCCTACTCAAACTATTCCAGCACACAGAAAACAATGGAATCCTTCCAAATTCATTTTATGAAGCAAGCATAACCTTGATACCAAAACCAGGCAAAGGCATCACTCAAAAGGAAAACAATGGATCAATATCCCTCATGAATATAGATTAGAAAATCTTCAACAAAATCCAAGCCAATAGACTCCAACAACATATCAAGAAAATCATGCATTATGAGCGAGTGGGATTCATATCACGTATGCAAGGATGGTTCAACATTAGAAAAACAATCAGTCATCCACCACATAAATAAAACAAAGGAGAACCGCTTGATCATATCAATCGATGCAGAAAAGGCATTTGATAAAATTCAACACCCATTCCTGATCAAAACTCTCAGCAAAATAGGAATAGAAGGGACATTCCTCAACATAATAAAGGGCATCTATGCAAAGCCAACAGCCAACATTATTCTCAATGGAGAGAGCCTGAAACCATTTCCCTTGTGAACAGGAACCAAAGATGCCCTCTATGACCACATCGATTCAGCGTTGTATTGGAAGTCCTAGCCAGGACAATAAGGCAAGAATGGGAAATCAAAGGCATTCAAGTTGGTAAGGATCATTAGACATTAGAGAGATGCAAATCAAAACAATGACATACCATCTTGCTCCAGCATTAATAGCAAAGTTCAACAAGACACAAAATAGCAAATTTTGGCGAGAATGTGGAGAGATTAGGACTCTCATACACTGCTGGTGGGACTGTAAAAATGATACAACCATTATGGAAAGCAATATGGCGATTCCTTAAAAAGTTGGAATTAGAAACACCATTTGACCCAGCCATTCCATTACTAGGTATATATCCTGAAGAAGTGAGAGGCAGGACAAGAACAGATATATGCACACCCATGTTCATTGCAGCACTATTTACAATAGCCAAAGGATGGAAATAACCTAGGTTTCCATCAGCTGAAGAATGAATAACCAAACTATGGTACATACACACAATGGAATACTATGCAACCCTAAAGAATAACATAGAATCTGCACATAATGTGGATGAACTTGGAGTACATTATGCTGAATGAAATAAGTCAATTACAGAAGGACAAATATTGTATTAGTTCATTATTGTAAAAAGTCAAGGAAAGGTTTATCTATGGAAGGAAATTTTCTTTGTTGGTTACCAGGGATGGGAAGTGAGCAGAGGGAACACTGATAGATAGGTAGAGACAAGTATTGATTTGGGTGGAGAGAAGGGCAATATACCAAATGTGAGTGATCAACATGGTGACACTGAGGAAGAGGAAGACATAGAAAGGTGCACGGGAGGTACTGGCAACAAAGATGAACCCTTTTGCACATACAGTACTGCGTTGTCAGTGAAGGCAAACATTGATATACGGATGGATAGATTGGTGAACAGGCTGAACTATTAGGTATGTCTGTGTAGGTGGGGAGTGTACCCAAGACCATGTATAGGGTTCGTAGACAATGTTTCTACAAGTGTATTTGTATGTTGTGTAAGAATTCCCAGGTATATAGTAGAGCTGACAAGGGACAAGATTGTAGTTTCCTACACAAACATCAAAAGATTAATTAAATGCCCTGCCCAGTACAAAAAAGAAAACGTGTGATTCAGAGACCACAGAATTTCACAAGACTTCTATATTTACCACGAAAGTAGATTTGTATGTGGTATTTTATTGAAATTTTTCTTTAATAATTTTATCTCTTCTAAATGACTTTCTTCAGGGTATTTATTTATTTATTTATATTGTGATTTGGGTGAAAGTTTACAGAGCAAATTCACTTTCCATTCAGCAGCTCACATACACTTTGTCTCATGACATTGACTACAATTTACCACAGTGCAACAGCTCCCCTCCCACTTACTCCCGACAGTTACCTCTTCCCTGTGCCTTCCCTTCCATGCACTCCTGCCTCCTGAGCTGTCTCCCTGTGCATACACAGCCCTTTTATTCTCTCACGATTGTTCTCTCCAAGGAGTGTATCTACCTAATGTAAATGTTCACCTCATATGCCTGTGTTTTGTTTGACTGGAAGCCACAGGTGTGGGTTCAATTCCAGACCTGAAGGGCAACTAGGGGCCAGAGTTGCAGTGGTTCCATCAGGCTCTATCAGACCAGCAAACCAAGTCCCTCTGCCCCCCACCTTTTTTTTTTTTTTAATAATTTTGAGTTTTGTTCCACATTGTTCTCCCACTCTATCCAGGATCTCCTACATAGATACCCCTCTAAGTGGTTGACAGTGGTAGCTGGGCGCCATCTAGTTCTTCTGATCTCATAGTCATATAGGCTGAGGATCACATAGTGTACCAGTTGGTTGGACTAATTGTTTCCATGAATCTTTGGTTTTCTTCATTCTTCTTTGCTCTGGACAAGGAGAGACTCATCATTGCATCTGGATGGCCACTTTCAAGCTTTTAAGATCCCAGTCGCTACTTACCAAACAAGGATATGGAGCAATGCAATATGTTTTGCCAATGGAGTTGATGTCCCCTGCGACTGTGGTCCTGAGCCCACAGGTCCAACTACAATACCAGGTCCTTTTTCTGAGGCACCTCTTGGAGGACTGAACCACCAATTTTTTGGTTAGCAGCCAAGAACATTAACCCTTTCAACCACCCATGGAGTCCATAATACATCTATTGCTGTTCTTGTGTGCTGTAGAAATGATTAACTCATAGCAACCCACAGGGTTTCCTAGGCTGTAATCTTTATGGGAGCAGATTGCCAGATATTTTCTCCCATGTAGTGCCTGCTGGGATTGAATCACTGACCTTTTGATTAGCAGCCAAGCACTTAACCATTGGGCCACCAGGGTATCTAACAACAACAAAAAAAAAAAAACCACTGCCATCAAGTCAGATCCAACTCATAGTGACCCCTCCCTGGGTTTCTGAGGCAGTATCACTATGGAAGTAGATTGCCCAACCTTCCTTCCAAGGAGTGGCTGGTGGGTTTGAACCACCAGCCTATGGTTAGCAGTCAAATAAATGCCTTAGGCACTATGCTATCAGAGCTCCTCCAGGGCATCTAGGACATGCTATTAAGGAAAGATAGTTGATCACCAGACTTAAAAATCTGAGTTATCTGATCCTTCCCTTTTAGCTTTTGTAACCAAGCACTTCTTAATTTATGTCTATTCAATGTCCACAACCAAAAAAACAGCAAACTTACTGCCATCAAGTTGGATCTGATCCATAGTTACCGTTCCTTGGGTTTCTGAGGCAGTATCACTACAGAGGTAGATTGCCCAATCTTCCTTCCAAGGAGTGGCTGGTGGGTTTGAACTGCCAGCCTTTTGGTTAGCAGTCAAATGCCATAGGCACTAGGCCACCAGAGCTCCTTTCAACGTCCACAGGAGTTTTCATATCATTCTTTTCCAATGCTACTATCACTTACTTCAGGCTCTCTCACTGATTCATTAAACTCTAAACTGCCTTTCCAACCCCAGTGCACATTAGACATGCAAGTAGACTAGCATTTCCACTCCCCACCCCCATTTTTAAGTTGTGCTTTGGATCAAAGTTTACAGAGCAAATTCATTTTCCATACAACAGTTTATGCACATTTTGTTTCATGACATTGATTGCAATCCACATAATATAAGAGCTCTCTTTCAGACCAGTAAGCCTTGTCTTTTTTATAATTTGGACTTTTTTTCCACATTTTTCTTCTCTATCCAAATAAACAAATAAATAAAAATAAAAACTCATTGCCATAGAATTGATTCTGACTCATAATGACCCCCTTTCAGTTTCTGAGCCAGCAGATCTTTATGGAGGTAGTTTACCCAGCCTTCCTTCCATGGAGTGGCTGGTGGATTTGAACCTCCAGTCTTCTGGTTAGCAGTCAAATGCCTTAGGCACTACACCTACCAGTGCTCTGACTGTAAGCTACAAGCTAATTATCCAGGATGTCTATCCAGGATCCCCTACTTTGATCCCATTCTGAGTAGTTGACAGTGATGGCCAGGCATCATCTAGTTCTTCTGGTCTTAGGGTCACATAAGCTGAGATTCATGTAGTCCGCTGGTTCTCGGACTAATTGTTTCCATGTGTCTTTGGTTTTCTTCATTCTTCTTTGCTCCAGAAGACCAGAGACCAATTGTTGCATCTTAGATGGCTGCTTGCAAGCTTTTAAGCCTCTAGTTGCTACTCACCAAAGTAGGATTTAGAACAATGTTTTTGTGTAGTATGTTGTGCCAGTTGAACTTGATATACCCATGACCAAGGTCCCAAGCCCATGCACCCAGTAATGCTTTCCCTCAGGGTGTTTGGCTGAGGCTAAGAAGTCATCATAATTTTGCTCCATTAGCTCTATTATATATATGTATATAGACATTCTTAAAGCACATACAAATGCATATGTAGAAATATTATCTGCCAAACTTACGTGTGGTCATGGGTATGTTCCCTTTTGCCCAGACATACCTGTCTTCCTGTGTATCCACCCATAGATTAATGTTTGTTATTGCTTATAATGCAGCATTGTGTCTGAAAAGGGGTTTATCTTTGTTGTCTGTACCTCTTGTGCAACTCTCTGTGGCTTCCTTTTCCTTAGTGTTATTGTGCTCATCATTCACTTTTAGCATATTGCCTTTCCTTTCACCTAAATCAATACTTTTCTCTCACCTATCTAGCAATTTTCCCTCTCCTCCTCTCTTATCCTTGGTAACCAAAAAAGAAAGTTACTTTCCATATGTAAACCTTTCCTTAACTTTTTACAGTAGTGGCCAAATACAATATTTGTCCTTCTGTGATTGACTTATTACACTCATCATAATGTCCTCCAAGTTCATCCATGTTATGAGGTGTTTCACGGATTCTACACTATTTTTCAGTGTTGCATAGTATTCCATTGTGTGTATGTACCATAGTTTGGTTATCCATTCCTCTGCTGATGTGTACTTAGGTGGTTTCCATCTCTTTGCTATTGTGAATAGTGCTGCAATGAACATACTTGTGCATATATCTATTTGTGTCCCAGATCTCACCTCTTTAGGAAATATACTAGTATTGGGATTGCTGGATCAAATGGTATTTCTATTTCCAAATTTTTAAGGAATGACCATACCATTTTCCACAGTGTTTATATCATTTACATTCCCACCAGCCCTCTATGAGATTTTCAGTCTCTCCACATCCTCACCAGCATTTGTTATTTTCTGTCTTGTTGAACTTGCTATTATTGCTGGGGTGAGATGGTATCTCATTGTTACTTTGATTTGCATCTCTCTAATTCAGTCAGCCACAGGGATCCAGGTGAGGAGAGAGAACCCAGGCATGCCCAAAGCAGCAGGGAGGGAGAGTGGGAGAAAGGGGATTATAAGGCCCAGGAACCAGGACAGAGGAGCAGTCAGCCGCAGGGATCCAGGAGAGGAGAGGGAACTCAGGCATGCCCAAAGCAGCAGGGTGGGAGAGTGGCAGAAAGAGGATTAAAAAGCCAGGAACTTGGACAGAGGAGAAGTCAACCTCAGGGACCCAGGTAAGGGTGGTACAAGAGGTTTCCAACAGGGAGACAAACCTGTCTGTCAGTTTGTCCTACCATGGTGACGTGTTGATGTGAGTTTTGAGGCTGAGCCACTGGTGTTTCAAACCCAGCGGGATGCACATGGTGCACATGTAGCAGCCCAGCTTACAGACTGAGACAGACTAGGAAGAAGGAAGAAGCTGTCCACTTCTCAAAGAATTGGCCAGGAAAAACCATATGAATAACAAAGAAACACTGTTTGATACATTACCGTGCAACTTTATGAATAGTCGGGGTAGGTTAGAAGGCTCTCAAAACAGGACTGGGGAAGAGCTGCATCATCTGAGTAAACCCAGCCTTACTCATATGGATAAGGTAAAGCTTTCAAGACCTCCATTTGCTGATATGGCACCATTCAAATTGAAGAGAAAGAGCTGCAGACATCCACTATTCATCGGAATATGGAATGTACGAAGTATGAATCTAGGAAAATTGGAAGTTGTCAAAAATGAAATGGAGCACATGAAGATTGAGATCCACAGCATTAGTGAGTGGAAATGGACTGGTTTTGGCCACTTTGAATCAGACAACCATGTGATCTACTATGCTGGGAATGACAGTTTGAAGAGGAATGGTGTGGAATTCATCATCACAAAGGATGTTTCAAGATCTGTCCTGAAGTACAATGCTGTCAGTGATAGGATAATATCCATACGCCTACAAGGAAGACCCATTAA
>NW_006921673.1:885157-896334 GCF_000298275.1 Orycteropus afer afer | reverse complement strand
GTGGAGGGTCGGCAAAAGAAAAGGAAGGCCTTCAATGAGATGGATTGACACAGTGGCTGTGATGATGGGCTCAAGTATAGCAGGGATCATGGAGCTGGCGTGGGATCAGGCAGTGTTTTGTTCTACTGTGCATGGGGTCACTATGAGTTGGAAACGACTTGACGGCACCTAACAACAACAAATGGCTAATGACAGCAAACATTTCTTCATGTGTTTGTTGCCTTCCTGAATATGTTCTTTTGTGAAGTTTCTCTTCATGTCTTCTGTCCATTTTTTAATTGGATTTTTGTCTTTTTGATTAGACTAAGCATTGTAAATCTATTTCCCATCATATTAATTTCTTCTCACTGTATTCTCTATTGCCTACAATAAATTAAGCACGACCTTACTGTGGCATCTCTTAAAATAAGGCATCAACTTTCATTTTCCAGTATTAATTTCCTAGTATCTATTTCACACCACTAACTCTAACGTATCTACTTGGAAAAGCTTAACCTTTCTTACATCTGTACTTTCTTCATACAGTGAAGGGCTGTGTTTCCTTTCCATTGCAAAATTTTATTCAAGCTTTTAGGGGAATTTTCAATGTCTCTTTTCCTTCTAAATTTTTTCCATATAACTAGAATTGCTATGAGTCAAAACCAACTTGGTGGCACATGACAACACAACAAGAGTCTGGTTTTCTTTTTCTTTGCAACTTGCCTTGTCTAACCATAGAGCCTTTCACATAGCTAGTTTTTAGTACACTTGTGCAGAATATAATTAGATAAAGAAGTCTCTTGGGATTGATTCAAGATTCATTTGTAATCAATGATGTGACAAGGACTGTTCTAGAACTAGGGATAAAGAAGAGAATACAACAGAATTACTTTCCCATCCTCATGATAGGTTGGAGGTGAAGGCTAGGAGAGAAAGACATTAAACAAATGAATAAGCAGTATACAAAGAATGTCATGTGAAATATTCACTATAGAGAAAACAGAGCAGGAAGTGGAGTACCAAAAGTGTCTGGGTGTGAGTGGGATAAAATTTTAAATAGGGTGATTAGGAAGGGACCCACTGAGAAGCTGTCATTTAAGCAAAATCCTTAAAAGGGTGAAGGGAAGAGTATTCCAGGAAGAGGTATAAAATGTACAAAAGTCCTGAGACAGGAGCTAGTTATTTTCAAGCAATAGGTAGCCAGGAGAGCACAGTGAACCAGGGAGTGAGTGAAAGGAGTTAGACTGGTGGGTAACAGTGGACCATAAGCCATTGTGAGGACTCTGGTTTTTTACCTTGAGCCAGATGGGAAGATTTTCCAAAGTCTTGAGCAGAGGAATGAAACTATCAGAATTATATCTTAAACAAATTTCTCTACTTGAGAATTGAGGGGAGGCCACAGTAGCAGCCATGGTATATTTAGGAGTCTCTACAATAATCTACTAAAGTGGCTTGGACCAGGGAGTTGGTAGATGTTGTGAAAAGAAGTTAGAGTCTAGAGATATTTTAAAGGTAGAGCTGACAAGAACTGCTGATGGGTTGAATGTGGGATATAAGAGAAAGAGAGAAATGGATAATCCCAAGGATATTCTTCTTGTTGTTCTTATGTAATGTCGAGTCAGACCCGACTCATAGCGACCCCTCCTTGGGTTTCTGAGGGGTTATCACTATGGAATTAGATTGGCCAACCTTCCTTCCAAGGAGAGGTTGATGGGTATAAATTAGCAGCCTTCTGGTTAGCAGTCAAGTGCCTTAGGCACTATGCATTCTTGAGCAAGTGGAAATATAAAACTGTCATTTAGATGGAGTAAACTATGAAAGGAGTAAAATTTTAGAGGGTGACGGTGGAGACAAGATGGAGATTTTTATTAGATTTTCAGAGATTACTTTAGACAGTTCTAGTCCTTAAAAAGCCTGAGAGACAGGCTGTATGACTATGAGACCAGAAGAACTAGATGGTGCCCAGCTACCACTGTCAACCACTTGAAGGGGGATCTATGTAGGAGATTCTGATTAGAGAGGGAGAACAATGTGGAACAAAACTCAAAATCATTTGGAAAAAAAAAAAAAAGAAAGGGACCAGGTTTGCTGGTTGGATAGAGCCTGATGGAACCACTGCGACTCTGGCTCCTAGCTGCCCTTCAGGTCTGGACTTGAACCCACACCTGTGGCTTCCAGCCAAACAAAAGACAAGCATATGAGTTGAACACTTACCTGGGGTAGATACACTTCTTGGAGAGAACAATTATGGGAGAAAGAAGGGCTGCTTATGCACAGGGATACAGCTCAGGGGCAGGAGTGCATGGGAGGAAATGACACAGGGAAGAAGTAACTATCAGGACGAAGTGGTAGGGGAGTTGTTGCATTGGGGTAAATTGTAGTCAATGTCATGAGACAAAGTGTATGTGAACTGCTGAATGGAAAGTGAATTTGCTCTGTAAACTTTCACCCAAAAAAAAAAAAAAAAAAAAAAAAAAAAAAAAAGCCCAAGAGACTCAGTAAGAAAATCACTGGGACTAATCGAAAGTTTTAGTAAAGTGGCAGGATACAAGATCAACATTAAAAAAAAAAAAAATCTGCTGGATTCTTCTACACCAACAAACAGATCTCTGAAAAGCAACTAAGGAAAACAATACCATTTAATAGCTACCAAGAAAATAAGATTCTTAGGAATAAATCTTACCAGGGACACAAAAAACCTACACAAAGAAAACTACAAAACACTACTACAAGAAACTATAAGAGGCTGACATAAATGGAAGAATATCCCATGCTCATGAATAGAAATTATGAACATTGTGAAAATGTCAATACTACCCAAAGCAATCTACAGATTCAAGGCAATTCCAATCCAAATTCCATCAACATTCTTAAAGAACATGGAAAAATCAAATGATTAATTTTATATGGAAAGGAAAGGGAGCACAGATAAGCAAAGGACTACTGAAGAAGAAGAACACAGTAGGATGTCTCACACTCCCAGATCTCAAAACCTACTATACAGACACAGTAATCAAAACTGCCTGGTATTGGCACAATGATAGACACATAGACCAGTGGAACAGAATTGAGAACCCCAGAAATAGATCCATCCATGTATGGACAGCTGATCTTTGGCAAAGGACAGAGTCAATGGGAAAGAGATAGTTTCTTCAACAAATGGTGCTGGAAAAACTGGTTATCCATTTGCAGAAAAATGAAACAAGATCTATACTTCACACCATACCCAAAAACTAGCTCACAATGGGTCAAACACCTAGACATAAAACTGAAAAGTATAAAGTTAATCAAAGATGAAATAGGGGCAAACTTAACACAAAAATTTAAAAACTCACTGTCATCGAGTTGATTCCAACTTACAGTGACCTCCATTGGGTTTTCAAGGTGGTAAATCATTATGGAAGTAGATTACCCCATCTTCCTTTTGCAGAACAGCTGGTGGATTTGAACCCCTACCTTCTGGTTAGCAGTCAAATGCCTTAAGCACTGAAGCACCAGACTCCTTTCAGGGGCAAACATAAAACAAAACAAAACAAGACTCATTGCCGTCAAGTTGGTCCTGACTTGTAGTAACCCTTCCTTGGGTTTCTGAGGTTGTATCACTATGGAAGTAGATTGCCCAACCTTCCTTCTGAGAAGTGGCCAGTGGGTTTGAACCACCAGGCTTCTGGTTAAGCAAGTAGTCAAATGCCTTAGGCACTACACAAACATGGGGGCCCTAATTTATGGCATAACTAGACTGTCAAGCATAACCCAAACTGCACAAAAAGTAGAAGAGAAACTAGATGACTGGGAACTTCTAAAAATTAAATTCTTATGTGCATCAAAAGAGTGAAAAGAGAACCTACAGATTGGGAAAAAAAGTATTCGCCAACAACCTATCTGACAAGGGACTTATCTCTAAAATGTATAGAAAACTTCAACACCTTAATATCAAAAAGACACAGTCCAATTAAAAAATGGGGAAAGGATATGAACAGATACTTCATTAAAGAAGATATTCTGACAGCCAACAAACACATGAAGAAATGCTCTTGATCATTAGCCATTAGAGAGATGCAAGTCAAACAACAATGAGATATCATCTCACCTCAGCTGTAATAGCAAAGTTCAACAAGACAGAAAACAACACATGTTGGTGAGGGTGTAGAGAGATTGGAACTCTCATACACTGCTAGTGGGACTGTAAACTGGTACAACCACTATGGAAAACATTAAGGTGCTTCCTTAAAAAGTTGGAAATAGAAATACCATATGATCCAGCAATCCCATAACTAGGAGGTGAGATCTGGGACATGAATAGATATATGCACAGCCTTGTTCATCACAGCTATTCACAATAGTAAAGAGATGGAAACAACCTACGTGTCCATTAACAGAGGAATGTACTATGGTACATTCATATTATGGAATACTATGCAACATTAAAGAATAGTGAAGAATCAGCAAATCACCTCGCAGTGTGGATGAACTTGGAAGACATTATGCTGAATAAAAGAAATCAATCACAGAAGGACAAATATTATATGAGGCCATTATTTTAAAAAGTCAAGGAAAGGTTTACACCAGGAAAGAAATGTTCTTTGTTGGTTACCAAGGTTGGGAGGGGAGGAGACAGGAGGAAAAATAGATGGGTAAGAGACAGGTTTGATATGGGTGAAGGGATTTTAAAAAGAAAGAAAGAAAGAAGATTAGGCATTAGTTGATAGTTTTTGAGGCTAGGCTATGGACACATGGGAGTTCATTGTACTCGTCTTTATTTCTGTTTGAAATATTTCATAATAATAAAAAAAGAGAGAGTTTTAGTCTTATCCAAGGAGGTCCTTCCTCACACACCCTGAATTTTATCTCAAAGCCTTTTCCTTCTCAGAGTTAGTACTCTTATAACACAAATCCCAGAATTGATAAATTGAACTGTATCTTTGAAAATCTACATGGCTTGTTGTTGTTGTTATGTGCCTTCGAGTAGGACTCGACTCATAGCGACCCCTCCTTGGGTTTCCAAGGCAGTATCACTACAGAAGTAGATTGCCCAACCTTCCTTCCGAGGAGTGGCTGGTGGGTTTGAGCCACCAGCCTTCTGGTTAGCAGTCAAGTGCCTTAGGCACTACGCCAGCAGAGCTCCTACATGGCAGAAACTACCAAAAGCAAATTTTAAATACAAGTGACAACCTGTGAAGAAATATTTATACTTATATTACAATACTAGGTTTCCTAATATACACAGAGCAGATATGAAACAAAGAAACAACCCAGTGAAAAAATGGACAATAGATATCACAGACAGTTCATAAAAACAAAAGACATATACATAATGCAAAAACAAAACTATAAGACATCAGATGCTAATGTCACACACAATAGCAAATTAAAGCTATAATTAGACCATTTCATCCTTATTAGACTGATAAAGATTTTAAAAAAAAAGTTAATAATTCATGGTGTTGGCTAAGGCATAGGGAAATAAGCATTCTAATATATCAATATCCATAGAGGGCAATTGGCAACATCAAAAGAGGTTTTGTCTACAATGATTACATCTACTGATATCTAATATATTAGAAGTTAAAACTGAAATTAAAAATTAATTAATTTTAAAAATAATAAACCCATTATGTTAACATAAATAATATATTTTAAAGAAAAATAACTATATTTTCCAGAACAAAACTAATTCATTGAGAAGAGTAGTATTTAACAATTTTGTAAATCTCTTTGATGTTTGTTTTAATCAAAGGTAGCTGGATTCTCACATCTGCTTCTGCATTTACGGTTTTGATATGTCCTTCAGAAAGGAGCTCTGGTGGTGCAAGGGCTAAGGCGTTCCTCTGATAACCAAAAGGTCAGCTGTCTGAACCCACCACCCACTCCATGGGGGAAAGATAAGACAGTCTGCTTCCACAAAGATTATAGCTTTGAAAACCCTATGGGGCCTTAGAAAGCCCTATAGGGTTGCTATGAGTCAGAGTCTACTCAATGGCAGTAGAATTTTTGGTTTTCAGTCTTCAGAAAACAACAGTGTATGCTCTTGAAACAATGAGAGTAGAAAACAGCAAATAATGTCTTTTTTTTTTCTTTTAATTTTTGTTGCGATTTGGGTGTATGTCCACAGAGCAAATTCATTTTCCATACAGCAGTTCATACACATTTTGTCTCATGACATTGACTGCAATTTCCCACAATGTAACAACTCTCTTCCCACTTCCTCCCCATAGTTACCTCTTCCCTGTGTCGTTCCCTCCCATGCACTCCTGCCCCCCAGTCAACTCCCTGTGCACACACTGCCTCTCCCATGATTGATCTCTCCAAGGACTGTATTCTACCTGATGTAAATGTTCAGCCCATATCCCCGTCTTTTATTTGGTTGGAAGCCGCAGGAGTGAGTTCTACTTGAGACCTGAAGGGCACTTCTCAAACCAAACCAAACTCACTGCTGTTGAGTTGGATCTGACTCATAGCGACCCATCCTTGGGTTTCTGAGATAGTATCTCTATGAAAGGAGATTGCCCAGCCTTCCTTCTGAGAAGTGGCTGGTGGATTTGAACCACCAGCCTGCTGGTTAGCAGTCAAATGTCTTAGGTACTATGCCAGAGGGCCCATAAACTCAAGGGTTTCACCAGGCTCTATCAGACCAGCAAAACTGATCTTTTTCTTTTTTATGATTTTGAGTTTTGTTCCACTTTGTTCTCCGACTCTAGCCAGGATCTCCTACACAGATCCCCCTCCAAGTGGTTGACAGTGGTATATATCACCATCTAGTTCTTCTGATCTCATGGTTATATAGACTGAGGACCGTATGGTCTACAAGTCCCTTGGACTAATTGTTTCCATGTGTTTTTGGTTTTCTTCATTCTTGTTTGCTCTGGATGAGGAGAGACCCATTGTTACATCTAGATGGCTCTTGCAAGCTTTTAAGATCCCAGTCACTACTCGCCAAAGTAGGATGTGAACAAAATTTTTGTGTAGTATGTTATGCCAATTGAGCTTGATGTCTCATGGGACCATGGTTCCGAGCCCACAGATGCAACTACTCCCTCCCTCTGGGTAGCAGGCTGTGGCCAAGAAGTCACCACAACCTTGTCCCTTGTCAGCTGTGCTATATCCCTGGACATTCTTACAGAACATACAAATATGCTTGTAGAAACATTGTATGCCAACCCTATACATGGCCATGGGCCTACTCCCCTCTGCCTAGACATACCTAATAGTTCAGCCTGTCCACCTATCTATCCACTCATAGATCATTGTTTGAAAAAGGCACATAATGCTTTAATATCATTATACAAAGGAGCCTGGTGTTGAAATGGTTAAGTGCTTGGCTGCTAACTGAAAAGCTGATTATTGAAACCTACCCATGGTTTCTCCAAGGGAAAAAACCTGGCAATCTGTTCCCATAAACGTTGTTGTTATGTGCCTTCGAGTCAGACTCAACTCATAGTGACCCCTCCTTGGGTTTCCAAGGCAATTTCGCTACAGAAGTAGATTGACCGACCTTCCTTCTGAGGAGTGGCTGGGGGCTTTGAACCGCCAGCCTTCTGGTTAGCAGTCAAGTGCCAAAGGCACTACACAAAACAAGAGATCACTTCAAGTCAAAATCAGCTGATGGCAACTAACAACATTATTATGCAAATAGTTTTGATCTCAGAGATCCCACCACCCAAGTTCTCAGTAACCCTCCAATGACCCACGATCACACTTGGAGAACTGCTGCTATTATACAGTAATGTGCGTATTCAGAAAGTTTGTCCACCTGTGAAAGTTAGAGAGTAGATTCACCTGGCCCTGAGATCCCTCCAGCTGCACGGATCTTAGGCATTGGCCGTCACCCTTCAACTTTAAAACTACCTCTCAGAAATGTCTCTAAGAGAAAACCTTTACCCTTAACCTGAAAGTTACTGTAAGTGAAGTTAAGTAAAGTTTTTAAACACAGATTTAAAGTGTTTTCATGGCACAAAGTTCTTTGAAAATAATTAGTTTTAAACCTAATCCTGATAGCAACGTTTCTGTTTACAGAACATTATGATTTTTATTGCCAGATACTTTATTTGCTGAACATCTGAAGCTTTTGATTTCTCGAGTAATGCTTGGCACGGTTTGTGGTTTTAATTGTTCCAATGCATTGTTTTTTCTGCACTTCTTGTTTCCATTCAGTAAAACATATTTATACAACAAGCTTTGGTCAACATTCTGCTAGCAATGCATTAGATTTTTAAAATATCTTTTATCTATCTATTTATTTATTTTTTAGGAGCTCTGGTGGTGTAGTGCCTAAGGCATTTGACAGCTAACCAAAGGCTGGCAGTTCAAACCCACCAGCCACTCCTAGAAAGAAAGATTGGGCAATCTACTTCTGTAGTGATACCGCCTCGGAAACCCAAGGAGAGGTCATTATGAGTCGCGTCCGACTCGATGGCAGTGGGCTTGGTTTTCTGGTTTTTGTATTTTGTTTTTCAGATTGTAAAAGTAAAACATACTAATTTAGAAAAACAGAAAAATATAGAGAAGAAAATAAATAAACAAGGTCTGTTCCTAACTGTGTCTTGAAGAATTTGTTGGTAAGTTGGATCAAGTGCATACAGTTCTTACTGAACTTTAGTGCAAGAAAAGCCTCCAAGGCTTTTCAATGATTTATAAGTTGTACATACAGCAAGTGAAGGTGATTGTGATAAAGAATTTGTTGGGAATATGGGTTGGTACAATTGTATCAGAATGTGGGCAAATTTATGTAACATTAAAGGGCAAATAGGAGTTGTCCAGGAGCTCTGGTCGTATAATGCCTAAGGCACTTGACTGCTAACCAGAAGGCTGAGGGTTCAAACCCACCAGCCACTCCTCAGAAGGAGGGTTGGGCAATCTACTTCTGTACTGATACCACCTCGGAAACCCAAGGAGGGGTCGCTATGAGTCGGGTCCGACTAGACAGAGCATAACAACCACAACAACAGGAGTTGTCCAGGAGCTCTGGTGGCACTGTGATGAAAGCATTGGGCTGCTAAACAAAAGGTGAGTTTGAACCCACTAGCCACTCTTTGAGAGAAAGATGAGGCAGTCTGCTACCATAAATATTTATAGTCTTGGAAGCTCTATGGTGTAGTTCTACTCTGTCCTATAGAGTCACTATGAATCAAAATCGACGGGATGGCAGTTGGTTTTGGTTTAGGAGTTGTCCAGGATCCCTGGTGGTGCAGTGGTTAAAGTCCACAGTTGCTAATCAAAAGGTCAGTGGTTCAAACCCACCAGCTACTTGGATAAAGAAAGATGTGACAGTCTGCTTCCAAAAAGACTTACAGCATTGGAAACCCTATGAGGCTGTTCTACTCTGTCCTGTAGGGTAACTGTGAGTCAGAATCAACAGCAGTGGATTTGATTCAGCAATTGCCCATGAGTTGAACGTTCATAACACAGGGACAGCCTGCAATCCCAGCTTCCAGAGACAACTACTGTTAATATTTTAGCAATACTGTATTGACTTATCTTCCTGACTTTACTCTATACATACTAGCGCATGGGGTGAACATATTAGAAGCAAATGTAGCAAACAATTTAAACATAACCCATTTGCTTTAATATTTGGAGTAAAGTAAAACATAATTGTGACTCACTTTACACAAATACATGCCTTTAGTTTGAATTAAAAGAGCATCTTGTGAATCTAAGAACTTACTGTCAGAATTTTTATTTTTTTATGATTTACTTAGACTTTGAAGAGTTAATTTATAAATGCTACTGATCAGCCTGGATTTTGATCTCATGATCAAATTCATTGTCATGGACAAATAAGCTAGAGTTTATAATTTTTGCCAAGATACAGCTTTGCAAATTATAGGGCCTGATGCACATACATCACATAATTTTACACAGATGCTGTGGTGAAAAAAAGTATGTGATGAGACCTTTCAAATTAACCAAATATGTTCTTGTAAGTTTCATTATTTTTTTGCTTACCATATTAATTACTTTCCTCATATATTTTCTCCAAAGGGTTCATCCAGTTATTATCTGAACAGATGGTTCTTCTGAAGTGACCTCATTCAGAATAGGATAATTAAGCATAAAAATTATGATATGAATATGGTCCCATCTGCCATATGAAATTCTACAAAACCTTGTACCTGAAGTGGGTTTAAACAGTGTGTCCAGATATGCTATGCTTTAGAAAAGAGAGTGAAAGAGGACCATGCTTGGGTAAAAGACAATAGAAGTTGTTATTCCGGTATTTCCAGTTAGTGAAAGAAGAATTTTTGGAGCTCATTGGTTTTCCAACTAACTTTTTAGTGATGAATTCCAACTAAATATAGCAGATTTTTCCAGGGCCTGATCTTCCCATATTAAATACGGATTATTAGACAGTTACGTCAGAGATTGTGCTTTGGTATATTAAACATCTGATTTCAAGTCAGACATTTGGAAATTGCATTAAATCTTGAAGATCCAGAGTTTAGTGTAGTCTAGTTGATGATTTATCCAGCGATAGTTAGTGAGAGTGTACCCTAACCTAAAATGTGTTTTGGACATTTATAAGAGTGTTTTTATCCTTCATAACGATTGGGAGATGCGCCCCTACCATTTAACGGGTAGGACCCATGAGTTAGACCACCTGCAGTATGTGGAAAAGTCTCACACAACAAACAATTTGCTTTGCACAATTTTCCAGTGTTCCACCAAACTAAACCCACGACAAATACAAATAAATGATAATTTGGTTCATTCTAATAATGACATTTTTTTTTTAACAATAAGTTACCAAAAACCCCTGCAATTTAGGAAAAGATGGTTATGGAAGAAGAATCACAAGTGGATATTGTCTCTAAATAATCAAACGGTTTACTAAGTTTGAGCTTCCTCTTTATGTGATTTATGATTGTAATTCTAAAAAACTTGTAGTAAATAAACTGGAACAATTTATGAGCTATTGGTACTAATTCAATAATTCTCTTTTAAAACTATTTTATTTGTTATTTCTGATGACCCATCATAGGTATTTACATGTCATTTGTACTAGTGTTGAAATTATTTACTGGATGAAACACGATCTACGAAGTAGTTTTGGAAATCTGACAGTCCTGATGGGGTGTACTAACACTATTTTTCCCATTTGTCAGAATATTATACTTGTTCATTTGCTACACTTTAACAGTATGTTATTTGTTTTGGCAAGTTATCCTCCCTCTTTTAAATAAGCTTTCTCTTATCATCTA
>NW_006921673.1:871561-879008 GCF_000298275.1 Orycteropus afer afer | reverse complement strand
TTCGTCTCTGGAGGGGGATGGGGCCCAGGGCCGTCTGGCTTTCACACGCACGGCAGAGGAGTTCAAGTCACAAAGTTCGTCTCTGGAGAGAGATGGGGCCCGGAGTCGTCTGGTTCTCGCAAGCGTAGCAGAGCCGGGAGAATCAACTGACATGCAGGGCCGCCGAGAGAGTTGCCTACTGCTGCTCTAACAGAAAATACCACAAATGGTTGGCTTTAACAAGCAGGAGTTTATTCTCTTACAGAAAGCTAGAAATCCGAGTTCAAAGTGCCAGCTCTGGGGCTAGGTGAAATCTCTTTGACCTTGGCTTCAGTTTCACTTCTTGTTCCTGGCCCACTGAAGCTGGAGGCATCTCTTAGCTCAGGCAGTTGATGGCTGCTGAGGCTCAAACCCAAGATCAACAAATAAAATAGCATAGTCCTAAGATTATCCAGCAATATGGCAGGCCACTAATTTAAGTTCATTAACAATCCCAAAATCAGCAGACAACATAGCAGGCTGCTGAATGAAGATTCAGTTACATGCAGGATCCAAATGTACCAAAAAATTTCAAAGATCTTTCTCAATGCTGCTTTTTATATACTGGAAGCAGACCACACCCCTATGGCAGCTGCTTAGCTGCTCTGATAGATTTCACAATGGAGTTATTACTATTGTCATCATGGGGAATAACTACATCCATCTGACCAGCCACTCAAAATCCCACCCAGCCAAGTTGACACACAACTTAACTATCAAAATCTACAAATGTGAATTACATTTGCCCCACTTTTCATTTTTATCTGTGTCTTTGCATGGAATACCTTCTGATCTTACTTGTCTTAAATCCAATCTTATTCATTGCAAATAGTTGCAAATATCTAACTACTTCATTATATCGTCTAGTGAGTGTTTTACTATTACTCAAAATGTGGTTGAAGGATCATATCATTGACCTCACCAGGGAGCTTGTTAGAATTGGAGAATCTTCACTCCCTCCAGAACCACTGAGTCAGAATCTGCATTTTGACAAAATTCTCTGAGCATTAATATGCACAATTAAAATTTGAGAAATATTGTTATAATCTACCCATGCTCTATGATTTATTTATTGAAATACTTAATATTGCATTATAGATAGTTTCCTTTAATGTATCTTTGTATTATACCTAGGATATTATGTCATGCTTTTTCTGAAATTATGTGTGCAGGTAGATTATATTACCTAAGGACTTTCAGTGGTGGTTCAGTGGGAGAATTCTTATCTTCCATGCAGGAGTCCTGGGTTCCATTCCTGGCCAATGCACCTTAAGCACAGTCACCACCCATCCGTCAGTGGAGCCTTCAATTTGCCATGATGCTAAACAGATTTCAGTGGAGCTTGCAGAATAAGTAGTATGGTAACCACCGTAAGTGATTGTAATGGATTGAATTATAATTCCCCCAAAATTGGTGTTGTAAATCCTAATTTCTGTGTCTGTCATTATAATCTCATTTAGGAATGAGTTGTCTTGTTATGTTAATGAGGCAGATTTCATGTCTCATTTGAACAGTCTCATTTGAGCTATAAAAGAGATTAAACAGCAAGCAAGCAAGCAAGCAGAGATGGGGGAAGATAGATGGCATGCCACATGAAGATCACCAAAGAGCCAAGGAATAGAAGCTGAAGAAAATATTTTCTCAGAGCTGACAGAGAGAGAAAATCATTTCCTAGTGTTAGCTCCATGAATTCAGACTTTCTGTCTCTTAACTGTGAGAAAATGAATTTCTGTTTGTTAAAGCCACACTTGTGGTATTTCTCTATAGCTGCACTAGATAACTATGACAGTGACCCTACTGGTATTTGAAATACCAGTGGCATAACTTCCAGCATCATAGCAACATGCAAGCCACCACAGTACAACAAACTGACAGATGTTGATCTGTATCTATAGATTTGCTTATTCTAGACATGTCACATACATGGTATTGTATAATACCATTATAAGTGTCTGGCTTCTTTCACTAAGACTAATGTTTTCAAGGTTTATTCATGTTGTGGCATGGACCAGTACTCCATTCCTTTTTATGACTGAATAATATTTCATTGTATAGATAAGCCACTTTTTTTAAATCCATTTGTCTGTTGATGCACATGGTTCCATCTCATTTTAACATTTTTTGTGTGTGTGTGTCTTATACAGCTCAATACTACATCCTGAAAATGAATTGGGATATGAGTAGTTAGCAGCACTGCAGCAGGTCAGACTTCTTGATTGGTTCCGTGTCTTTGGTGGAACTAGTCCAGATATTAGAGTTTACAGCTGAGTCCCTCCGGTGAGGACCTTCTTAAACTTCTACCATATATTACCACTTGATGGCTATTTGGCGTATATTCAGACCATTATTTTAAAATATTTTTAAAAAACTTTATTCCATTAAAAAATAATAAAATAATACATGATTTATAAAATAATAACTTAAAAAGCATTGTTTCAGAAAGTTTCATAACAGACAATAAACAAGGATGGTTACACAATTCAGCCTGATGCTATTGTTGTTAAGTACCATCAAGTTGATTCCAACTCATAGAAACACTATGTACAACAGAACAAAACACTGACTGGTCCTGCACCAACCTCACAATCCTTGCTATACTGAGCCTATTGTTGCATTCACTGTGTCAATCCATCTTGTTGAAGGTCTTCCCCTACCTTTTTTTTTTTTTTAGTTTTTATTGTGATTTGGGTGAAAATTTATAGAGCAAATTCATTTTCCATACATCAGTTCATACACATTTTATCTCATGATGTTGACTGCAATTCCCCACAATGTAACAACTGTCTTCCCACTTACTCCCATAGTTACTTCTTTCTTATGTTCTTCCCTCCCATGCACTCCCACCTCCCCAAGCTGTCTCTCTGTGTGAACACTGCCCTTCTGTTCTCCCATGACTGATCACTCCAAGTAGTGTATCTACCTGATGTAAATAAATGTTCATCCCATATGCCTGTCCATTGTTTGGCTGGAAGCCATAGGAATGGGTTCAATTCCAGACCTGAAGAGTGGCTAGGGCCTATAGTCTCAGGGGTCTCACCAGGTTCTATCAGACCAGCAAACCTGGTCTTTTTGTGTGTATGTGATTTTGAGTTTTGTTTCACATTGTTCTCCCACTCTATCCAGGATCTCCTACATAGATCCCCTTCTGAGTGGTTGACAGTGGTAGCCAGACACCATCTAGTTCTTCTGGTCTCATTGTCATATAGGCTGAGAAGTCTGGTCATTCTTGCTTCCTAGGAGCATTCTGGCTCTACTTCTCCCAGAATGAATTTATCTGTTCTTCTGACAGTCTGTGGTACTTTCACTATACTCCACCAACACCATAATTCAAAAGCATCAATTCTTCTTCAGTCTTCCTTATCCATTGTCTAACTTTCACATGCGTATGAGGCAATTGAAAATACCATGGCTTGGGTTAGGTGCACCTTAGTCTTCAAAGAGACATCTTTGCTCTTCAGCATTTTAAAGAAGTCTTTCACAGAAGATTTGCCCAATGCAATACATCATCTTTTTTCTCGACTGTTGCTTCCATGGGTGTAGATTGTGGAACTAAGTAATATGAAGTGTTTGATAACTTCAATCTTTTCTCCATTTATCATGATGTTGCTTGTTGGTCCAGTTGTGAGGATTTTCATTTTCTTTATGTTGAGATGTAATCCATACTGCAGACTGTAGTCTACTCAGCATACAGATTGAGTAAGTGTGATGAAAGAATACAACCCTGGCACACTCCCTTCCTGATTTCAAGCCATGCATTATTCCCTTGTTCTATTCAAACAACAGCCTCCTGGTCTGTGTACAGGTTTCTCATGAACACAATTAAGTGTCTGGAATTCCACTCTTCTCAATGTTTTCCATTATTTGTTGTGATCCACATAGTCAAATGCTTTCACAAAGTCAATATGGTTGTTAAGGTTGTATGTCAACTTCTCTGGGCCTGGGTGAGTGGCCGGGCAACTGGATGTAGTTACTCCCCAAGGTGAGATTGGTAATTAACTCCATTGTGGAATCTTCTGGAGCAGCTGAATAACTCCTTTAGGGGTGGGGGCTGCTTCCGGTATATAAGAACAACTTTGAGGAAGGTCTACAGCTTATGGCATGCTTGAACCCTGCATGTAGCTGAGTCATTGTTCATCAGCCTGCCATGTTGCCCTGCCAATCTTGGGACTTTTTCAGGACTTGAATCAATGGCCTGCCATGTGGTTTGGTACTATTGGGACTGTGCCATTTTATTTGTTGACCTTGGGCTTGTCAGCCTCAGCAGTCAGCAGCTGCCTGAGTGAAGAAAAGCCTCCATCTTCAGTGGGCCAGGAGCAAGAGGCAGAGCTGAAGCCCAAGGTCGAGGGGCTTTCATCCAGCCCTTAGAGCCTGGCACTCTGAACTTGGACTTCTAGCCTCCAAAACTGTAAGAGAATAAACTCCTGTTTGTTTAGGCCACCCATTTGTGGTATTTTCTGGTAGAGTGGCAGTAGGTAACAAAAACACTCAATAAAACACAAGTAAACATTGTTCTGGTATTCTTTGCTTTCAGCCAAGATCAATCTGACA
The DNA here is from genome assembly GCF_000298275.1 of Orycteropus afer afer. Lineage (NCBI taxonomy): Eukaryota > Metazoa > Chordata > Mammalia > Tubulidentata > Orycteropodidae > Orycteropus > Orycteropus afer. The sequence goes on along the minus strand of NW_006921673.1, from coordinate 874,442 downwards.
TCAGCAATGATGTCCCTCATTCCACAACCTCTTCTGCATCTAGCTTGCATTTCTGGAAGTTCCCTGTCAATATACTACTGCAAACATTTTTAAATTATCTTCAGTAGAATTTTACTTGCATGTGATATTAATGATACTGTTCAATAATTTCCACATTCTGTTGGATTACCTTTCTTTGAAATGAGTACAAGTATGGATCTTTTCCAGTCAGTTGGCCAGGTAGCTGTCTTCCAAATTTCTTGGCGTAAATGAGTAAGTGCCTCCAGCATGGCATCTATTTGTTGAAACATCTCAATGGGTATTCCATCAATTCCTGGAGCCTTGTTTTTCACCAATTCCTTCAGGGTAGCTTTGACATCTTCCTTCAGTATCATTGGTTCTTGATCATATGCCACATCCTGAAGTAGATGAACATCAACCCATTCACTTTTGTACAGTGACTCTGTATTCCTACCATCTTCTTTTGTTGCTTCCTGAATCATTCAATATTTTGTCCACAGAATCTTTCAATGTTGTAACTTGAGGCTTGAATTTTTTCTTCAGTTCTTTCAGCTTGAGAAATGCTGAGCATGTTCTTCCTTTTTGGTTTTCTTACTCTTAGCCTTTGCACATTTCATTGTAATACTTTACCTCATCTTCTGAAGCTGCTCTTTGAAATCTTCTATTTAACTCTTTTATCTTGTCATTTCTTCCATTTACTTTAGCTACTCTCTGCTCAAGAACAAGTTTCCAAGTCTCTTCTGACATTCATTTTGTTTTTTTCTTCCTTTCCCGTCTTTTTAATGACCTTTTGCTTTCTTCATGTATGATGTATGATGTTCTTGACATCATCCTGGTTTTCAGTCACTGGTGTTCAGTGCATCAAATCTATTCTTCAGATGGTCTCTAAATTTATGTGGGCTATAATGAAGGTCTGGTGACATAGTGCCTAAGGCATTTCACTGCTAACCAGAAGCTGGCGGTTCAAACCCACCAGCCACTCCTCTGAAGGAAGGTTGGGCAATCTACTTCCATAGTGATACCACCTTGGAAACCCAAGGAGGGGTCACTATGAGTCAAAATCAACTCAAGGGCAGTGAGTTTGGTTTTTGGTTTTTAGTAAGCTGAAATGGACTGGTGTTTTGAATCAGAAAACTGTATGATCTGCTATGTCAGGAAAGACAAATTGAAGAGGAATGGCATGGCATTTATCGTCACAAAGAATGTTTCAAAATGTATCCTGAAGCATAGTGTTGTCAGTGATAGGATAATATCAATATGCTTACAAGGAAGATCACTTAATAGTACCATTATTATTCAAGTATTCAAGTATTCAATAGTACTTAATAGTACTATTATTATTCAATTATGCACCAACCACCAAAGCCAAAGACGAGGAAATTAAAGATTTTTATAAACTTCTGCAGCCTTAAATTGAACAATCATACAATCAAGATGTATTGATTATTACTGGTGATTGGAAAATGAAAGTTGGAAACAGAATAATCATCAGTAGTTGGAAAATATGGCCTTGGTGACAGAAATGACTCCACAAATCACATGATAGAATTTTGAAAGACCAATGACTTATTCATTGCAAATAACTTTTTTTCAACAATGTAAATGGTGGCTATACATGTGGACCTCATCAGATGGAATAAACAGGAATCAGATCAACTACATCTGTGGAAAGAGGTGATGGAGAAGCTTACTGTCTTCAGCCAAAATGAGTCAGGGAGCTGCCTGTGGAACAGATGATCTTGCTCTTATGCAAGTACAAGCTGAAGCTGAGGACAATTAAAACAAGCCCATGAGAACCAAAATATGACCTTGATTATATCCCACATGAATTTACAGACCATCTAAAGAATAAATTTGACACGTTGAACACCAGTGACTGAAAACCAGATGAATTGTGGGATGACATCAAGAACGTCATACATGAAGATACCAAAAGTTCCTTAAAAAGGCAGGAAAGTAAGAAAAGACCAAAATAGATGTCAGAAGAGACTCTGAAACTTACTCTTGAATGGAGATTAGGTAAAACAAATGGAAGAAATGATAAAAGAGCTGAATGGAGATTTCAAAGAGTAGCTCAAGAAGGCAAAGTAAATTATTATAATGAAATGTGCAAAAACATGGAGTTAAAAAATCAAAAGGGAAGAACAAGTTCAGCATTTCTCAAGCTGAAAGAATTGACGAGTAAATTCAACCCTTGAATCGCAATATTGAAAGATTCTATGGGCAAAACATTGAATATTACAGGAAGCATCAGAAGTAGATGGAAGGAATACACAAAGTCACTGTACCAAAAAGAATTAGTTGATGTTCATCTATTTCAGGAGGTAGGATATGATGAAGAACCAATGATATTGAAGGAAGAAGTTGAAGCTGCACTGAAGGAATTGGTGGAAAACAAGTCTCCAGGAATTGACAGAATACCCAAACAGATGCTGAACTGAAGGCATCTATGCCAACTAATTTGGAAGACAGCTACCTGGCCAACTGACAGGAAGAGATCCATATTTGTACCCATTCCAAAGAAAGGTGATTCCACAGAATGTGGAAATTATTGAACAATATCACTAACATCACATGCAAGTAAAACTTTGCTGAAGATAACTCAAAATGGTTACAGCAGTATATTGACAGGGAACTTCCAGAAATGCAAGCTGGATTCAGAAGAGGTAGTAAAACAAGGGATATCTATCCCCAGATATTGCAGGTTTGCTTGTTTTCTCTTCTTTTTTTTCCCTTTTCTCTTTTTTTGGTTACTATTCCTGTGTGGGCACAAATATGGATCTCTTCCAGTCATTTGGCCAGGTAGCTGTCCTCCAAATCTCTTGGCATAACTGAGTGAGTGCCTCCAATGGGGCATCTGTTTGTTGAAATATCTCAATCG
>NW_006921673.1:856565-867436 GCF_000298275.1 Orycteropus afer afer | reverse complement strand
TGGTCAATGACATGAGACAAAGTATATGTGAACTGCTGTATGGAAAGTGAATTTGCTCTGTAAATCTTCACCCAAATCACAATAAATAAAATAAAATAAAAGACAAAAAAAATAGCTTTTTAGGAAAAAGAAAAAAACAATAAAACAAGGGATATCATAGCTGACATCGGATGGATCTTGGCTGAAAGCAAAGAATACCAGAAAGGTGTTTACTTGTGCTTTACTGACTATGCAAAAGCATTTGACTGTGTGGATCATAACAAATTATGGATAACACTGAGATGAATTAAAATTGCAGAACACTTAATTGTGCTCATGAGGAAGTTATATATACACCAGGAAGCTGTTTGAACAGAACAAGGGGCTGGGTAATCTATTTCAGAAACGATACTGCCTGGGAAACCCAAGGCGGGGTTGGTATGAGTCGGAATCGATTCAGTGGCAGTGAGTTTTTTTTTTTTTTTTTTTTAAATTTTAAATGAGATAAAAATATGCTCCCTTATTTTCCTCTGAAAGCTGTAAAACATAAATTATGTTTCCCATTTAGCTTTATAAATTAATAAAATTCATATAAAGGGTATGAGATACAAATTGCACATAGAAATAAATACAGAGACCTCATAAAGATAGAAAACATTTATTATGTATACTATGTTCCTAAGGCATTTGACTGTTAACCAGAAGGCTGGTGGTTCAAACCCATCAAGAACTCCACAGAAGGAAGACTGGGCAATCTAGTTCCATAAAGATTTACCACCTTGGAAACCCACAGGGGGTTCGCTATGAGTTGGAATGGACTCGATGACAGTGAATTTGGTTTTTTGGATGTTCCAGTCAAGGAGCTGTGGTGCTGCAGTACCTAAGTCATTTGACTGCTAACCCAAATGTTGGAGGTTCAAACCCACCAGGTGCTCTGCAGAAGAAAGATGAGGTAATCTACTTCTGCAAAGATTTACCACTTCAGAAATCGAATGCAGGTTGCTATGGGTCAAAATCAACTCTATTGCAGTGAATTTGGTTTTTGTTTTTTATTATGTTCCTGTCAATCACTGTTCTAAATAATTTATATTTATTAACCCATTATATTCTCACAACTTTATGAGGTAAAACCAACATTATCCTTACTTTATAGACAAGGAAACAGAGGCACTAATATGGAATTTGCTCAAAGTCATATAGCTATTAAGCAATTGAGCCAGCTGTCAATCTCTGTCATGTGTACTTCAAAGCCCACGATCCCAACCATTCTATTATTCTTTTCTCACATTTGTCCATAAAGTAACTAGACCAGTGGTTTGTAATGTCATTTCTACCATTTATCAAGTTCCTACATATATAACTGCCTGTATGTGGACTTTCTTTCATATTCCAATGATCTATTTTTTCTATTCCTTTAATTGCATACAACTTCAATTACTCTACCGTTTAATAAAAGGCTCCATACTGTTAGGATGATCTCCTTTTTTTCCTTCTTTGAATTTAGCTTGCTTTTCCTTTTGCTCTCCCATATGAATTTTAAGGTCAACATTCCAAGTCAGTAGAAATAAAATGCTTCAGGGACTGTGGTAACAAATTGCCTTTACTCAATTGATTAACTTGAAAATTATTTCTATATTTAACATGTTGACTTTTCTAATCCATGAATGTGGTCTATTTCTCCATTTAAGTCTTTTTAAATGTTTTTCAATACACTTTTACAATCTTTATAATATATACAAGCTCTACTTTAAAACATTTTTTTTGTCCTAATATAGATTTTGTCCTTATGGATTTTACTGTAATTGTTTATTATATACTTTTTAAGGAGCTCTGGTGGCATAGTGCCTAAGGCATTTGACTGCTAACCAGAAGGTTAGCAGTTCAAATCCATCAGCCACTCTGCTGAAGGAAGACTGGGCAATCTACTTCCATAAAGATTTACCACCTCAGAAATCTAATGAGGATCGCTATGAGTCCAGTTTTAAAAATATTTTAAAAAAATTATCAGGTTAGTAATTCATTGAGTTTTAAATATGAAAATTTCCTACCCTTTAGTAACTCAAAACCAAACTCATTCCTATTGAGTTGATTGTGATTTATAGCAACTCTAGGAGCTCTGGTAGCACAGTACCTAAGGCAATTGACTGCTAACCAGAAGGCAGTTCAATCCCACTAGCCACTCTTCGGAAGGAAGATGGGGCAATCTATTTCCATAGTGATACTGCCTCGGAAACCCAAGGAGAGGCCGCTATGAGTCGGGTTCCACTTAATGGCACAAACAACAACAACATAGCGACTCTATAGGATAGAGTACAGTTGCTCCACAGGGTTTTCAAAGCTGTAATGTTTACAGAAACGTAGGTGACTGGTGGGTTGCAAATGACCTTTCTGTCAGCAGCCAAGCACTTAACTACAGCACCACCAGTGATCTTTGTCCCTTAGTTAATGCCCCCATCGCCAAATGTAATATATAAAATCTTCCTTTTCTGCTAGATAGCAGGTGCCTTCACACCTGTGTCTATATTCCACAGCTTTTCAGTTGCTTTCAGTTATTATTACTATAACTACAATTTCATTTTTGTGTTTAACACTCAGTCTTTTTTTTTTTTTAATTCCAATTTCAAATGCTGTTCAATTTACTCTTCCTTATTATCTGGTGCACATTTCTTTGATTTAGCAGCTTGAAATATGTGTGTGGAGTAGGGAGGAGGTACAGCATCCCTCTTCCCTCCACAGGCATTGGATCCTTCATAGTTAGCCCTGGGTAGGAAGGAAAAGGCAAAGGGTACATTTCTCCTTTCTTAACTGGAGTAACTCTAATACTTTCTTTGGTTGGCAATAACTATTCTTCTAATTCACTTTCTGTGAATTAGGAGGATGGGTGACAACTCCAACATGATCATCTCAATCTATTTAGTTCACAAATATTGATGACCCCTTAAAAATTTGATGATATCTTCAGGGTAACCTCCAGTAGGTGGCAGCCATGCCATATCTCTTGGATGTTCTTGTCCCTTTTTTCCCAATCTGCAGCAGCCTAGTTCTCTGTGGTCTCCTTAACCAACATTTATGACAAACTCTCTGACTAACAGATATTTCCTTGATCTGGGAACTTTAATGTGTTTGGCAGAGGGAGTGGGGCATAATCTTGGCCTCATATTCATCTGGAAGTTGCCCAACATGTCATTATATTTTCCCCTGCTCAGGTCATAATGGAGATGATCAGGAAGTCTTCTGTTTAAGCTGACATCCAACTGAGGAATAAAATGCCAGTCTGTCTGCTTTCTTTTTCAATTATCCTCAATATTTAAGAAGTATTGTTTTGATATCCCCCATATTCCTCTAGTCCTTAGAAAAGGCCAACATTCTCTTTCTTTTTCAACAGGAAGAAAAGAGTATAAGCTATCTTTATCAACCTTTCTCCCCCAAGGTCAACTGTGGTAGATTGAATTGTTAACAATTATTTGTTTCTACCCAGCCCTTGCCACGCTTCCCTGTATTTAGACTATACTTCCCCCTATACTGACTTTGGACTTTGGTCTATAAGATGTAAGTGGATACGACATTTCCCACAGCCAAATTTCTGTGTTGAACTTTTGCCTTCCTTCATGAAAACAGAATGTCCAAGATCATGCCTGCTCATTCAGCCTGGGTCTTGAATGAGAAAAAATGCAAATGTAAAATCCAGTTGGAATCAGTAGACCTATAATTGACTCATTGTCATTATGTACTATAGGCAAGAAATAAATGTTTGAATTGTAAGCCTTTGATATTTTGCTGGTGTTTGTTGCTGCAAGAAAGTTGACTAATACAACCCACAAACCCTCTCTTCTATTTTCACTGCCATTGAGCCAATTCCAATTCACAGTGACACCCACAGGGTTTCCAAGGCTGTAAATCTTTATGGAACTAGATTGCCTCATCATCATCCTGCAGAGCAGCTGGTGTTTGAACCACCAACGTTCTAGTTAGCAGGCAAATGCCTTACACACTGTATCACCAAAGCTCCTTCTCTCTTCCTTTAGTGCATGTTTCTTATTGACTGGTTAGAGAGTAGGTCATGGGAATGCTAGTTCTGGCCCATCTTATAAAGTACTAAAGCACATAATTTGCTTCAAGTGTTGCAGACTGCTAATGCTAAAATTTGTGGAACTTTATGCCTTTGGTTTCACTTTTGGCCTTAGCTGAAATAAAGGGATAAAAAATGAAAAATCTTATTATAAATCTCATTTTAAAATTATATTTCTTAGTTTATTAATAATTATGTATATTGTTGTTGTTTGCCATCAAGTCGGACCCCACTCATAGCGACCCCTCCTTGGGTTTCCAAGGCGGTGTCACTACAGAAGTAGATTACTCAACCTTCCTTCCGAGGAGTGGCTGGTGGGTTTGAACCGCCAGCCTTGGTTAGCAGTCAAGTGCCTTAGGCACTATGCTACCAGAGCTCCCAATGCATAGAAACTTTTTTCTTACTTTAGTCTGTTATTCAGAAACTTCACCAACATATCCTACTAATTTTAATCTTTTCCTGTATCTATTCATTAATTTTCTATATATAATGACAAATTTGTTTTATCTTTCAAATCCTTACACCTTTTATTTCTTTTTCTTGACTACTTGCATAGACTAGGATCAACAGTTCAATGTTGAATAGAAGCAATATTAGCAAATATCTTTGTCTCATTCCCAGCATTAATAGACATGTTTATAATATTTCACTATTAATAATGATTAGTTTTGATTTTTACAGATTAATAATAATAATCAGGTTAGAGAAGTTTATTACTAGTTAGCTAAGTTGTTTTGTTTTTTAATTTTGAAGAAGTAGCAAGTTTTGTCAAGGCCTATTGTGATTTTTTTTTTTAATTGTAGTCTGTCAATGTGGTAGGAGCTCTGGTGGCATAGTGCCTATGGCATTTGACTGCTACCCAGAAGGCTGGTGGTTCAAACCTACCAGCCACTCTTCGGAAGCAAGATTGGGCAATCTACTTCTGTAGTGATACTGCCTCGGAAACCCAACAAGGGGTCGCTATGAGTTGGATCTAAATCGATGGCAGTGAGTTTGGTTTTGGTTTGGTCAATGTGGTGTATTGTATTAATAAACTTTCTAATGTTAAACCTCGCACAGCATATCTCAAGCTTAAAGAACTGAAGAAAAAATTTCAAGCTTCAAACTGTAATATATATATATATATATATATATAATTGTGATTTAGGTGAAAGTTTACAGAGCAAATTCACTTTCCATACAGCAGTTCACATACACTCTGTCTCATGACATTGACTACAATTTACCACAATGCAACAGCTCCTCTTCCACTTCCTCCCGATAGTTACTTCTTCCCTATGTCCATCCCTCCATGCACTCCTGCTCCCTGAGCTGTTTCCCTGTGCATAAACAGCCCTTCTTTCTCCCAAGATTGTTTTCTCCAAGGAGTGCATCTACCTCAGGTAAATGTTCAACTCATATGCCTGTCTTTTGTTTGGCTGGAAGCCACAGTTATGGGTTCAATTCCAGACGTGAAGGGCAGCTAAGGGCCATAGTCTCAGTGGTTCCACTAGGCTCTATCAGACCAGCAACCCTGGTTCCCCCCCCTTTTTTTTTTCACAAATGATTTTGAGTTTTGTTCCACATTGTTCTCTCTCTCTATCCAGGATCTCCTACGAGATCCCCCTCCGAGTGGTTGACAGTGGTAGCAAGTCACCATCTAGCTCTTCTGGTCTCATAGTCCTATAGGCTGCAGATCACATGGTGTACCAGTTGCTAGGACTAATTATTTCCATGAATGAAGCTGCAACATTGAATATTCTATGAGCAAAATATTGAACAATGCAGGAAGCACCAAAAGAAAATGAAAGGAATACACAGAGTCACTGTACCAAAAAGAATTAGTTGATGTTCAAACATGTCCAAAAACCAAAGCCAAACTCACTGCCATTGAGTTGAATCCAACTCATAGCAACCCCTCCTTGGGTTTCCGAGGCAATATCACTAGGGAAGTAGATTGCCCAGTCTTCCTTCCAAGGAGTGGCTGGTGGTTTTGAACTTCCAGCCTTCCAGTTAGCAGTCAAATGCCTTAGGCACTATGCCACCATAGCTCCTAATGTCAACCATGTCAAGAGGTACCATATAGTCAAGAACCAATGGTAGGTAACGAAGGAAGAAGTACAAGCTCACTGAAGGAAGTGGAGAAAAACAAGGCTCTAGGAATTGACAGAATACTCATTGAGATGTTTCAACAAACGGATGCAGCACTGGAGGCACTGACTCATTTGTGGTAAGCAATGTGGAAGACAGCTATCTGGCCAACCAACTAGAAGAGATCCATATTTGTGCCCATACCAAAGAAAGGTGATTCAACAGTTTGATAATTGGAGCTGTGCGTCAACTTGGCTGGACCACAATTCTGTGTGGTTTAAGTAATTGTGTTGTGGGTTGTTCCCATGATGGGATCAGATGTATATGTTTTGAGCAGCCAATCCATTGAAAGGGAGTTTCCCTAGGAGTGTTGCCTCCTCCCAAAATATTTATGGACATCCTGGGAAAAGAGACACTCTTCTGTGGATCAGGATTCTATTGTGCTGCCTACAACTGTCCATGAGTGAACAATCCACCTTTCGGCCTAGAGATCTTGGATTCGTCATTCATTGTAGTCAACAGCCTGTATACTGCCTGCCAACCTTGAGCTCCTCAGTCCCTACAGCTGCATGAGTCAGGAAAAGCCTCCAGCTTGACATTTGATCCAAGAACTTGGGACTTGCCAGCTTCTATAAGTGTGTGAGCCATTTTCCTAAAATAAATTTCTCTCTCTCCATATAAGCTTTATTGGTTTTGTTTTTCTAGAGAACCCAGTTTAACATGTTTGGTACCAGGCGTTACCTAGTGCTGTTCTCACAAGAATATACCACAAATGGGATGGCCTTAACAAACAGAAATTTATTCTCTTGCAGTTTGGAGGCCTTAAGTCCAAGTTCAAAGTGCCAGGCTGTAGGAGCTGGGTGAAAACCCCTCAGCCTTGGGCTTCAGCTCTGCCTCCAGCTCCCAGCCCACTGAAGCTAGAGGCTTTTCTTCACTCAGACAGTTGCTAGCTACTGAGGCTGACAAGCCCAAGGTTGACAAGTAAAAAGGCACAGTCCTGATGTTACCAAACCACATGGCAGGCCATTAATTCAAGTCCATTGTAAGTCCCAAGGTCAGCACAGCATGGAAGGCTGCTGAACAATGAGACTGCTCCATGCAGGGTCCAAGGGTGCCATAAGCTAGAGATCATTCCCAAGGCTTCTCCTTATATACAGGAAGCAGACCACATCCCAAAGGCAGCTACTCAGCTGCTTGTGGTAGATCCCACCATGGAGCTGATTGCTAGTCTCATCATGGGAAATAACTATCACTAACTGCCCAGACACTCAACCAGGCCCAACCAAGTTGATATACAAATTTAACTACCACAAACAGAATACAGAAATTATCGAACAGTATCTTTAAAATCACATGCAAATAAGATTTTGCTGATGATAATTCAAAAACAGTTGCAGCAGTACATGACAGAGAACTACCAGTAATTCAAGTCAGATTCAGAGGAAGGTATGGAATGAGGGATATCATTGCTGATGTCAGATGGATCTTAGCTAAGGGCAGAGAATACCAGCAAGATGCTTATCTGTGTTGTATTGACTATGCAATGACATTCAACTCTGTGAATCCCAACAAATGATGGGTAGCACTTCAAAGAATGGGAATTCTAGAACATTTCATTGTGCTCATGAGGGACCTGTGTATAGATCAAGAGACAGTCATCTGAACAGAACAAAGGGATACTGCATGGTTTAACATCAGGAAGGGTACACATGAGATGTGTATCCTTTCACCGTACTTATTCCATCTATCTGCTGAACAAACACTCCAAGAAGCCAGACTATGTGAGGAAGAAGGCAGCATTAGGATTGGAGGAAGACTCATTAACAACCTGTGACATGCAGATGACACAACCTTGTTTACTGAAAGTGAGGAAGACTGTAAGCACTTACTAATGAAGATCAAAGACTACATACAGCCTTCACTATGGATTACACCTCAACATAAACAAAACAAAAATCCTCACAAGTAAACCAATAAGCTACATCAGGATAAATGGAGAAAGGACTGTAGTTGTCCGGGATATCATTTTACTTGGATCCACAATCAACACCCATGGGAGCAGGAATTGAGAAATCAGACAATGTATTGCACTGCACAAATCTGCCACAAAAGACCTCTTTAAAGGGTTAAAGAGCAAAGATTTCACTTTGAAGAGTAAGGTGCGCCTGCCCCAAGGCATGGTATTTTCAATAGCCTCATATGCATGTGAAAGCTGGACAAGAATAAGGAAGACTGAAGAAGAGTTAATGTCCTTGAATTGTGGTGTTGTAAAAGAATACTGAGAATGCCCTGGACTGCCAGAGAACAAACAAACCTGTCCTGGAAGAAGTGCAGCTGGAATGCTCCTCAGAAGCAAGAATGGCCAGATTTCATCTCACATACTTTGGTCATGTTGTCAGAAGGGACTGGTCCCTGAAGAAGGATACCTCACTTAGTAAAGTACAGAGTTAGTGAAAAGGGAGAAGAGATTCAATGAGATGGATTGACATGGTTGTTGCAGTGATGGACTCAAGCATAGCAAGGATTGTAAGGATGGTGCAGGACCAGGCAGTGTTTCATTCTGTTGTACACGCTATGAATCAGAGCCACCATGATGGCTTCTAACAACAACAATGTTAAACCATCTGTACATTTCAGGGTTTTTTCTTATTCAGCCACTTATTTATTTATTCAGTATATTTCTGAGGATCTGCCATACTGTTTTCCATGGCAGTAGTATCATTTCACATTCCCACCAGCAGTAGATAAGGTTTCCAATCTCTCCAGATCCTTGCCAACATTTATTGTTTTCTGATCAGTATATTCTTAGATTCTGTTTGTAGGTGTTTAACTTAGGATTTTTATTTCTATGTTTGTTGTTATGTCCAGTCGAGTCGGCCCCGACTCATAGCGACCCCTCCTTGAGTTTCTGAAGGAGTATCAGTACGGAAGTAGATTGCCCAACCTTCCTATGTTTATAACTACTATTTTTGTTAGTTGCTATTAAGTCAGCTCTGACTCATGACATCTTTATGTATAATGAACAAAACATTGTCTAGTCCTGTGATCAGACAATATTCTGTTGTGATCCATAGGATTTTCATCAAACTAATTTTTGGAAGTAGATTGCCAGACCTTTTTTCCTACTCTGTCTTAGTCAGATGCTTTGCTGAAATCCATTCATGGGTGACTCTTTGGTATTTGAGATACCTGTGGCATAGCTTCCAGCATCATGGTAACACACAAGCCACCACTATCAACAAACTGACAGATGAGGGATGGTTATTACTAATAATGATCTATAATTTTCCTTTCTCATGTTTTCCTTCTCACGTTTTGATATGAAATTATATTAGCCATGCTGAGTTTCTGTTTGGGGTGATGGAATGCTTTCGGAAACAGATGCAGTGATAGTTGGACAACAAAGTCAATGTTATTAATGTTACTGAACTGTACACTTAAAATGGCTAAAATGGCAAATCTTTTGAGGCATGTTTTGTTTATGTGCTCATTTGGAAAGACTCCATACGGTCTGGAGTCCAGTTGGCTGTAAACTTTATGGAAGACACTTGCCAGGTCTGGATTTTCCATGGTCCCTCTGGGTAAGTTTGAATAGGAAATCTTTGTGCGCAGACTGTCTTGTGCCACCCATGGACCTTAAAATGACAATTTTTTGTTATGTGTATTTTGTCACAATAGAATTTTTTAAAAAAAATTATTAGCCCCATTAAAAGAAAGAATGAACCATCTATTTTTCTAATCTCTGGAACAATTTGGAGATGATAAGAATTATTTGATCTTCGAAGTTTGGTAAAACTCATCTGTAAAATGTTCTGGTCTTGATACTTTTACAGGATAGATTCTTAACTGTTGATTCTGCTACTTAAAAAATTATAGGGCTGTATAGTCTTCTAGATTCAGCATAGTCATTTATGTTTTTGTAGAAAATTATTCATTTGGTCTAAGTAATCAAATGTATTGGCATCAGTTGTCCATAGCTTAACTTTTATTTATTTATTTTTTAACTCTCTATGCTATATCCTGTTTTCCCTTCCTAATATTGTTTACTTGTGCCACTCCTCGGAAGGAAGGTTGGGCAATCCTACTTCCGTAGTGATACTGCCTCGGAAACCCAAGGATGGGTCGCTATGAGTCAGGGCCGACTCGACGGCACATAACAACAACAACAATCTCTTCTTTTTCTTGAAAAATTTCATCAGATGATTGTCTATGTTATTTATCTCTTTAGAGATTCAACTTTGGTTTTGTTATAAATGCTGTTGTTTCTTATTAACCAGTAATTTGCACTGTTATCTTTTTACTACCTTTGACTTTCTTCAGTTTGATGCTGTTGTTCTTTTTCTAACTTTTTGTGTTGGACATTTAGTTAATTGATTGTTAACATTTTCTGTTTTCTAATATATACATCTTAAGACTATCAGTTTCTTTTAAATCTTGTCTCAAGTGCATCTGACAAGTTTTGGTATGTAGTGTTTTCATTGCTGTTTAGTTTTAAATGGTAAGAAAGGCGTAATGATCTACTTCTGAAAAATCAGCCACTGAAAACTACGGAGCACAGTTCTACAGTGACATATGTTGTTGTTTTTAAGTGCCGTCGAGTCATTTCCGACTCATAGCGACCCCATGCACAGCAGAACGAAACACTGCCTGATCCTGCGCCAGCCCCACAATCCCTGCTATACTTGAGCTCATCATCACAGCCACCATATCAATCCATCTCGTTGAAGGCCACCCCCTCTTTCGTCGACCCTCC
>NW_006921673.1:849326-852970 GCF_000298275.1 Orycteropus afer afer | reverse complement strand
CCTCTCGGGAGGGTAACAAGGGAGCCATCTGAGCACTAGTGACTGGGTTTTACCCCTTTCTCCTGCTCTTCCGGCCTACTACTCTGTGCTACGCCCGTGCTTACCTTGCTCCCGGAGACCCAATCCCCCTCGGGAGGGTGACAAGGGAAAGTGTTCAGTGCAGATCAGTGAGTAAGCACCAGCCCGCCCGTGCCTACCTTGCTACCGGAGACCCGGTCCCTCTCGGGAGGGTAACAAGGGAGCCGTCTGAGCACTAGTGACTGGGTTTTACCCCTTTCTCCTGCTCTTCCGGCCTGCTACTCTGTGCTACGCCCATGCTCACCTTGCTCCCGGAGACCTGGTCCCCCTTGGGAGGGTAACAAGGGAAAGTGTTCAGTGCAGATCAGTGACATGTATGAATTAGAATTAACTGCAAACGGTTAGCTATGTTTAGTGTTAAAAATGTCTAATTTACATTTTGATCTATTGTTTCCTTTTCTGATTATTTTTAAAGATGCTTAGGAATTTCCAAGTATATATGGGAGCTCTGGTAGCATAGTGCCCAAGGCATTTGACTGCCAGCCAGAAGGCTGGCAGTTCCAACCCACCAGCTACTCCTTAGAAGGAAGATTGGGAAATCTACTCCCGAAGTGATACTGCCTGGGAAATCCAAGGAGGGGTCACTATGAGTCAGATCCGACTCCACAGCAGTGAGTTTTTGGTTTTTGAGGGGAATTGGCAAGTTTTTTTTTTTTTTTTTAATGCTTTTCTAACTTAATTATAAAGAGGTCTAGTGGCAAAATGATGAAATGCTTTGCTGCTAATCGAAACTTGGTGGTTTGAACCCACCCGATGTCTTAAAGGGAGAAAAGATTTGGCAATCTGCTTCCCTTCCATAGAGACACCAGCTTGGAAATCCAAAGAGGGGTTGCTATGAGTCCAATCGACTGGACGGCAGTGAGTTTGGTTTTTTTTGAAGGATCACAGTCTGGAATACTCTATAGGGCAGTTCTACTCTGTCACAATGGGACACTAAGAGTCAGAATCTATTAGACAGCTCCTAAAAACAACAATTTAATTACTTTGTGGTCAAACTATTTGGTGACTTGAAAAAGATTGCTTGGACTGTGTTGAGATTTAGTTCATAGCCTAGTATGTCAGTTTTGTAAATATTCCTTGTGCTTAAAAAGAGTATGAGTTTTCTTGCTGTATGGACAGTGTTCTATGTATTTCCACTTGATCAAGCATTTTAATGATGTGGTTCAAGCCCTAGTAATTTTTGTCTGATAGACCTATCAATTATTGAGTGACATGTAAAAATCCTCTACCATCATCATAAATTTATTAATTTCTCCTTGTGATTCTGTCAAAATTTTCTTCATATATTTTGAGACCACATTGTTAGAAGCAGGCAGTTTGGAGATTTTTGTATCTTCCTTAAGAATTAATCATTTTATCACTAGTGACTCCTTCATCCTTACTAATGATGTTCCCTTAAGGTCTATTTTGTCTGATATTAATGTATTTTGTCTGATACTAATCTAGCAGGACCAAATGTAGCAGGACCAAATGTCTTTTCTATTTTTTTCTATTTAGAGTTTTTGTTTTCAAATTCTATATGCCAATTTTTAGAAGCGTCTTCTTGTAAATAGATTTTTTTTTATTGAATCTTTATAGAAGAATTTAAAAATTCAATCTGAAGGCCTCTTTATTCAAATTCATTGTGATGACTGATCTATGTAAACTTATTTCTATCATCTTACTTTGTACTTTCTATTTAACTGTTGTCTTTTGTTTTTGTTTCTTTGGTCCTCTTTTCTTCTATTATATTGATAAATTTTCTTTATTCTTTCCTTCCCTCCTACTGGCTTAGAAATTAGGAGGTCTGGTGGTGTAATGCCTAAGGCATTTGACTGCTAACCAGAAGGCTGGCAGTTCAAACCCACCAGCCACTCCTCAGAAGGAAGATTGGCCAATCTACTTCTGTAGTGATATGGCCTCGGAAATCTAAAGAGGAGTCGCTATGAGTCAGATTTGACCCGATGGCAGTAAGTTTGGTTTGGCTTAGAAATTACACATGCTTTTTGTTTTTCTCACTAGTAATCCTTAAGATTTAAATATTCATATCTTATTTGACAAAGTTAAAAAACGTTAATTCTATTGTTCACCTGAACAATTCAGAACTTCATTGAACTTTAGCCTTGAATACCTTCCTCCTATCTTTACATGTTATCATAGCCTACCATTCTGGAATTTCCTCTTGACCCAAAAGTTAAGATAGAGTATTTAGATTTATAAATATTTGAGTAGAAGAGCCTATTTATTTTGTGACATGGTTAGTAAGTCCTAGTTTTATTGTATCACAATTAGATTATATGACTTTTATATTTCTATAGTCTGAAATTTGTCCTGTTTTTTTTGTGGCCTAGTATGTGGTCAGTTTTCAAAAGGCACTTGGTATGATAGTGTATTCTCTATTTTAATGGAACATTTCATACACCATGTTTCATTGAATTTAAGTCAAAATTTCTTTAATTTGCATTTTCAGATCCCTAAAATTGAGATTCATCTTTCAGTTTGGACTTTTACATCACCTTTGGCCAGATAGAACAGTAATATAGTTGTTATTGCTGGCACATGCACAAATTTGGTCATGACTATTTATATCACTGATACTTCAATTAAGCTATGTTTATACTGTTGGCTCTACAGATGTTGAGTTTAATTAACATTGTAAGTGTAGTTTAGCAGATTATAGTATGCTTTGACATTGTGACTAAAAGCACACAGAAAGGCATGGAAACAAAGTAGAAAGGTATAAATTTGATATTTAAAAAAAAAAAAAAAAAAAACCCAAACTCACTGCCGTGGAGTCGGATCCAACTCATAGCGACCCTTCCTTGGGTTTCTGAGGTGGTATCACTATGGAATTAGATTGCCCAAACTTCCTTCTGAGAAGTGGCTGGTGGGTTTGAACTGCCAGCCTTCTGATTAGCAGTTAAATGCCTTAGCCACTATGCCACCAGAGCTCCCAAATTTGATATTAGTAAAGCAAATATTGTTAATGGCATAATGACCAAAATTCTACATTTTCTTGCATGGAACAAAAAAGATCTTTCTACAACCTTAAAAAAATATAGGAAGGTAACTACACATAGATGAAACTGTGACATTTTGTTCCTAAGATACATGCAAGAGGATGCCTATTGTTCTACAAAGATAGCAACTAAATGTAGTGGAAATTGTCAAATCCTCAGAATAAATTAAATAAATTTCATTATTTAATTAAGGTTTTGTGCCATCATGAATATTTTTTCCTTAAAACAAACCAAAAAATCTCACTGCCATCGAGTTCATTCTGACTTATAGCAACCCCCCCTTGGGAGTCTGAGGTGGTATCTCTATGGAAGTAGATTGCTCAGTCTTCCTTCCTAGGAGTGGCTGGTGGGTTTGAACTGCCAGCCTTCTGATTAAAATAATATATTCAATAATTGATGGCGAACTACATAAATGGAAGAACATCCCATGCTCGTGGATAGGAAGATTGAACATTGTGAAAATGTCAGTTCGACCAAAAGCAATCTATACATTCAATGCAATCCCAATCCAGATCCCATCAACATTCTTTAGGGATATGGAAAAACCAATCACTAACTTTATATGAA
>NW_006921673.1:840386-842529 GCF_000298275.1 Orycteropus afer afer | reverse complement strand
AGGAGTGCATGGAGGGATAGTCACAGGGAAGCGGTACCTATTGGGAGGAAGTGGGAGGGGAAATGTTGCATTGTGCTAAATTGTGGTCAATGTCATGAGATAAAGTGTATGTGATCTGCTGTATGGAAAGTGTATTTGCTCTGTAAATTTTCACCCAAATCACAATAAAAATTTTTTTTAAAAATAATTGATGGCATTTTACATTCAATGAAATATGACTTACCAACCAGTTCTACCTTACTGTTATTATGTCATATATAACTTCATTTGACTACTCGGTGTAGTTAATGTGCTAAGCTGCTATTTGAGTCCACCCAGGGGAGCCTTGGAAAAAATGCCTGCAATCTACTTCTGAAAACTCAGCTGTTAAAAACCTGGAGTCCAATTCTACTCTAACACACATGATGACACAAAGAGTCAGAACTAACTTGATGATAACTGGGTTTTTGTTTTTGTTTCTTCTTCTTTTTAAATATATCTTAACTTATTTTTTGTTTAGTTGATCTGTCTTGGAATGAGAGATGTAATTTTTAAAGTCTCCTAATATAAGCATTTCTACTACTCCTTGTGGGATACTGTGCAGTTTAAAACTAGGAAGGGCATGCATCAGGGCTGTATCTTTTCACCATTCTTATTCAATCTGTATGCTGAGCAAATAATCTGAGAAGCTGAATTATATGAAGAAGAATGAAGCATCAGGATTGAAGGAAGACTCGTTGACAACCTGTGATATGTAGATGACACAACCTGGCTTGTTGAAAGTGAACATGACTCGAAGCACTTATTGATGAAGACTACAGCCTCCAGTATGATTACAGCTCAACATAAACAAAACAAAAATCCCCATAACTGGACCAAAAAGCAACATCATGATAAATGGAGAAAAGATTGAAGTTTTCAGGGATTTCAGTTTACTTAGACCCACAATCAACATCCATGGAAGCAACAGTCAAGAAATCAGACATGTTTCAGTGGACTCATCTGCTGCAAAAAAACATCTTTAAAGCATTAAGGAGCAATGATGTCACTTTGAAGATTAAGGTATGCCTACCCCAAGCCTCCAAGGATCTCTGGTGGTGTAGTGCCTAAGGCCTTTGACTGCTAATCAGGAGGCTGGTGGTTCAAACCCACGAGCCACTCCTCAGAAGGAAGGTTGGGTAATCTACCTTCGTAGTGATACTGCCTAGGAAGCCCAAGGATGGGTTGCTATGAGTTAGATCTGAGTCCATGGCAGTGTGTTTGGTTTCATTTTGGTAACCCAAGCCTCCAGCCACTCCTCAGAAAGAAGACTGGGCAATCTACTTCCATAGAGATAGTGCCTCGGAAACCCAAGGAGGGGTCACTATGAGTCGAAATTGACTCCAAAACAGTGAGTTTGTGGTTGGTTTTTTTTGTTTTGCTTTTTTTTTAACCCAAGCCATTTTATTTCAGTCGTCTCATGTACATGTGAAAGTTAGACAATGCCTAAGGAAGACCAAACAAGAGTTGATGCCTTTGAATTGTGGTGTTGGCAAAAAATACTGAAAATGGTGATGGCAAATATTGATCTATAAGAGGAGAGATGGCTGGATAGAATGGAAGATCAGGTATGTCTAGGAAGGGGGCAGTGTGCCCATGACCATGTATAGGGTTGGCAGACAGTGTTTCTACAAGTGTATTGGTATGTGCTGTAAGAATGTCCAGGTGTGTAGTAGAACTGACAAGGAATAAGAGTGTAGTGACTTCTTGGCCACAGCCAACTACCTGGTGGGAGCAAGTAGCTGGACCTGTGAGCTCGGGACTATGGTCTCAGGGACCTTGAGCTCAACTGGCATAATGTTCTGCACAAACATTTTTCTAATCCTAGTTTGGTGAGTAGTGACTGGGGTCTTAAAAGGTTGCAAGTGGCCATCTAGATGCACTGATGGGTCTCTCCTTATCCAGAGCAAAGAAGAATGAACAAAACCAAAGACATGGAAACAATTAGTCCAAGGGACTGGTAGACCATGTGATCCTCAGCCTATATGACTCTGAGACCAGAAGAACTAGATGGTGCTTGTCTACCACTGTCAACCACTCAGAGGGGATCAGTACAGGATATCCTGGATAGAGTGGAAGAACAATGTAGAACAAAACTTAAAATTATTAAAAAAAAAAAAAAAAA
>NW_006921673.1:826666-840286 GCF_000298275.1 Orycteropus afer afer | reverse complement strand
AAAAAGACCAGGTTTGCTGGTCTGATAGAGGCTGGTGAAACCCCTAAGACTATGGCCCTTAGTTACCTTTCTGGTCTGGCATTGAACTCACTCCCATAGCTCCAGCCAAATAATATATAGGCACATGGGCTGAACATTTACATCAGGTAGATATGCTACCTGGAGTGATCAATCACGGAGGAACAGAAGGGCAGTGTTTGCATAGGAACACAGCTCAGGGGGCAGGGGTGCATGGAAGGGAAGGATACAGGGAAGAAGTAACTACAGGACTTCTAGTAAGTTGGCAGAACAGGGAGACAAGCTACACAGACCCTCTTCAACAAAGAAAAGAGAAACCAATTGACAGAGATACAGAAGATAATCCTGGAGCCCTGAGCTTTGGAAGGAAGTATACAGAAGTGGATTAGGCATCAACTAGTGGAAAAACCTGAATGAAAACAAGACGTAAAAATAGGTTCCATTTGCCAAGGATGGCAGGGACATATGAGAGGCTGACAATGGGAAAGGAGACAGGTGGTGAGTATATAAGTGCTGCCAACTAGTGAATAGACGAACACAGCACAATACCCTGCTTACATAGATAATATACAAACAAAACAAAGAAGAAGAAAATTGTGGGCAAGTTACTCCAACATACAATCACCAATTAAATATAAACACAAAAACGTCACAATATATCAGAGACAACAGAGCATCACAGTCCACAAAAAAGAAGCAAAATAAAGTAGGAGAAACAAGGGACCAGGATACAGACCCAGAACACATTCTGAGGAAGACACAGCATTGGAAATCCCTGATAAGGAATTCAAAAGAATTATATTTAGGTACCTTCAATGGATTGAGGGAGATATCAAGGAAAACACTGACAAAATTGAGGAAAAAACAGAGAAAACCCTATAACAGTTTTGAAAGACAATTCAAGAACAAAATGACAAAATAAATGAAAATTAGAAATGATACAAAATCTACAGATGGAAATCCAGAAGATTAATACTAAATTTTCAGAAATAGATAACATATTGAATGTGCAAAGGAGTAGAATTGAATCAATGGAAGACAGAATTAGTGAGATTGAAGGCAAATACCTCAATACGTCTTTGGAAAGGGGTCAATCAGAAAAGGATCAAAACAAAATGAAGAAAGCCTAAGGCTCATGTGGGATACCATTAAAAGGAATAACCTATGTGTAATCAGAATTCCAGAACAGGAAGAGAGAAATAAAACCACAGAAAAAAATTGTTGAAGATTTGTTGGGAGAATTTTCTTGGTGTGATGAAAGATGAGAATATATCCATTCAAGAAGTCGAACAAACCCCAAACAGAATGTTGTTGTTGTTGTTATGTGCTGTTGAGTTGGACCTGACTCATAGTAACTCCTCGTTGGGTTTCTGAGGCAGTATCACTACAAAAGTAGATTGCCCCATCTTCCTTCCGAAGAGTGGCTGGTGGGTTTGAACCACCAACCTTCTGGTTAGCAGTCAAGTGCCTTAGGCAGATAGACCCCAAAATAAATTGACCACAACATATGATCATCAAACTCACCAAAACCAAAGACAAAGAAAGAATCCTGAAAGCAGCATGGGAAAAATGAAAAGTTACCTACTAGCGGCAACCAATAAGACTAAACTCAAATTTCTTGGCAGAAACCATGCAGGTGAGAAGACAATGAGATGGTATGTATAAAACCTTGAAAGAGAAAAATTTCCAACCAAGAATTATATACCAAGCAAAATTGTCCCTCAAATATGAGGATGAAATTAAGACATTTCCAGATAAGCAGAAATTAAGGGAATTTGTTGAAACCAGACCAACCTTACAAGAGATGCTAAAGGGAATCCTTTGGACAAAGAACCAATAACAGCAAACAACAACTGACCATTAACACACATGATGACATAATCCAGAAACCAACCCAGCTATGGAGGTATCCAAAGTAAATAAGCCTACATGATTGCAAACAGGGAACCAGAGATATCAATTTGCAAATGAGGACAACTACAAACCAAAAAGAGGGAAAAAAACTCTGTAGTTAAAGAACTTCTAAATGGTAGGGAAGTCAAGACAACTGCAAGATAAAATGGACTGTTCTAAACTAGGGAAGAAAATTGTAAATCATAGAGTAACCTCAAAGAAAAATGATAAGGCTTCACATCAAAATAAAAAAGAAGACCAGCATAAATATTTAGCAAATACTAAAACAATTGCAACTAAGGAAGTGATAACATGATTCATAAACAAAATGAGCTCAGCACGGAAAATTATATAGAAGAAATCAGCAACACCACTAGAAAGCACATGTCAAAATGATGGTAACAAATTCATACCTGCTGATAATTACATATCTGACAAGGAACTTATCTCTAAAATTCATACAAAACTCCAACACCTCAACAACAAGATTAAAAATCCAATTAAAAAATGGGCAGAAAACATGAATAGAAGCTTTACCAAAGAGGATATCAAGAGGCCAGCAAATACATGAAGGGATGCTCACGATCATTAGCCATCAGAGAGATGCAAATCAAAACAACAATGAGATACCATATCACCCCAGCACTAATGACAAAGTTCAACCAGATAGAATATAACAAACCCTGGCGAGGATGTGGAGAGATTGGGACTTTCATACACTGCTGGTGGGACTGTAAAATCATACAACCACTGTGAAAAACAGTATGGCAATTCCTTAAAAAGCTGGAATTAGGAATACCATGTGACCCAGCAATCCCATTACTAGATATATATCCTAAAGAAGTGAGAGCCAGGACAAGAACAGATATATGCACACTCATGTTCATTGAAGCACTATTTACGATAGCCAAAAGATGGAAACAACCTAGGTGTCCATCAACAAAAAAATGGATAAGCAAACTATGGTACATGCACACAATGGACTACTATGCAACACTAAGGAATAATGTAGAATCTGCAAAACATTGCATAACATGGATGAATTTGGAGTACATTATGCTGAGCGAAATAAGTCAATTGCAGAAGGACAAGTACTGTATCAGTTCATTATTATAAAAAGTCAAGGAAGGTTTAGATATGGAAGGGAACTTTCTTTGTTGGTTATCAGAGGTGGGAGGGGAGGGAAGGGAACCCTGCAAAAAAAAAAAAAAAACATTTACCCATGTTACTTTAGTTTTGTGTATTTCACTGTACATAAATAATATTTCAATAAAAAGCACTTTTTTTAAAAAAAAAAAAAGTAAGTACAGGGAGGAAATAGAGAGATACTTGTTACACTGGGGAATTGCAGTCAATGTCATGAAACAAAATATATATTAACTGCTCTATGGAAAATGAACTTGCTCTGTAAACTTTCACCCAAATCAGCATTAAAATTAAAAAAAAAGAAAAGAAAAAAAGAACACTGAGAATACCATAGTCTTCCAGAGGAATGGAGAAATCTGTCCTGGGAGAAGTGCAACCAGAGTGCTCCTTAGAAGTATGAGTGGCCAGACTTTGTCTCACCTGCTTTGGTCATGTAGTCAGAAGGGACCATTCCCTAGAAAAGGATATCATGCTTGGTAAAGTACAGGGTGAGCAAAAAAAGGAGAAAATTCCCAACAAATTGGATTGACACAGTGCTGCAGTAACGGGCTCAAGCATAGCAAGTATTGTAAGGATAGAACAGGAGTAGGGACTGTTTTGTTCTGTTGTTCATAGGGTCTCCATGAGTCAGAGTCAACTCAACAGCACCTAACAACAACTTCTCCTTGTGTCTCTTGTAATTTCTATGCTTTTAATATTGTCCCTACATTTCTAGTGTATTTGAATCCAAAATCATTATATATTCTTTGTGAATTTAATATTATGAATAGCCCTACCAAAAAAAAAAAAAAAAAAAAAACCTCACTGCCATCAAGTCAGATCTGACTCATAGTGACCCCTCCTTGGGTTTCCGAGGAGGTATCACTAAGGAAGTAGATTGCCCAACCTTCCTTCCAAGGAGTGGCTGGTGGGTTTGAACCACTAGCCCTCTGGTTAGCGGTTAAATGCCTTAGGCACTACACCACCAGAGCTCCGATGAACAGCCCTAGTTGGTCACATTTCATGCTTTCCTAGTATGAGTCTCTCTTACCTGATATTAAGATTGCAACTTCTGCTTTCTTTTTATTTGCCTTTCATTTTCAATATTTGTGAGTCACTTTCTTTCAGAAGTGTTTCTTGTAACATCATAGAGTTTGGGTTTGGGTTTTGTCATCCAACCTGTAGATATTCTTTATTTCTAAGAAGTGAATTAAGCACATTTTCATTTTTTTGATATGACAGAAATAGTTTGTCTTAGTTCTGCAATATTCTTTTACATTTTCTGCTTTCATAGTTTAGTTCCTTCACTAAGTGATCTTTTTTAATATAATTGTGATATTTGGAGAAGTTTCCTATTTTGAATTCTTCAAAATTAAAAATGACTACTTTAGAAAATGCATGTTTTTGCAAGTCTCACATCCAATAAGGGACATGTATCCAGGATATATAAAGAACTCTTACCATTCAGTAATAAAAAGAAATAACCCAATTAAAAATAGACAAAGGACTTGAATAGATATATCTCCAAAGAAGATACACAAATGGCTAATAAATGTATGAAAAAATGCTCAACAACAGTAGCCACCAGGGAAATACAAATAAAAACCACAACAAAATACTACTTTATACCCTCTAGCATAGCTATATGCAAAAGAACAGATATAACAAACATTGCTGACAATGTGGAGAAATTGAATTGATCATATACTGCATGTGGGAATGTAAAATGGTGTTGTCACTGTGCAAAAGAATCTGGAAGTTCCTCAAATGGTTAAACATAGTGTTGCTAGATGAACCAGCGATTCCACCTCTTGGTATATATTTAAGAGTAATAAAAACATGTGACCACACAAAAATTTAACACAATTGTTCAAAATAGCTTGTTCCTAACACTGGAAAACAGTAAACATCCCAAATATCCATCAACTGATAAATACATAAATAAAATATGATATATTCATGCACCACCACTCATCTGTCAGTTTGTCGTACTGTAGTGGTTTGCGTGTTGCTGTGAGGCTGGAGGCTATGCCACCGGTATTTCAAATACCAGCAGATCACTCATGGTGGACAGGTTTCAGCAGAGCTTCCAGACTAATATAGACCAGAAAGAAGGAGGGGGTCATGCACTTCTCAAAGAATGGTCAGTAAAAAACTACGAATAGCAGTGAAACACTGTCTGATATATTACTGGAAAACTTTATGAATAGCCTTGAAAATACGACTAGGGAAGAACTGCCTCTTCAAAGTAGAGCCAACCTTAACGCCGTATGTAAAGTAAAGCTTTCAGAACCTCCATTTCCACACAGGACCCACCCACAGAGGCAGGAAAGGGAAAGAACACTGGGGACAACAAAAGCAGCAAGATCCAGGTAAGGGGCGGCAGACAGGACCCGTACCCAGGAAAAGAATGACAGAAGTGGCAGAATGCAGGTAGGAATCAGGTAAGGGGAGGTTGGAGAGGTTTCCAACAGCTAAGGGAGATGAACTTGTCTGTCATTTTGTCACACTGTGGTAGCTTGTGCATTGCTGTGAGGCTTGAGGCTGTGCCACTGGTGTTTCAAAAGCCAGCAGGGTTGCTCATGGTGCACAGGTTTCAACACAACTTACAGACTGAGACAGATGAGGAATAAGGAAGAGGCCATCCACTTCTTAAAGAGTTGACCAGGGTAAACCTTATGAAGAGCAAAGAAATACCTTAGTGAGCAACTTTATGAATAGCCTGGAAACATTGTCTGATACAGTGCAGGAAGACAAACCTCTTAGTCAGAGTCCCTTCTGACTCAGAGTACGAGTGGGAAAGAGCTGCCTCATCAGAGTAGAACCAACCTTAATGATATGGATAAAGTAAAGTTTTGGGGACCTCCATTAGCTGACATGGCACAACTCAAATTGAGGAGAAACGGCTGCAAACATCTATTAATGATCAGAACATGGAATGTACAAAGTATGAATCTAGGAAAATTGGAAGTTGTCAAAAATGAAATGGAATGCATAAAGATTGATATCCTAGGCATTAGTAAACTGAATTGTTTGGGACATTTTGAATCAGACAACCATATGATCTACTTTGCCAGGAATAACAATTTGAAGAGGAATGGCATGGCATTCATCATCACAAAGGATGTTTCAAGATCTGTCCTGAAGCACAATGCTATCAGTGATAGGATAATATCCATACGCCTACAGGAAAACCAGTCAATACTACTATAATTTGAATTTACACACCAACCACCAAAGCCAAAGATGAGGAAATTGAAGATTTTTATTAACTTCTGCAGTCTGAAATTGACCAAATATGCAATCAAGATGTGTTAATTATCACTTATGACTGGAATCCAGACATTGGAAACAAAGAATTACTGGTAGTTGGAAAATTTGGCCTTGGTGACAGAAATAATGCTGGAGATTGCATGATAGAATTTTGCAAGATCAATGACTTATTCGTTGCAAATATTTTTTTCAACAACACAAATGGCAGCTATACACGTGGACTTCACCAGATTGAGTACACAGGAATCAGATTGACTACATCTATGGCAAGACACAATGGAAAAGCTCAATATCTTTAGCCAAAACCAGGCCAGGAGCTGATTGTGGAACAGACCTTCAACTGTTCATATGCAAGTTCAACTTGAAGTTGAAGACAAATAAAACAAGTCCACAGAGCCAAAATATGACCTTGAATATATCCTTCCTGAATTTAGAGACCATCTAAAGAATAGATTTGATGCATTGAACACCAACAACCGAAAACCAGAAGAATTGTGGGATGACATCAAGAACATCATCCAAGAAGAAAGCAAGGGGTCATTAAAAATGCAAGAAAGAAAGAAAACACCAAAATGGATGTCAGAAGAGACTCTGAAGCTTGCTGTTGAGCAAAGAATAGCTAAAGCAAATGGAAGAAGTGACAAGATAAAAGAGCTTAACAAAAGATTTCAAAGAGCAGCTCGAGGAGACAAAGCCAATTATTATAATTAAATGTGCAAAGACCTGGAGTTAGAAAAACAAAAGGGAAGAACACACTTGGCATTTTTCAAGCTGAAAGCACTGAGGAAAAAATTTAAGCCTCAAGTTGCAATATTGAAAGATTTTATGGGCAAAATATTGAATGATGCAGGAAACATCAAAAGAATATGGAAGGCATACACAGAGTCACTGTATCAGAAAGAACTGGTCAATCTTCATCTATTTCAGGAGGTGGCATGTGTTCAAGAAACAATGGTATTGAAGGAAAAAGTTGAAGCTTCACTGAAGGGATTGGTGAAGAATGAGGCTCCAGGAATTTACAGAATACCCACTGAGCTGTTTCAACAAACGGATGTCCCGCTGGAGGCACTCACTCGGCTATGCCAAGAGATTTGGAAGACAGTTACTGACTGGAAGAGATTCATATTTGTACTCATTCCAAAGAAAGGTGATCCCACAGAATGTGGAAATTATCAAACAATATCATTATCGCATGCAAGTAAAATCTTACTGAAGATAATTCAAAAACAATTGCAGCAGTATATTGAAAGAGAACTTCCAGAAATGCAAGGGGGATACAGAAGAGGACATAGAACAAGGGATATCATTGCTGATGTCAGAAGGATCTTGGATCAAAGCAAAGAATACCAGAAAGATGTTTACTTTTGTTTTATTGACTATGCAAAAGCATTTGATTATGTGGATCGTAACAAATTATGGAGAAGAATAGGAATTCCAGAACACTTAATTGTACTCATGAGGAACCTGTACATAGACAAGGAGGCTGCTGTTCGGACAGAACAATGGGACACTGCATGGTTTCAAATCAAGAAGAGAGTGCCTCAGGGTTCTATCCTTTCACTGAACTAATTCAATCTATATACTGAGCAAATAATCTGTGAAGCTGGACTATATGAAAAAGAATGTGGCATCAGGATTGGAAGAACAATTATTAACAACCTGTGATACCCTGACAACTCAACTTTGCTTGTTGAAAGTGAGAATGACTTGAAGCACTTACTGATGAAGATTGAAGAATACAGTCTGCAGTATGGATTACATCTCAATATAAAGAAAACAAAAATCCTCACAACGGGACCAATAAGCAGCATCACGATAAATGGAGGAAAGATGGAAGTTGTCAAAGACTTCACATTGCTTGGTTCTATAGTCAACACCAAAGGAAGCAGCAGTCAGGGCACTAGATGACATATAGCACTGGGCAAATTGGCTGCAAAGGGCCTCTTTCAAGTGCTGAAGAGCAAAGATGTGTCTTTGATGACTAAGATGTGCCTGACACAAGGCATGATATTTTCAATTGCCTCATATGCATGTGAGAGGTGGACAATGAATAAGGAAGACCAAAGAAGAGTTGATGCTTTCGAGTTCTGGTGTTGGTGACGAATGCAGAAAGTACCATGGACTGTTAAAAGAACTAAGAAATCTGTCTTGGAGGAAGAACAGCTGGAATGCTCCTTGGAAGTGAGAATGGCCAGACTTCGCCTCACATACTTTGGTCATGTTGTCAGAAGAGACCATTCACTGGAGAACGATGTCATGCTTGGTAAGGTGGAAGGTTGATGAAAGAAGGGAAGGCCCTCAATGAAATGGATTGACACAGTGGCAGTAGCAATGGGCTCAAATATAGCAAGGATCATGGAGTCAGTGTGGGACCAGGCAGTGTTTTGTTCTGCTGTGCATAGGATCACTATGAGTCGGAGATGACTCGATAGCACCTAACAACAACAACAACATTTGCTGATGGGCCACGACTGAAAATGGGAAGAAATAGCTACAAATATCCAATAATAATTGGAATGTGAAATGTACAAAGTATGAATGTATAAAAATTGGAGGTTATAAAAAATGAAATGAAACACATAAAGAAAGATACCCTAGGCATTAGTGAGCTGAAATGGACAGATTTGGGCTGTGTTGAATCAGACAATCATATAGTCTATTATGCCAATAATGACAAATTGAAGAGTAATGATGTGGCATTCATTTTCACAAAGAATGTTTCAAGATCTATTCTGAAGTACAATGCTGTCAGTGGCATGATAATATCCATAAACCTGCAAGGAAGATCAATTAATACAACTATTATTCAAATTTATGCACCAACCACTAAGGCCAAAGATGAGAAAATTGAAGATTTTTACCAACTTCTGCAGTCTGAAATTGAACAAATATGCAATCAAGGGGTATTGATTATTACTAATGATTGAAATGCAAAAATTGGAAACAAAGGAGAATCACTGGTAGTTGGGAAATATTGCATTAATGATAGAAATGACACTAGAGATCACATGATAGAATTTTGCAAGACCAACTACTTATTCATTGTAAATACTATTTTTCAATAATATAAATGGCAACTGTATATGTGGACTTCATCAGATGAAATACACAGGAGTCAGATCGACTACATCTGTGGAAAAAGGTGATGGAAAAATCTCAGTATCTTCAGTCATAACAAGGGTAGGATCTGACTGTAGAACAGACCATCAATTACTCATATGCAAGTTCAGGTAGAAGCTGAAGACAATTAAAACATGTCCATGAGAACCAAAATATGACCTTGATTATATCTGACCTGAATTTGGAGAGCAACTAAAGAATAGATTTGATGCATTGAACACAAATCACCAAAAACCAGATGAATTGTGGGATGACATCAAGAACATAATACATGAAGAAAGCAAAAAGACAAGAAAAGAAGAAAAGACCAAAATGGATGTCAGAAGAGACTCTGAAACTTGTCCTTGAACAGAGAGTAGCTAAAGGAAGTAGAAGAAATGACAAAATAAGAGAGTTGAACAGATTTCAAAGAGCAGCTTGAGAACACAGACAATTATTATAATGAAATATGCAAAGACCTAGAGTTAGAAAAGCAAAAGGGTAGAACATACATGGCATTTTTCAATCTTAAAGAACTGGAGACAAAATTCAAGCCTCGACTTCTAATGTTGAAAGATTCTATGGGCAAAATATTGAATGAAGCAGGGAGCATCAAAAGAAGATGAGAGGAATACACAGAGTCACTGTACAAAAAGAATTGGTTGATGTTCATCTGTTTCAGGATGTAGCATATGATCAAGAACCGATGACGTTGAAGGATGAAGATCAAGCTGCACTGAAGGAACTGGCAAAAAAAACAAGGCTCCAGGAATTGATGGAACGCCAGTTGAAATGGTTCAACAAACGGATGCTGTGCTGGAGGCACTTACTCGTCTATGCCAAGAAATTTGGAAGATGGCTATCTGGCCAACTGACTGGAAGAGATCCATATTAGTACCCATTCCAAACTAAGATGATACAACAGAATGTGGAAATTATTGAACAATATCATTAATATCACATGCAAGTAAAATTTTGTTGAAGATAAATCAAAAATGGTTACAACACTGTTCTGGTTACAGCACTGTTCTGACAAGAATATACCACAAATGGGGTGGCCTTAACAAACAGGAGTTTATTCTTACAATTTGGAGGCTTTTAGTCCAAGTTCAAAGTGCCAAGCTCTAGGGGCTGGGTAAAAGCTCCTCAACTTAGGGGTCCAGCTCTGCCTCCTGCTCCCGACCCACTGGAGCTGGAGGCATTTCTTCACTCAGACAGCTGCTGGCTGCTGAGGCTGAGAAGCCTCAAGGTTGACAAGTAAAAAGGCACAGTTTTGATGTTACCAATCCACATGACAGGCCATTAACTTAAGTCCACTGTAAGTCCCAAGGTCAGCAGAGCATAGCAGGCTGCTGAGCAATGACATGGCTACATGCAGGGTCCAAGCATGCCAGAGGCTACAGACCATTCTCAAAGCTTCTGCTTATATACAGGAAGCAGACCATATACCCAAAGGCAGCTACTCAGCTGCTCACAGTAGATTCCACCATGGAGTTGATTACCAGTCTCATCATGGGGAATACTACATCCAGCTGCCCAGCCACTCAACCAGGCCTAGTCAAGTTGACATACAAACACAACCATTGCAAGCACTATATTGACAGGGAACTTCCAGAAATGCAAGCTGGATATAGAAGAGGTCGTAGAATCAGGGATATCATTGCTGATGTCAGATGGATCTTGGCTGGAAGCAAAGAACACCACCAGAAAGGTGTTTACTTGTGTTTTATTGACTATGCAGAAGCATTCAACTGTGTGGATCATAACAAATTATGGATAACATGGGGAAGAATAGGAACTCTGTTGTTGTTATGTGCCATCGAGTTGGTCCTGACTCATAGTGACCCCTTCTTGGGTTGCCGAGGCAGTATCACTCCAGAAGTAGATTGCCCAACCTTAGGCACTGTGCTACTCTAACAGGAATATACCACAAATGGGATGGCTTTAACTCACAGGAGTTTATTCTCTTACAGTAATAAGGCACAGTCCCAATATTACCAAACCACACAGCAGGACATTAATTCAAGTTCAGATGAAGTCCGAAGATTGGCAGAGCATGGCAGTCTGCTGAACGATGACTCAGCTACATGCAGGGTTCAAGCATGCCATAAGCTGGAGACCATCCCCAAAGCTTCTCCTTATATATGGGAAACAGATCACATTCCCTAAAGCAAGCTACTCAGCTGCTTGTGGTAGATCCCACCATGGAGTTGATCACCAGTCTTATCATTGGGAATAACTATCACCAGCTGCCCAGCTACTCAACCAGGCCCAGTCAAGTTGACACACAGGTTTAACTACCACACTACATATAGATGAATCTTGAAAACACTGTGCTAAGGAAAAGAATCCAATCACTGAAGACCACATATTGTATGATCCCATTTATATGAAATGTCCAGAACAGACAAATCTATAGAGACAGAAAATAAAATAGTGGTTGTCTAGGCCTGGGGTCTGGGCGCTCTGGTGACGTAATGCCTAAGGCATTTGACTGCTAACCAGAAGGCTGGCAGTTCAAACCCACCAGCCAGTCCTCGGAAGGAAGTTGGGCAATCTACTTCTGTAGTGATACTGCCTCGGAAACCCAAGAAGAGGTCGCTAGAGTCAGATCCGACTTGACAGCAGTGTGTTTGGTTTTGGTGGGCTTGGGGTCAGTTAGAAAGAGAATTGGCTGCTAATAGGTATGGTTTTGGGGTAAAGAAAACTTTCCAAAGTTACATTGTGGTGATGATTGCACAAATCTGTGAATATACAAAAAAACCATTGATCTGTATACTTTTGAACACATAATTTATTAAATTTTTGTTGTTGTTGAGTGAATCGTACATTTTAAATGAATGAAATGTATAAGGCATTTGACTGCTAACCAGAAGGCTGGCAGTTCAAACCCACCAGCCAGTCCTCCAAAGGAAGGTTAGGCAATCTACTTCCAAAGCGATACCACCTCGGAAACCCAAGGAGGGGTCGCCAAGTCAGGTCTGACTTGACGGCACATAACAACAACAACACAAAGCTGTTAAAAAATCAACGATGTATTGATAATATGCTGCAACATGAATGAACCTTAAAAAAAATTATGTATAATTCCATATATGTGAAATGTCCAGAATAGATAAATCTATATACAGAGAACATAGTTTAAACTGGGGGATAGGGAAAAGAGGAGAAAGGAGTGACATCTAATAAATATTAGGTTTCTTTTGGGGGTGATAAAAATGTTCCAAAATTAGATTATGGTGGTGGTTGTACAATTATGTATATGTACTAAAAATCATTGGATTATATACTTTAAATGGGAGAATTGTTTGGTATGTCAATTATATATGAACACAAATGATTTTTTTTCCCCTAATAAAAAAACAAGGAGCTCTGTTAGCATAATGCCTAAGGCACTTGACTGCTAACCAGAAGGCTGGCGGTTCAAACCCACCAGCCACTCCTCGGAAGGAAGGTTGGGCAGTCCTACTTCCATAGTGTTACTGCCTCGGAAACCCAAGGAGGGATCGCTATGAGTTGGGGCCGACTCGACCGCAAATAACAACAACAATAAAAAAACATTATTTAAAGTTCTGTAAATTTCAAAGAATCCCAGTGATGCAATGGTTAAGTGTTTGGCTGTTAACCAGAAGATCGGTGTTTGGAACCTACCTAGCACCTCTGTGGGAGAAAAGACCAGGCGATTTGCTTCCATAAAGATTTCAGCCCAGGAAACTCTATGGGGGAGCTCTACTCTGTCCTAGAGAGTTGCTATGACTCAGAATCAATTCAATGGCACAAAACAACAACAAATAACTTTCAAATATGGAGAAAACATACAAATAATATATAAAACTAGTAAAGCAATAATAATATCAATTATAATAGTGTATAAGGCAAAAATATCAAAGATAAAGACACTCACTAAAAATTAATGAGGTTTAATTGAAAAAGAAGACATTCAAATTCTAAACTTTTATGCATTTATTAGTATTGCACAAAATATATTTTTAAAACATTCACAGTATAAGGGGAAAGACAATGTTTTAGTGCTATTCATAATGCTATTCATATTCAAGGGGAAATGATCTAATATACAATCAGAGTAGGAGATTTTAATACCACTTTCTCAAAATGATCCTTCAAGCAAACAAAAACCAGCCGGAGTATAAATACACACACACACACACACACACATATATATATATGCATATATATGTATATATATATATA
>NW_006921673.1:808131-826531 GCF_000298275.1 Orycteropus afer afer | reverse complement strand
CTACTTCCGTAGTGATACTGCCTCGGAAACCCAAGGAGGGGTCGCTATGAGTCGGGGCCGACTCGACGGCACATAACAACAACAACAACAACAGCACCCAATAATTGGATACTACACATTGTTCTCAAGTACCAAACCAAACTCACTGCCATCGAGTCGATTCCAACTCATAGTGACCTGCTTTGGGTTTCCAAGGCTGTCAATCTTTACAGAAATACACTGCCTCATTTTTCTTTCACAGAGCAGCTAGTGGGTTTGAACCACCGGCATTTTGCTTACCAGCAAAATGCCTTAACCACTACACCACCAGAGCTACTTCTCAAGGGCACATGGAAAAATTTAAAAATTTGTATATGTGATAGTTCACAAAATAAATAACAAAGACTCAAAAATTTTATAAGCAAATTTTATTGAAAAAAATTCAAGTACCAGATAATTAAGGAAAAAGAATGAATCATTCCCAAGGCATTTTAATAAGCTAGTTTAACCTAGATATCAAAGAAAAATGTAACTCTGCTTAATTTAACCTTACTCATTAACATAAAGATAATAAAAATCCCAAGAAAATTATTAGCAAATTGAGTTCATTTAGGTATAGTAAAGATAATACCTCATAATCAACTTGAGTTTATTACAGAAATGCAAAGTGGAGAGTACTGTGCCATACTGTGACATTCCAATACATGAAGAAAAAAAATGTCATAAAATTCAATACTTATTCATAATTTATTTTTTACTAAAAAAACAAACAAAAAAACCCTAAGTATACTAGATGTACAAGGGAAATTCTTTACTGAGTAAAAATTATCTGTTAAAAATCTACAAAAATATCAACTGTTAAAAGAATTCTTTTGGAGTCAGTTATAACAATCCACACCATTACCATTTTTATTCATAATTTTACTTGTGCTTCCAGTCTGAAAATTAAGTCAAGAAAATAAACAAATACGAAATGTAAGTTGTAGTAAAGGAAAAAACAAAATTGCAGTATATTTGCAGATTATATAATTAGCTGTATAGGAAGCCCAATAGAACCCAGGGACAAGTTATTAGGTTCAATAACAGTTTTGTTGTTGTTATATGCCTTCGAGTCAGCCCTGACTCATAGCGACCCCTCCTTGGGTTACCGAGGCAGTATCACTACAGAAGTAGATTGCCCAACCTTCCTTCCCAGGAGTGGCTGATGGGTTCGAACCACCAGCCTTCTGGTAGTAGTCAAGTGCCTTAGGCACTATGCTACCAGAGCTCCTAATAACAGTTTAGGAAGATAGAAAAGATATTCCATGCACAAAGAGCAACAAAAAATAAAGCATGTAACATACCTAAGAATAAATTTAAAATATATCTGTAGGCCTTTTTAATTAATCCAAAAAACCAAAAGCAAACTCACTGCCATAGAGTCAATTCCAACTCATAGCGACCCCCTTTGGGTTTCTGAGGCGGTAAATCTTTATGAAGTAGATTACCCCCATCTTCCTTCTGCAGAGTGGCTGATGGGTTTGAACTATTCAACCTGGTTAGCAGTCAAATGTTTTAGGCCCTGCATCACCAGAGCTCCTTTTAATTAATCAGTGATGAGTAAATTAAATCTCGTTAAGGAAAAGAGATATTCTGAACTCCTACTTTCTCACTGCCATTGAGTTGACTCCAACTCATAGCAACCCCCATTGGGTTTCCAAGGTTATAAATCTTTATGGAAGCAGATTGCCCCATCTTTCTTCCAGGGAGTGACTTGTGGGTTTGAACCACGGACATTTGGATTAGCAGCCAAATGCCTTAACTATTACACAACCAGGGTGCCTTTTAATCAATCAGTGATGGGTAAATTAAATCTCTTTTATGGAAAAAAGATATCCTGAATCCCTACTCTACACCACATAAAAAAGTTAAGATGAAAGGTAACACAATAAAATTTTATTTTAAATATTGTTTTCTTCTTTAAGACTGGTCATGTGGAGCAATAGAAGTGGAGAAGGAACAAAGTAATCTGTAACTGGCTGTGATCAATCAATTGTAAACCCCACTGCACTCAGACCAGCCAAAACAATAAAACTTTTAGAGGAAAACAGAGTATCTTCTTGATCTTGAAGACAGCAAACATTTCTTAAATAGAAAAAAAAAAAAAATACACTAACCATAAATAAAAGATGGTATATATTAACATTTAAAACTTATGTTTGTCACAAGATACCATTAATAGAGTGAAAGAAGATATTCATTATATGTACCTATGACATAGGACTTGTATCCAGAATATATAACTCCTACAAATCAGTAAAAAGAAAAAGAACAGATAATCCCAGCAGAAAGAAAAGGGAAATATTTAAATAATAACTCCACAAAAGATTTCCAAATAGCCAACTAACATATGAAAAAGTGTTCAGCTTGATTAGTCATCAGGGAAATTCAAATTAGAACTATAATAAGATACCACTACATACCCACAAGAATGGTAAAACTAAAAAGCCACAAAATATTAATTGTTGACAAGGATGTAGAGCAACTGGGATTTTTATTCCTCGTGGCACTATAATATGGGCCAACAACTTTGAAACGTTTTGGCAATATCTACTAAATCTGAATATGCATATCCTGTGCTAGCAACTTCACTTCTAAGAATACACTGATACTGGGTTGATAGTGTTCCCCCAAAATTTGTTTCCAAGTTATTTTTAGTATTCTTAGCCAACACCACAATTCAATGGCATCAATTCATTGTTAGTCAGCATTATTCATTGTCCAGCTTTCACCTGCATATGAGGCAATTGAAAATATTATAGCTTGGATTAAGTACACCTTAGCCTTTAAAAGTGACATCTTCACTCTTTGATACTCTGAAAAAGCCCCTTGCAGCAGATTTCCCCAGTGCAATACAACATCCAATTTATTGACTGCAGCTCCTGTGGGTGTTGATTGTGGATCCAAGTAAAATGACATCTTTGGCAACTTCAATCTTTTCTCCATTAATCATGCTGTTGTATATTGGCCTAGTTGTGTGGATTTTGTTTTCTTTATGTTATGGTGTAATCCATACTGAAGATTGTAGTCTTTGATCTTCATCAGTAAGTGCTTCAAGTCTTCTTCACTTTCAGCAAGCAAGATTGTGTCATCTGCATATCTTAGGTTGTTAATGAGTCTTCCCCCAATCCTGATTCTGCATTCTTTTTCAGATAGTCCAGCTTCTTGGATTATTTGCTCAGCATAGAGATTGTACAAGTATGGTGAAAGAATACAACCCCAACGCACACCCTTACTGATTTTAAACCATGCAGTATCTCCTTGGTCTGTTCAAATGACAGCTTCTTGGTCTATGTACAGGTTCCTCATCAGCACAATTAAGTGTTCTTGAATTTCCATTCTTCCCAAAGTTATACACGATTTGTTATGATCCACAC
The DNA here is from genome assembly GCF_000298275.1 of Orycteropus afer afer. NCBI lineage: Eukaryota > Metazoa > Chordata > Mammalia > Tubulidentata > Orycteropodidae > Orycteropus > Orycteropus afer. The sequence continues at coordinate 823,136 of NW_006921673.1, read as the reverse complement.
AGTCGAATGCTTTTGCATAGTCAATAAAACATGTGCAAACATCTTTCTGGTATTCTTTGCTTTCAGCTAAGATTCATCTGATGTCAGCAATATCACTCATTTCACATCTTCTTCTGAATTCTGCTTGAATTTCTGGAATTTTCCTACCAATAAAATGCTCAACCACTTTTGAATCATTTTCAGCAAAATTTTACTTCCATATGCTATTAACTATACTGTTGAATAATTTCTACATTATTGAAAGATGTTGGATCATCTTTCTTTGGAAATATAGATCTCTTCCAGCCAGTTGGCTAGGTAGCTGTCTTCCAAAATTTTTGACACAAATCAGTAAGTGCCTCCAGCACTTGCATCTCTTTGTTGAAACGTCTTAGTGAGTGTTCCATCAACTCCTGGAGCCTTATTTTTTCCTTTTTTTTTTTTTTTAAATTATTATGATTATTTTACCAACTCCTTCAGCGCAGCTTGGACTTCTTCCTTCAATACCATTGGTTCTTGATCATATTTTATCTCCTGAAAATATTGACCATTGACCAATTCTTTATGGCACAGTGACTCTGTGTATTCCTTTCATCTTATTTGATGCTTCCTGCATTATTCAATGGGAGCTGTGGTTGTTGTTGTTGTTACGTGCCGTCGAGTCGGCCCTGACTCATAGCGACCCCTCCTTGGGTTTCCGAGGCAGTATCACTTATTCAATATATTGCCTACAGAGTCCTTCCACATTTTAATTCAAGGCTTGAGTTTTTTCTTCAGCTCATTCAGCTTGAGAAATGCCAAGCATGTTTTTTCCCTTTTGGTTTTCTAATTCCAGGTCTTTGCACATTTCATTATAATACTTTACCTTTAAAGTCTTCTTTTCAGCTCTTTCATTTCATCATCTCTTCTATTCACTTTAGCTACTTTCCATTCAAGAGCAAGTTTCAGAGTCTCACCTGACATCCATTTTGGTATTCTTGTCCTTTCTTTTCTTTTAAATGTATGATGTCCTTGATTGATGTCATGCCACAACTCAACTGGTCTTTGGTCATTGATGTTCAGTGCTTCAAATCTGTTCTTCAGATAGACTATAAATTCAGGAGGGAGACAATCAGGGTCATATTTTGACTGTCATGAACTTGTTTTCATTTTCTTCTGCTTCAACTTGGACTGACATCCTGCCTTGTTTTGACTGATGATGTTGAGCTTCTCCATCACCTCTTTCTACCAATGTAGTCAATTTGAATATTGTGTATTCCATTTGCCAAGGTCCACGTGTATGGTTGTATAGTTGCCATTTATGTTGTTGAAAAAAGTTATTTGCAATGAATAGATATTTGGTGTTGCAAAATTCTATCATGTGATCTCTGGTGTCATTTCTATCACAAGGGCATATTTTCCATCTACTGATGATTCTTTTTTTTTTTTTTTTTTTTTCCAACTTTCACATTCCAATCACCAGTAATTATCAATAACCTTGATTGCATGTTTGGTCAATTTTAGACTATTGGTAAAAATTGTCAACTTCATTTTTGGCTCTTTAGTGGTTGATGTGCAAATTTGAATAATAGCAGTAGTAACAGGTCTTCTTTGGAGGAATATGGATGTTATACTCTCACTAAAAGCATTGTACTTCAGGGTAGATCTTGATGTGTTCTTTTTGCTGATGAGTGTGACACCATTCCTCTTCAATTTGTCATGCCTGGCATGTTGTTGTTGTTGTTATGTGCTGTCGAGTCAGACCCGACTCATAGTGACCCCTCCTTGGATTTCCAAGGCAGTATCACTATGGAAATAGATTACCCCATCTTCCTTCCGAGAAATGGCTGGTGGGTTTGAACCGCCAGCCTTCTGGTTAGCAGTCAAGTGCCTTAGGCACTAAGCTACCAGAGCTCTGACTCAAAATGCCCAATAGCAGTCCTTTTCAGCTCATTAATGCCTGTAACATTGATCTCTATGTGTCCCATTTCATTTTCCACAGCTTCCAATTTTCCTAGATTCATACTTTGTACATCCCATGTTCTGCTTATTAATGAATGTTTGCAGCTGTTTCTTCCCATTTTGAGTCATGCCCCATCAGCAAATGGAGGTCCTGAAAGCTCTACTCCATCTACAGCATTAAGGTCGACTCTACTTTGAGGAGGCAGCTCTTCCCCCGTCGCATTTTGAATGTCTTCCAACCTGAGGGACTCATCTTCTGGCACTATATCAGACAATGATTCACTACTTTTAATAATGTTTTTCAGAATATATTGGACAGTGTTTCACTGCTATTCATGAGGTTTTCAGTGACCAATTTTTTCAGAAGTGGATGGTCTCATCCTTCCCAGTTTGTCTTAATCTGGAAGCTATACTGAAACCTGTCCACCATGGGTGACACTACTGGTATTTGAAATACTGGTGGCATAACTTCTAGTCTCACAGCAACACACAGCCACCAACTATGACAAACTGAGAGACAAGTGGTGGAATCCAATATCTAGTGTCCTTTTAAGAAGACTATGGGAAAACCCACAGAAAAGAACACCATGTGAAGATGGAGGCAGAGATTAGGGTGATGCATATTCAAGTCAAGGAACACCAAGGATTGCTGGCAATCAACAAAAAGCTGAGAGAGGCATGAAACGTTCTTCCTCGAAGCCGTTAGAAGGAACCAATCTCCTTGACATCTTGATTTTGATCTTTGCTTCCCTAAACTATGAGAGAATAGACTGTTGTTTTTAACGACCCAGTCTGTAGTAATTTTTTATGGCAGCTGTAAAAAAATTCTCATGTAAGTTACCAAAAGACTATGATTTTTTATGACAGCACTATTTGTAATAGTTGCAAACTGAAAAAAATCTAAAAGTCCATCATAAAATGAATAAATAAATACTGATATATTCACACAATGGATCTCCCTACCCTTTCATTGCAGTAACAATAATTAAAATAGTGATAAGACTTAATACTTAGCCAACATATTTTCTTCAAGAATTTCACATCTTTAAATGAAGTAAATTATCTTCATTTTTATGTGCTTTTCCTCTTCATGCTTTTGCATACAACTTAAACTACTCATGCTCATATTTTTAGTTAATCAGCAATTGCAGGTTATCCATTGTCTTTCTCTCATTTGCTTGTAGAAAACTTCAAATGTGTAACCTCTATGTCTTCCCACTCACCCTGTGCTGTCTGAAACTCTTCTCTTGTACATTGAGGACTTCTCCCAGACAGTTAGATATGAGTCATTCTTTGCTTTAAGGGAAGGGTTCAATAATTGGGGAGATGACGCTGTAAAGCCATAAGTCAAGGTAAAGACAGCAATAGTCAGATGCATATTTACAGAGTTTTTCCCATCCAGATTCCATTGGGGGAAAAGAGAGAAAGAGGGGAGACACCACACAGGAAGAAGTGAGTGGAGAAAGAGTCAGTGTCCAGCCTGAACAAGGACAGCCCATTGTCAATGACAGATCAACTCCCAAAAGCCATCCAGAGTCTATTCAAATGAGTACTGTTCACTGCTTGGCTGAATTGCCTTATTAATTATCCTTGTCCAGTGACTCTCCCTGCCCTCTGCACCACCCAAAGCACTCAGCATGCCACACATTGCCTGTATATCAGGAATGACAACCAACTTTCCCAGTGGAGGTGTTTCCACTTCCCAATCTACCAGCTCCAAGTATTCAGGGCTCAATAACTGTCAACTTGAGCAAGACTGGGCAGAATTGGATGTGATTTCCCGCTGAGTTGGGCAGTGGGAGTACACACTTTCCAATTACATTCACAACTAGGGCTAGGCCATTGGTAAAAGGGAAGATGTAAAAAGGCAGGAAAAAGATGAAAGGAGATTTCACTTACTTCTCAGCACACATTTGTAGAACACCTCCTATCCCTGGAAACTCCACCTCCAGAAATATCACCAACGTTCCTGGCCCAGGTAACACAGAGGAAGTGCCAGCTCTAGACTTAACCTTATCCAGCTATACTCTAGAAGCTCAGTGGCCCTGTGGTTAAAGCATTAGACTGCTGAACAAAAGCTGGGAGTTCAAATCCACTAGCTGTTCTGTGGGAGAAAGATGAGGCCAGTTACTTCTGTAATGATTTATAGCCTTGGAAACCCTATGGGAAATTCTTCTCTGTCCTACAGGGTCCACATGATTTGGAATTGATTCAATGCCCATGGGTTTGGTTTGATTTGGTTTTATTTGTACTCTGTTGAGTGAAACAGTTGTTTTGTATCCTTTGAAGGGTGACAACATTAATGTCAATGGTTTTGTACTATTACTCAGTATTTTTTTTTTCAGAATTCATCTCATTGTTTTACTTTTAGAAAAATGAAGTATTTCTAGTATATGTAAACACCAAATTTGGCCAGAAATGTTTCCTACACTTCCCTTTTTAGCATTACATGCTGGATAAGGTACAACTAAGTTGAGGCCAAATGTGACTTAAAATATATACAATTCCAAAGAATGATGAAGTATGAAGTAATTTGTTTTGAACTAATAAACTAATTTCAGCTGAATTGTTTGTAAGATTTTAAATGACCCAGACATATTTGACAATAACAACAAAAAGCCTAGAAACTCACATACTTGAAAGAATTTGACAAATTCCTTTTTCTATTCTGGAAAAAGATATCAAAACACTGACACAGTTCTAAGAACTGACTTGTGTAACATTGATTTCTGAGGTTTTAAGTACTTATCTAAGTTAGATGAAAGAGCAACAATTCAGTGTGTGTTTTTTAAAAAAATCCTATAAAATTCCTAAACATCGATAAAACTTATTTTAATTCTAACTTCTTTTCATATCCTCAAAGACTAAAAAGCAAACTATAATATTATATTTTAAGAGCTAGGCTTTGAGAGGATAAAAGTAACAATTTCCCTTACATGCTTTCAATTTAGTCTTTAAGCTTAACACACACACACGCAAAAAACCTGTTATGTTTTCAGAAAGGAAATAATAAAGCTATTCCCACATTGGATGTCAATTTTATGTGAAAATTTAAAAAAAAAAAAAGCTTATAATTATTACGGCTGTTTTTGTATGTGTGTAGCAAAACGTATTTGGAAAAACATTAGAGAATGAGGCACTTCTCCAGCATTTTAAAAGATACAACATATGACTGAAAACATTAGATTCACTGGATTTTGGAAACACAGCTTTAATAATACCGGCTGGAATAAGGAGCCTTGGTGGTGCATTGCTTAAAGTGTTCAGCTGCTAACAGAAAATTTGGTGGTTCAAACCCACAAGCCACTTCAGGTAAGAAAGAAGTGGCAGTGTGCTTCAGTAAAGATTGTAGCCTTGGAAACTCTATGGGGCAGCTCTACTCTAACCTATAGGGTCATTAGGAATCGGAATCCACTGGACCGTTAAGTTTTGTTTTTTTTTCCCTCTTGTTGCTAAAGCATGCCCCTGAAGGCATGTAAGTCTCACAAGAGCACAGCTGCTGTCTGGAGCAAAGCAAAAGCAGGGGTTAGCAATACCTCATGTGAAAATGATTTGGGGAATGTAGCCAGCAGCTCTATCAGTGCACACCCATTCTGGTGTGTCCACCAAGAAAAAAGGCAGTATGATCTTGGTCTGCATAAACAGAAAAGCAGAGATTATAGCTCCTCTCTTTCTACTCCCGAAACATGACATTGCATTCTGGATGTTGTGTCTTATAAGGCAAAGAGATAACTACAAAGTGTTCACAGAGAGAAACCAGGAAAGCGAAGGGCCTGGATGACGCATATCATATAAGGAACGGTTGAGTAAATTAACCCACCAAACTCAAACTCACTGCCATCAAGTCGGTTCTGACTCATAGTGACCCCTCTCCTTGGGTTTCCGAGGCGGTGTCACTACAGAAGTAGATTGCCCAATCTTTCCTCCATGGAGTGGCTGGTGGGTTTGAACCACCAGTCTTCTGGTTAGCCGTCAAATGCTTTAGGTACTATGCCACCAGAGCTCCCACAGTAGTCTTGAAAAGAGAAGTCTCAATTATACCAACTCTCTTTAAATTCTTAAAAGGTATTTTGTAGAAGATGTGCCAAACTTAGCCTATACTGCCTCAGGTGGGGAACCTAGCCCAAAGGTTGGACTTTACAGGAGAAAAATTTAGGCTTAATTTCCAAAATATCATTTTATTAATGTTTTCCAAAACTAAAATGAAGTGCTTCAGAGAATAGTCCATGCCTTAGACTCCAGATCTGTTGAAATGGGCTGGATGACTCTTGGCAAAGAGATTTAAATATGGGGTATGTTTTAATTAAGATGATCTTTAAACTCATCTTCAATGCTCCATGTGAAGATTCTGGTATTTCAGAGCAACAGTGTAAATGTTCTTCCATTCTCTTCAAAATGTGCCTGAAGTATCCCATATTAAAATGTGGAGTGGAAGCAATACCATCCACTTGCATATCCTCAGATTATTAGTAAATTCAGTTTCTCCCTTGCATCCCCTCTCTTAATATGTTTACGAATCCCCCAGGAGACATCTTCATTTCAAAGGGCAGCACTTTTTGCTCAGGTCTCACTGCTGGAGCCAAATCTCAGGTGCCCAGCCCCCATCCCATTCCCTAAGTATCTGCATTTAGAGATGGTTACTCTGGAGTAGAAGGAACATCCACACTGTTGTTGCTGCAGCCAGAGGGAAGAAGCCTGGTATTCCAGATGAAATCTGGAAAATCAGACAGATTCTCTTGCTTCCATCTACTGCTGTCGCATGCCATTTCTGATGATGCCCAAAGCAGCATGGCTGAAACCGTGTGTCTCACTAATACAGACCCTTATTGCACTCTTGGCAGTTCTGAGAGGTGTGTTAGAGAGCAAGGAAGAGCAGTACACACACCCTTGTCAGTCACAGGGCCTGGGCTCCTAGTTAGCCAGTTCTTAAGACTCACACAGTCAGTCCCCAGAGTGCAAACTAGATTCTGGTCTATATGTTGCCAAGGCTTATTCTCTTCACACTACTCTAAGGTACCCAGATTAAGAAGTAACAAAAAAAAATATGAAAGATTTGATGTATGCCCATGAAGACTGCAAATAAAACCAACAAAGTTTCCTATATCACATTACCCAACTAAGTTAAGAGAACAAGAACCACTTTTACCCAGAAGACTAATTTTAAAAATTATAACTAAGAATTGTTGCTTAGATACAGTGTAGTATACTGGTTAGGAGTGAGGGTTCTGGTGCCAATCTGCCTGAGTTAAAGTTCCAGACACATTACTTATCTTCTCAAAGCCTCTGCTTCCTCATCTTTCTTTGGGAATTAAAATAGCATCTACCTCTTTTGGGTGAAAAGAAGGGCAACGTACCAAATGGGAGTGATCAACATCATGGCATTGAGGAAGAAGAAGACATAGAGAGATACATGGGAGGTACAGACAACAAAGGTGAAGCTTTTTGCACATACAGTACTGCATTGTCAGTGAAGGCAAACATGGGTATATAAGTGGATAGATGGGTGGACAGGCTGAACTATTAAGTATGTCTATGAAGCAGGGGGTGTATAAGGTTGGCAGACAATGGTCTTATAAGTGTATTTGTATGATCTGAATTGCCAGGTATATAGTAGAGCTGACAAGGGACAAAGTTGTAGTCACTTCTTGGTCACAGCCAGCTACTCAGAGGGACCGAGTAGTTGAACCTGTGGGCCCAGGACTATAGTCACAGAGGACATCAAGCTCAATTAGCATAACATACTACACAAAACATTATCCCACCTCCTACTTTGGCGAGTAGTGACTGGGATCTTAAAAGCTTGCAAGCAGTCATCTAGATGCAACGATGGGTCTCTCCTCGTCTAGAGCAAAGAAGAATGAAGAAAACCAAAGCTTCATATGGAAACAATTAGTCCTAGCAACTGGTACACCATGCAATCCACAGCCTATATGACTATGAGACCAGAAGAACTAGATAGTGCCCGGCTAGCACTGTCAACCACTCGGAGGGGTGGGGGTCTATGTAGGAGATCCTGGATAGAGAGGGAAAATGGTGTAGAATAAAACTCAAAATCATTTGGGGGGAAAAAAAGGGGGGGTACTAGGTTTGCTGGTTTGATAGAGCCTGGTGGAACCACTGAGACTATGGCCCCTAGCTGCCCTTCAGGCCTGGAATTGAACCCACACCTGTGGGTTCAATATGCCAAACAAAAGACTGGCATATGAGTTGAACATTTACCTGAAATAAATACACTCCTTGGAAAGAACAATCATGGGAGAAAGAAGGGCTGTTTATGCACAAGGAGACAGCTCAGGGGGCAGGAGTGCATGGAGGTAATTATCAGGAGAAAGTGGGAGGGGAGCTGTTGTCTTGTGTTGAATTGTGGTCAATGTCATGAAACAAAGTGTATGTGAACTTCTGCATGGAAAGTATATTTGCTCTGTAAATTTTCACCCAAATCAAAATTAAAAAAAAAAAAAAAAAAAATAGCGTCTACCTTTTTGGGCACTTGTGAAGATTAGATAAAGTGATCCATATAAAAGGAGGGTTGAGCAAATTGTGAGCATCAGTAAATTCTGGCTTTTAATCAGATGCTCAGGTACAACAAGGAATACCTGAACAAAAGGCTTTATGCTAAAACCTATTTTAGCATTTTAGGGTTTAATCTTCTAAGTTGTTGTTAGGTGCTGAGTTGATTCTGGCCCATAGCAACCCTAAGTCCAACAGAAGGAAACACTACCTGGCTGTGGAATTCCCACACTCCTTACTATTCTTACTAACCATGGTTGCAGCCACCGTGTCAATCATCTCATTGAGGGTCTTCCCCTTTTTCACTGACCCTTCACTTTACCAAGCATAATACCTTCCTCCAGGGAATGGTCCATTCTGACCACATGGCCAAAATAGGTGAAATGAAGTCTGGTCATTCTTGCTTCTAAGGAGCATTCTGGCTGCACTTCTTCCAGGATAGATTATATACTATCTAGTTATCTCTTTATTCTTTATTATCACTCATTTGTTGTTGTGTTTGCCATCGAGTTGGAACCGACGCATAGCAACCCCTCCTTGGGTTTCCAAGGTGGTATCACTATGGAAGTAGATTGTCCAACCTTCCTTGAGAGGAGTGGCTGGTGGGTTTGAATCACCAGCCTTCTGGTTAGCAGTCAAATGCTTTAGGCACTACATTCATAGAATGGTATTTTCTCCTCATGCTTAGTTCAGTGTAAAATATAGTTGCTGGTAAATTCAATTCTGACTTATCATTATAGCCCATGTGTGTCAGAGAAAAACTGCTCCATAGGGCTTTCAATGGTGAGGGGTTTTTTTTGTTGTTGTTTTTTGTTTTTTTTAATTGTGATTTGGGTGAAAGTTTACAGAGCAAATTCACTTTCCATACAGCAGTTCACATACGCTTTGTCTCATGACATTGACTACAATTTACCCCAATGCAACAGCTCCCCTCCCACTTCCTCCCCATAGTTATCTCTTCCCAGTGTCCATCCCTCCATGCACTCCTGCCCCCTGAGCCTGTCTCCCTGTGCATAAGCAGCCCTTCTTTTTCCCATGATTGTTCTCTCCAAGGAGTGCATCTACCTAATGTAAATATTCACTTCATATGCCTGTCTTTTATTTGGCTGGAAGCCACAGGTGTGGGTTCAATTCCAGACCTGAAGGGAAGCTAGGGGCCATAGTCTCAGTGGTTTCACCAGGCTCTATCAGAGCAGCAAATCTGGTCCTTTTTTTTTTGTTTTTCCCCCAAATGATTTTGAGTTTTACTCCACATTGTTCCCTCTCTCTATTGAGGATCTCCTACATAGACACCCCCCCCCCGAGTGGTTGACAGTGGTAGCCAGGCACCATCTAGTTCTTCTGGTCTCATGGTCACATAGGCTGAGGATCGCATGGTGTACCAATCGCTTGGACTAATTGTTTCCATGAATCTTTGGTTTTCTTCATTCTTCTTTGCTCTGGACAAGGAGAGACCCATCAATGCATCTAGATGGCTGCTTGCAAGCTTTTAAGATCTCAGTGGTGAGTTTTTTGGAAGTGGATCTCCAGGCCCTTCTTCTGAGGTGACTGGGTAGACTCAAACTGCTAACCTTTTGGTTAGCAGCACACTAACTGTTTACACCACCCAGGGTGGCACTCCTATTTTCAGTATGTTGTTGTTAGGTGTTGTTGAGTCTATTTCAGCTTGTAAGTGATTCCATGTGACAGTTTTCTACCCCATGGAGTTTTCCTGGCTGTAATCTTTATGGGAGCAGATTGCCAGATCTTTTCCCTCATGGAGCTACTAGTGTGTTCAAACTGCTGATCTTCCAGTTAGCAGCCAAGAATTTAACCATTGCACCACCAAGTTTCCTTTGTCTTCAGTATGGCTGCCTTCAAATCTTCTTATACCCATAACAAGATTATATCAGCTTGGCTGGGCCTAGTTTTGAGTGGCTGAGCAGCAGAATGTAGTTATTCTCCATGTTGAGACTAGTAATCATCTCCATGAGGGAATCTACTGGAGCAGCTGAATAGCTGCTTAGGGATGTGATCTGCTTCCAGTATATAAGGAGAAGTTTTGAGAAAGGTTTCTGCAGCTTTTTGGCAGGCCACTTGGACCCTGCATGTAGCCAAGTCTTCATTCAGTGGCTTGCCATGTTTCCTATCGATATTGGGACTGTCTCTGGTCTTGAACTAGTGACCTGCCTTGTAGTTTGGTAATCTTGGGACTGTGCCATTTCATTTGTTGACCTTGGGTTTCTCAGCCTCAGCAGCCAACAGCTGCCTGAGTTAAGAGAAGCTTCCAGCTTCAGTGGGCTGGGAGTAAGAGGCAGAGCTGAAGCTCAAGGTCTAGGGGCTTTCACTCAGCCCCTAGAACCTGGCACTTTGAACTCAGATTTCCAGCCTCTCAAACTGTAAGAGAATAAATCACTGTTTGTCAAAGCCATCCCATTTGTGGTAATTTCTGTTAGAGTGGCACAAGGTAACCAAAACAGAAGACTTCTAAAATCACAGGGAAAACAAGGTTGGTCATCTTCAAAAAGCTCATGTGGACAGGAGGATGCAGTATCCCCTCAGGTGCACATGAACACCTTTGTAGCCAGGAAAGATCTGAGGTTGGAAGGAGAAGGGGAAATGGCTGGCAGGGACAGAATCTGGAACTAGGACTTACTCTGCCTCCTTTGTTGGGGCTCACAAGTTGGAGAATTCAAAATTGGTGTCTGGGGTTTTAGGACATTTTGAAAGTAGATTCTTTGGGTAAAACTAATGCTGCCTTAAATTCCCTTGCATCGTCTAATCAGAATATTCCCAAATTCCTTTGTTGTTTTTGTTTTAACCTGTCAAGTCAATTCTGACTCATGGCAACCTTATGTGTTACAGAGTAGAAGTTACCCATAGAGTTTTCTTGGCTGTAATCTTTACAGAAGCAGATCACAAGGGCTGTTCTTCCACAGTGCCACTGGATGGGTTCAAACCACCAAGTTACCAGTGGAGCACAAACTGTTTCTGCCACCCAGAGACCTTCCAAATTCCCTTACCTTCTTTTAAACCATACAAAGAAAACAATTGTGTCTTCTCCCATACAACTGTACGATGCCTAGCACCTCTCAATAGTTGTGAGAACTACTGGGATTTAGATGGATGGAAGATGATGGCTAAATTCTTCCAGAGGTTTCTGCCACCTCAGCCCCAAGTGTCCATTTCCGTATCATTCCTGTGTGCTCCTGTTTGCTCCCCTCATCTCCTCTATTCTAGCATAAACTCAAGACACCCCTATCTTTAACATTTTTGAGTTGTATAGATTTTAACTGATATTCTAGGAATTTCTTAAAGAAATTATTGAAGACAAAGAAACAAATTAAAACTAATAACATTGCTGGTCCTCCAGTTCACTGTCTTGACCACAAGGCCCATCTTACTTTTCATCTTTTGCCCAAGGCTCCTAGTTGCTTCTGTGCTACTAGGGCTCTCTCTCCCCATCCTGAGAGCACCCCCACCTCATCTGCCTCACATCTTCTCTTGTTTCTGAGTTCAATGGCCTGTACCATTTGTTGCTTTTGAAGCTGAACCTGAAAATTTCCATGTTATTCAAAATGACTGACTTTTTCTTTTTTTCCAGTCAATCTCATTCAGACTAGTCCAGGATCTTAAATTATGAAGAAAAATTAGTGTGTGTATGTGTGTGTGTGTGTGAGAGAGAGAGAGAGAGAGAGAGAGAGAAGATGGAAGAAAAGGAGGAGGAAGAGGAAGTAGAAGGAAGGAAGGAGTGGAGAAAGGGATGGATGAGGGAAGAGTTGGGGGATGAAGAAAATTCCTACTTAAAGGACAAGCTGCTTGTTGTCCAATTCGGCAGGTACAAGTTTTCTTCTCTTCCACATGTCTTTGTTCATATACCTGGTTATCTTAGGTTGAATCCCCAGAAATAATGTAAACGGCTAGGGCAAAGGGTAGAAACATTTGTTGAGCTGTTTGAGACATACTATCACATTCCCTTTGGGCAACTCCTTTGGCCGTTCATGGTAGACTCCCCTTGACTGGATTCAGGTATTTTACTGGCCATTCAACTTACCTTGCTGTCCCCACATTTAAGTTTACAAGGTTTGGGTGAGAGAAAAATTATTCCTAGCCATCTGTTTTGGTTACCTAGTGCCACTCTGACAAGAATATACCACAAAAGGGATGGCTTGAGCAAACAGGAGTTTATTTTCTTACAGTTCGGGAGGCTTTAAGTCCAAGTTCAAAGTGCCAGGCTCTAGGGGCTGGGTGAAAGCCTCTCAACCTTGGGCTTCAGCTCTGCCTCCTGCTCCTGGCCCACTGAAGCTGGAGGCTTTCCTTCATTCAGACAGCTGCTGGCTGCTGATGCTGCCAAGCCCAAGGTTGACAAGTAAAAAGGCACAGTCCCAAGGTTATCAAACCACATGGCAGGCCATTAATTCAAGTCCATTCTAAGTCCCAAGGTCGGCAGAACATGGCAGGTTGCTGAACAACCACACAGCTACATATACGCTTCAAGCATGTCATAAGCTAGAGACTGTTCCCCAAGGCTTCTCCTTATATACAGGAAGCAGACCACATTCCTAAGGCAGCTACTCAGCTGCTCACAGAGATTCCACCATGAAGTTGATTACCAGTCTTATCATGAGGAATACTACATCCAGCTGCCCAGCCACTCAACCAGGCCCAGCCAAGTTGACACACAAACTTAACTACCACACCATCCTCCCCCTGGAACAATCTAGAGACCTTAGAGTAGAGCAGTGTAGGATGACCCAGTAAGCAAGGTAGACACAGATCTACTTGTGTTTACTCACAAATATGTAGTGAATAATTTCACATTTTCTCACCACATCAAATATTCTGCTTCTAGGTATGGCTAGCATGTTTCTCTCTCCTAATCCCACAGCACCTTCCTACAGAATCAAAGCTGCTTTTCAAATTTATAATTCCTGACAGGGATCCAAAAACTAAACCAAACTCACTGCTGTCAAGTCAATTCGACTCATAGTGACCCCTTCCTTGGGTTTCTGAGGTGGTATCACCACAGAAGTATATTGCCCAATCTTCCTTCCCAGGAATGGCTGGGATTTGCAGTCAAATGCCTTAGGCACTATGCCATCTGAGCTCCTCTGATAGGTGGGTGGAGTACGCAGTATTCAAGGTAAACCAAAAAAACCCAAACTCACTGCCATGGAGTTAATTCCAACTCATATCAACCCCCCATTGAGTTTCCAAGGCTGTAAGTCTTTATGGAAATAGATTTCCTCATCTTCCTGCAGCAGAGCAGCTGATGGGCTTGAACTGCTGACCTTCTGGTTAACTGTCAAATGTCTTACTCACTACACCACCAGAGCTCCTTGTAATCAAGGTAAGCACAGTCTGATTTACTAATATGTAGTGAATAGTTAAATAAGCACAAGTAAGCCCACTATTACCTTGTTTATTGGGTAATTCTCCTCTAGGTAAAAAAAAAAAAAAAAAAAAAAAAAAAAACACCAAACTCACTGCCATTGAGTTGATTCTGACTCATAGTGACCCCCATTAGGTTTCCGAGGGTGTAACGCTTTACAGAAGTAGATTGCCCAGTCCTCCTTCCGTGGAGCAGTTGGTGGGTTTGAACTGCTGACTTTCTGGTTAGCAATCAAGAGCCTCATCCACTATACCACCAGGACTCCCCTCCTATGTAGATGGCAAAAATCTTCCACTAAAATGTTTCCTTTTTGTGCTATTTTCATGTGTTGGCATCTTGTGAACAACTTTTATTCAAGGTCAGGAAACTTCATAAATCAGAAAGTTATAAAAAAAAGTCATTTAAAGACAAATACCTAGGATCCAGGTGAGGAGAGGGAACCCAGGCACACCCAAAGCAGCAGGGTGGGAGAGCAGGAGAAAGGGGATTAAAAGCCAGGAACCCAGACAGAGGAGCAGTCAGCTGCAGGGATCAAGGTGAGGAGAGGGAACTCAGGCATGCCCAAAGCAGCAGGGTGGGAGAGTGGGAGAAAGGGGCTTAAAAGGTCCAGGAATTCGGACAGAGGAAGAGTCAGCCACAGGGACCCAGGTAAGGGTGGTATGAGAGGTTTCCAACATGGAGACAAACTTGTCTGTCAGTTTGTCCTACCGTGGTGACATGTTGATGTGAGTTTTGAGGCTGAGTCACTGGTGTTTCAAACCCAGCAGGATGTACACGGTGCACATGTAGCAGCCCAGCTTACAGACTGAGACAGACTAGGAAGAAGGAAGAGGCTGTCCACTTCTCAATGATTTGGCCAGGGAAAACCTTATGAGTAGCAAAGAAACACTGTTTGATACATTACCACGCAACTTTATGAATAGGCTAGATAGGTTAGAAGGCTCTCAAAGGGCCGGGAAAGAGCTGCATCATCTGAGTAAACCCAGCCTTACTCCTATGGATAAGGTAAAGCTTTCGAGACCTCCATTTGCTGATGTGGCACCATCAAATTGAGGAGAAACAGCTGCAGACATCCACTATTCATCAGAAAATGGAATGTACGAAGTATGAATCTAGGAAAATTGGAAGTTGTCAAAAATGAAATAGAATGCATAAAGATTGATATCCTCGGCATTAGTGAGCTGAAATGGACTGGTTTTGGCCA
>NW_006921673.1:791184-805768 GCF_000298275.1 Orycteropus afer afer | reverse complement strand
GAGTTGATGCTTTTGAGTTGTGGTGTTGGTGAAGAATGCTGAAAGTACCATGGACTGCTAAAAGAACTAACAGATCTGTCCTGGAGGAAGTGCACCTGAAATGCTCCTTGGAAGTGAGAATGGCCAGACTTCATCTCACCTTGGTCATGTTGTCAGAAGGGACCATTCCCTGGAGAACGATGTCATGCTTGGTAGGGTGGAGGGTCGACGAAAGAGGGGGAGGTCTTCAATGAGATGGATTGACATGGTGGCTGCAATGATGGGCTCAAGTATAGCATGGATCATGGAGCTGGCGAGGGATCGGGCAGTGTTTCGTTCTGCTGTAGATGGGATCATTATGAGTGGGAAACAACTCGATGACACCTAACAACAACAACAACAACAAAGACAAACAAATAAGAAAAGAACTTGATTTAAGGAGTAAATCCTGTTTCATATTTTTTCCCCAAATGTATTCTTCATTACTGTAATACCTTTTATTTAATAACCCATCTTTCTCTCAAAGATTAGAAATATCTCTTTATCACTTATAAAAGTTCCTTTATGTACTAGGATCCACTTGTAGACTATGTTTTGTAGAGATAATATCTAGCCCTCTAGTCCTATTCAAGTGCTTGCCTGGTTTATGTATGGTTTATAGCATGTAATAGTAGAAGGTCTAGTGCCTCCCACTGTTAAGCTTTTTTTTCCACCTCCCCCCACCTCAAATATTCTTAAAGAGCTCTGGTGGCATAGCCTAAGGCATTTGACTGCTAACCAGAAGGCTGGCAGTTCAAATCCATCAGCCACTCCTTGGAAGGAAGACTAGGCAATCTACTTCCGTAGAAATACTGCCTCTGAAACCCAAGGAAGTGTTGCTATGAGTCGGATCCAACTCGAGGGCAGTGAATTTGGGTTTGTTTTGGTTAGATATTCTTATAATTTTGTTCTTCTAAATGAAAAACAGAATCTGGATAACTTAAGGGAAGAAAATTTCAGAAGGCTACTTGATGGCTTATGGAATCTGAGAAAACCAAAGATTCAAATTCGGTCCAGAGGAAAAAGAAAGACTAAGAAGCCAGAACTACTGCCAAGTAGGAGGAGTCAGGTTAAGACGCTACAGCAGACACCAAACACTGTCATTGCTGTTGTCACCAGACTGGATTATAACTCTCCCTACTGCTTTGCAATTGCATTACCCACTGCAACTCAGAGTCCTAGGCGAACCTTGGGTTGATGCCTAACAGTTCCTAGGGTCAGGAAAAGCAAGTGACTGGCTTTTTAGTAGACCTTGTGTCTCACCGATCCTCCCACAATGGCTGATTCCCCAAACTCCAGAATAAGATGCTGAAGCTCCATAGCTAAAAATAGAAATGGCAAATACCTACTACACATCTATTCTGACTTTACTAAAATATTTCACCCATGTTTATTGCCTTTTCAGCATTTAAAATGATTATGAATTTTTGCTTCAGTTCTATTAAACCTAAACCAAATCCACTGCCATCGAATCGATTCCAGCTCATAGCAACCATTTAAGACGGAGTAGAACTACTCTCATAGGGTTTCCAAGGCATAAATCTTTATGGAAGCAGACTGCCTCACCTTTCTCCTGCAGAGTAGCTAGTGGGTTCAAACCACTGACATTTTGGTTACCAGCTGAATGCATTAACCATTGTACCACAAGAGTTCTTTTCAGCTCTATTACTATATCAAAAATAAAACAACTGCCAAAAAACAAACCAATCAACCAGTTGCACATGGTACATTCTGACCCATGGCAGAAGCAGATTGACAGGACTTCCTTCTGAGGTGCCTCTGGGTGGGTTCAAACAGCCAATCTTCCAGGTAGTAGTTGAGCACTTAACCATTTGTGCCACCCAAGGAGTCTTCTATGACTGTAATAACTATAGATTTCCTAATGTTGAACCATCCTCCCACTCATGGGATAAAACCCACTTAGTATTTTATTATTTTAACATACTGCTGGGTTTTGTTTACTAATACTTTATTTAGCAATTTTAATGGAAAATTCCTAGTTGAGATTGTTGTGCACAATCCTTGTCAGGATTTCATATCAATGTTTTGATCCCATTATAATTTGGATAATTTCCTTCCTTCTCTATCCTCTGTAGCATTTTAAATACTTGTAAACATGAATAACACATGCTATGCACCAGGAATTCTTCTAATGAATTACATATATTAGTTCATTTAATCTCTGCAGTAGAATACATTTGACATTGTTGTTGTTATGTGCTGGTGAGTCAGACCCAACTCATAGCGACCCTTCCTTTGGTTTCTGAGTCAGTATCACTGCAGAAGTAGATTGCCCCATCTTCCTTCCAAGGAGTGGCTGGTGGGTTTAAACCGCCAGCCTTCTGGTTAGCAGTCAAGTGTCTTAGGCACTATACTACCAGCCCTAACAACAAAATTGTTTTGTAAAATCTTTCTACACTGAATTACAACATTATTATTTACAACATTATTAATAACTGAGTAGAAAATTGGTTTTGGTTTTTCTCCTTCTTTTTCTTTAATTATTATTTCATTCTCAAACAAGATATTGGTATAGGTTCACAGATACTACTTACCACAATATTGTAGCTAAAACACCAGAAAATTTAACAAAATCAGTAACTATAAAAACACCAGCAGCAATGAAAACAACAGTGTGTGCTACAAGCACATGCATGCAGATGAAACCATGTGATTTGAAGCATCATTGTAAATGGGTAATACTGGGTAATTTTAAGTACTAACCACAGTGCACTAGAAGGTTGAAAAAGTAAATTAGTATAGAGTCTTGTACATAGGCTTAAGAAAAAATGTTTTTGTTGTTATAAGTAACTACAGGGATGTTTTTACAAAAAAATAATAAATTTCTGCTGAAATAGTACACAAAAATTTTATGGACAGTTACTTTGGTGTCACCCCCTCTGGCAGGGTCACTTGGTAGAGTCTCACCCCAACCACCACCCCAGACACCTCTTGTGATGCCACTGGGTGGGTCCTAGCAATTTTTGTTTCAACAAGCCCTCCATGTGACTCAGATGCATGTGTAAGAACCACTGAACTAGACGTATAACGATAGTACTCAAATACCCAAAGGGAAATGGCTAACGGGAAGATTTCAAGTTTGGGATGAAATCTTAAGTTGTATCAGCCGGCTTTGCTTGTGTAGCTTTCTTCCTTTGGGGAATTGTCACTCTTCCACAGCAACACAATCTCGTGATTTTGGTGGGGCTACTAAATTAGGACCCTACTCCCAATATTATTAATATTATCAATATTATTATTGTAATTAGGTTTCACAGGCTGTAAATCTTTATGGAAAGAGACTGCCTCATCTTTCTTCCAAAAAGCAGCTGGTGGGTTCAAACCAAGGACCTTTTGGTTAGCAGCCAAATGCCTTAACCATTGTACCATTAGAACTCCTTGATCCAAGTCTACCAAAAAAACCAAACCAAACTCACTGTTGTCAAGTTGATTTCTACTCATAGTGACCTCTCCTTGGGTTTTCGAGGCAGTATCTCTACGGAAGTAGATTGCCCATTCTTCCTTCTGAGGAGTGGCTGGTGGTTCAAACCCACCAGCCTTCCTGTTAGCAGTCAAATGCCTTAGGCACTACACCACTAAGGCTCCTTGACCCATCTAGACAGTCCGAACATTCCTGGTTTTAGTGATTGTTGCACGCAAGTGCATGCAACCGAATTCAAGCCAGTCAGAGTTCTTGCAGAGATTTTAATTTTGCAGATGGAGGAAAAATCACTTTGCTTTTTGCATTATATACATGGGCAGATGTTGACTGGAAAATATTATCTAATAATTTCCCTGCCACATGGAAAAAGTCTGAATAGAAAAGTATAGGTCCAAAACAATGAAAAAGCAGAGTTGAGAGGGAGACCTGACAACCTCATCTGAGAATCTGGAGTGTCATCCTGAAACCAGTCCCACCTTGAATGTATCAGTTACACAAACCCATAAAATCTCTTTTAGGCTTGGGCTATTTTGAGTTGGGTTTCTATCACTTGTAACAGAAAGCATTCTGTTCCTAGATGTAGAGGGTGTTAACCTATTTTATAATCACATTCTTTTAATTTTCAAATCTATTACTATTTCAAGGAACTCTGATAGCATAGTAGTTAAAGCAGTCAGCTGATAACCAAAATGTTGGTGGTTTGATACCACCAGCCACTCTGTGGGAGAAGAGATGAGGCAGTTTGCTTCTGTAAAGATTTACAGCCTTGAAAACCCTGTAGGCAGTCCTGCTCTGTCCTGTAGCGTTGCTATGAATTGAAATCAACTCAATGGCAGTAGGTGTGGTTTTGGTTTTACTAATAGCACTGAGGGAGCTCTGGTATCATAGTGCCTAAGGCACTTGACTGCTCACCAGAAGGCTGGCGGTTCAAACCCACCAGCCACTTCTCAGAAGGAAGGTTGGGCAATCCTACTTCCGTAGTGATACTGCCTCGGAAACCCAAGGAGGGGTCGCTATGAGTCAGGGCTGACTCGACGGCAAACAACAACAACATACCTACTTCATTCATTAAATAATATTTAAATGGTTAAAGAAATTTGACTCTTTTTTTTTATGTTCTTGGTACATAAACTTGCTTTTTTTTTTTTTTTTTTATTGTAACTCAAATCATTACTTTCTTCTATCATAAGTAAGTGATGACACTTTTGTTCCCCCACATCTGGCAGCTGCCACAGAAAACATCAAGTCTAACCTGCTAGCTCCTTTGGGAGTTTGTACACTTAGAGGGACACTGAACAGGGCAAACCTGGACAACTCTCTTTCCTCTGTTTGGTTTAACCATGGGAAAACTCTGACACGTAGTAGGCACTCAATACACATTTACTGAAAAAATGAAATGAAAACCCAGGAGAAACTTGAAATACAATTTTTAAGAAGCACTGAGGATTTTTAACAGCTGATTTTAGCATTCATGCATGTATTTAGGAAACTTATTCACTTTGGCAAATATTAAGTATTGGACTGAAGTATAATTACAGTAACAAGATTGGAACACAGATTCATTGAGCCTTAGGCAGGAACACCCAGAACATCTGAGCTTCACAGCCCCAGCCTTGGCTTATCAGATGGTAGGTGAGCTATGAACATTCAGCCATGCTACTTATCTCTGACCCAACTTTACCCTCTCAACTGTCCAAATAGATTACTGCATTGTCTTGGCTTCTGGCCAAAGCTGGCTTAGAAGTGTATTTCTGAAATGTTTATGGCCAGTGAGATTCCCACCTGAGTGGTGCTAAGCACATTACTCTGCTGAGGTATCATCCCTAATGGGATATAAATTCTAATGAAAACTGTGCTCAGAAGACCTACTCATTTCCATTTCATTCCCGTGGGAGTACGGTAAAGATTCTCTTGGCAGGTTGTGTTTTTCCTGTTTTTCTAGCATTTCTGAAAATTGACCTTGTTAAGAAAAAAACAATTAGGTCTCATAGAAGATCAATTAATTAATTAATTTTCTAAAAGCAAATTCTTTTAACTTACAAATAAATGGATTTGAACCTAGAAACTACAGGCTTTAAGGATTGAATCCTCTGAAAAAATTCATAAAACTGCTATTTTAAATATTTCAGTTGTATTTTGGTGAATTTTTTTGGATGATCTGGATTCACAGAACAGAAAAGAATATGTTTGATGGTTTGAATCAATAATCTATTTTTGATCAATTGGTTTTGCCCCTAAATTAACTCATTAATAATCTGCATTATTTGTTGTTATTTATTATTTTGTTATTTGTTATTCTATTTCCTTCCAATAACCCGTCTTCAAAGATCCTAAGGCTTTTAGGCTAAGTGGATTTGATCAACTGAAAGGACTCCAATATTTCAAAATGAAAACCCATCCATCTAGTGTTACCATTGAATATTATAATGAAAATTGTCCATATAATAATAATAATAAGAAGAAGAAGAAACCTGTTGCCATCAAGTGACCCGATTTGTAGTGGCCCTATTGGACAGAGTAGAACTGCCCTACAAGAGTTTCCAAGGCTGTAATCTTTATGGAAACAGACTGCCACATCTTTCTCCTGCAGAGAGGATGGTGGGTGCAAATCTCTGACCTTTAAGTTAGCAACCAAGCACTTAACCAATGTGAAACCAGGGCTCCTTGTCCATATAGTAGACCCTCAATATTTGCAGAGTCAGTTCCTATTCCTTGACTAGAGCAGATTATATGAATGACTATCTTTGAGGGATTTTCTATAAATGCTACCCCAGCACAACTAAGATAATAAATAAAGCACTCTGATGACATACATCTTTTGTGTCAGAACAAGATTATCCTGTAAATCTATTCCTGCACATTGAATTTTTGTTTGAGTTTTGGGAGGAGACACTTTCACCTGCCTATAAGTGGTTGGGAAATAAATAGAGCCACATTGTTTATTATGGAAATACACAAGTTTCAATTTGCCAAAATAAAGTGTCAAAAGAATCAGTGACTGCCTGACACATACCTGAGAGGTTTTGGCATGCCCAGCAGATGTTGTTTGCCTTCTTCTTTCATTATACCTTTACCAAATGTTCATGGGTGCCTTTGTTTTGCATAGTGTAGCAGGCACTTCCATTTGGGTATGGAAAGCTTTGAGAATGTAAACTAAAAAATACAAGAAAGGACACATCTTCTTACTAAAGATTTTATGTATGTGTATACGGCAGCAAACTAGAAATTAGTTCATTAAAAAAAAAAGGCACATAATACCCAAGATGACAGTAAATAAAACCTAAAATATTTTTTAAGGACAAAAAGACAATGTTGTTGTTGTTAGGGGCCATTGAGTCAGCTCTGACTCACAATAATGCTATATGCAACAGAACAAAACACTGCTGGGTTGTGCACCATCCTCATAGTCCTTGCTATACCTGAGCCCATTGCTGCAGCCACCATGTCAATCCATCTTGTTGAGGACCTTCCCCTTTTTCACTGACCCTCCACCTTACCGAGCATGATATCCTTTTCCAGGGAATGGTCCCTTTTGGCAACATGACCAAAGTGGGTGAGAGGAAGTCTGGCCTTTCTTACTTCCAAGGACCATTCCAGCTGCACTTCTTCCAGGACAGATTTGTTAGTTCTTCTGGCAGTCCGTGTACTTTTGGTATTCTTCACCAACACCACGACTCAAAAGCATCAACTCTTCTTTGTCCTTCCTTATTCATTGTCCAGCTTTCACATGCATATGAGGCGAGTGAAAAGATCATGGCTTGGGTTAGGCACACCTTAGTCTTTAAAATGACATCTATTTTGCTAGTCTTTAAAGTCACATCTTTCCTCTTCAATACTTTAAAGAAGTCTTCTGTACTAGATTTGCCCAGTGCAATAAAACGTCTGATTTCTTAACTGCTATTTCCATGGGTGTTGATTGTGGATCCAAGTTATATGAAATCTTTCGCACCTTCAATCTTTTCTCATATACTACGATGGGGCTTATTGGTCCATTTGTGAGGATTTCCATTTTCTTTATGTTGAGGTGTAATCCATACTGTAGTCTTTAATCTTCATCAGTGAGTACTTCAAGTCATCTTCACTTTCAGCAAGCAAGATTGTGTTATCTATATATTGCAGGTTGTTAATGAATCTTCCTCCAATCCTGATGCCATGTTCTTCTTCACATAGTCCAGTTTCTTGAATTATTTGCTCTGTATACAGATTGAATAAGTATGGTGAAAAGATTCAACCCTGACACACACCCTTCCTGATTTTAAACCATACAGTATCCCCTTGTTCTGTTCTATGTACAGCTCCCTCATTAAGTGTTCTTCTGAATGTTATGCATAATTTTTTATGATCCACACAGTTGAATGTTTTTGCACAGTCAATAAAACACAAGTAAACATCTTTCTGGTATTCTTTGCCTTGAGCCAAGATCCATCTGACAACAGCTATGGTATCCCTTGTTCCACGTCCTCTTCTGAATCCAGCTTGTAACTCTGGAAGTTCTCTGTCAATATACTGCTGCAACCATTCTTGAATTATCTTCAGGAAGATTTTACTTGCGTCCGATATTAATGATATTGTTCTATAATTTCCACATTCTGTGGGATCACCTTTCTTTGGAATGGGTACAAATATGGATCTCTTCCAGTCAGTTGGCCAGGTAGCTGTCTTGCAAATTACTTGGCATAGATGAGTAAGTGCCTCCAGCACTGCATCCGTTTGGATATCCTGTCAATTCCTTGAGCCTTGTTTTTCAACAATTCCTTCAGTGCAGCTTCAAATTTTTCCTTCAGAACCATTGGTTCTTGGTCATATGCCACCTACTAAAATAGTTGACCATCGACCAATTATTTTTTGTACAATTACTCTGTGTATTCCTTCCATTTTCTTTTGATGCTTCCTGCACATTTTGCCCAAAGAATCTTTCAATATTGCAACTTGAGGCTTGAATTTTTTCTTCAGTTCTTTCAGCTTGAGAAATGCCAAGTGTGTTCTTCCCTTTTGGTTTTCTAATTCCAGGTCTTTGCACATTTCATTATAATAATTGACTTTGTCTTCTTGAGCTGCTCTTTGAAATCTTCTGTTCAGCTCTTTTACTTGTCATTTCTTCCATTTGTTTTAGCTACTCTCTGCTCAAGAACAAGTTTCAGAGTCTCTTCTGACATCTGTCTTGGTCTTTTCTTCCTTTCCTGTCTTTTTAATGACCTTTTGTTTTCTTCATGTGTGATGTTCTTCATGTCATCCCACAACTCATCTGGCCTTTAGTCATTGGTGTTCAATATGTGAAATATACTCTTCAGATGGTATCTAAATTCAGATGGGATATGATCAAGGTCATATTTTGGCTCTTATGGACTTGTTTCAATTTTTTTCAACTTGAACTTGAACTTGCATATGAGCAATTGATGGTTTGTTCCACAGTCAGCTCTTGATCTCCTTTTGGCTGATGATATTGAGCTTATCCATTGCCTCTTTTCACAGATGTAGTAGATCTGATTCCTGTGTATTCCATCTGGAGAGGTCCATGTGTATGTATAACAGCCATTTATGCTGTTGAAAAATGGTATTTGCAATGAATAAGTTGTTGTTCTTCCAAAATTCTATCATGTGATCTCTGGCATGATACTATGTTGCTGTTGTTATGTGCTGTCGAGTTGGACCCGACTCATAGCGACCCCCCCTTGGGCTTCCAAGGCAGTACCACTATGGAAGTAGATTGCCCCATCTTCCTTCCGAGGAGTGGCTGGTGGGTTTGAACCTCCAGCCTTCTGGTTAACAGTCAAGTGCCTTAGGCACTACACTACCAGAGCTCCCATGATATTGTTCTAGTTATTAAATAAAGAGCCCTGGTGGCACAATGGTTAAATGTTCAGCTCCTAACCCATAGGTTGGCAGTTTGAACCGACTCAGTGGCTCTCTAGGAGAAAGACATGGCAATCTACTTCTGTAAATATTACAGCCTGGAAAATGCAATGCAGTAGTTTTACTCTGTCAAATGAGATTACTTATGAGTGGAAATTGACATGATGATAACTAACAACAAAACAGTTATTAAATAGTTTACTATAGACTATAGAACTTCCTGTGTGACACAAATGGCTTAGTTCTTGGCTACTAATCAAAAGGTTGTTGTTGTGTGCTGTCAAGTCAATTCCAACACATAGTGACCCTACAGGACAGAGTAGAATGGCCCACAAGGCTTCCTAGGCTGTAATCTTTATAGGAGCAGATTGCCAGGGCTTTTCTCCTGCAAAGCCTCTGGTGGGTCCAAACTGCTGACCTTTTGGCTAGCAGCTAAGTACTTAGCCATTGGGCCATCAGGGATCCTTGAACAAAAAGTAGGCTGTTTGAATTATGCAAGAGTTCTAAAATTGAGGTGCTTGATTCTACCAGAAAGGTCAGTCCAGGTCCAAAATCCAATTCCATCTTAGCTTTTGCTTATTTCCCTTGCAACCATTAAACCCATAGACAGAATTAAGTATGTAACCAAAAATTTCCCCGGCAACTGCCAAATGCTTAGACAGACTTAAGTACATGGTTAAGTACTGTGGTTAAATTAAAGATATGGAAAGAATAGTCTTAAGGGAGAGTCTTGACACAAGATCTTTATCAGAAATTCTCTCAGCAGCCCTCAGGAAACGTTTTCAGATAATTACTTTATGACTGTCCTTTAAAAATAATTAACCAATCCAAGTAACCCACATTCATGTTTCCAAGCAATCACTGTAAAGCCTCCCCCAAGCTTCCAGTTGTCCTGCCTCCAGTTTCCTTGATCTTGCAACTTCCAATCAGAATGTCACACCTTTAGTTCTTGATTTTACCTCATAAATATGCCTCTGTCATGCCACCATTTTGGAGGGTTTGACTACACTTTGTAAGATTAGACACGCCCCAGTTCAGTTCTGTTCTGAAACTTCAACGTTATCTCTTTGCTTTTATTAACAGAGTACATGTTCTTACTCATTGACAGAATCCATCTAGAGGCTGCTCAGAAGAAAGGCCTGGCAATCTGCTTCCAAAAAGTCACAGCCATGAAAAGCCTATGGAGCACTTTTCAAAAACACATGGGTTGTCATGAGTCAGAATCAACTCAATGGCAACCAGTTTGTTTTTGTTTCTTTTTACTACACTGTAGTTTCTAAAAGTTATAGTAGTTATGCAGATATATAAACTAAGTTCAAGAGTTTTAAAGCAACATAAACACAATTTTTTACAATTTATTCAAAGTTAATAATTTAATCAGCTCTCCCAAAATAACCATTTTTGTTTTTGTTTGGTTTGGTTTGTCAGAACCACTTGCCTTTGTTCACTTCTATCTTATGCCTTGTGATAATGACCTCAGCTCTCTTCTAAAGAGAGTTATTATTCCTGCTAAACTTACTGCCATTGAGTCAATTCCGACTCATAGTGACCCCCATTAGGTTTCCAAGGCTGTAAATCTTTATCAAAGCAGACTGCCTCATCTTTCTTCCACAGAACAGCTGGTGAGTTCAAACCATTGACCTTTTGGTTAGCAGCCAAATGCTTTAACCTCTACACCACCAGAGCTCCTATTATTCCTGCATTGTGCTCTATTTTGAAACATTCCAAAGCATGTAGTCTGACCAAGCAACATTAGTAGAACATATAGCTCAGGTTTAAACAATTGTCTGAAATTCATGCCTCTTGTCCCCTCTGTCCTATGTGGAAATTCCCTGCACCTATCTCTCCTGGCAGTCTGACTCCCTTGGCTCCACATCTTCTCCTGAGCTGCCTCAGGCTGCTTGCTTGCTCTGATAATTCATTTTTGGACACACTTCTCTGGATGAGGAGTTTCTGAGTGGCACAATTGTTTAATTCCTTGGCTAAAAGATCTGTGATTTGAAGCTGTCCAGAAGCATCTTGGAAGAAGGTCTGGTAGTCTTCTCTCAAAGGCCACAGCCTTGAAAACCCTATGGTGCAGTTCTACTCCACATCCATGGGGGTTGCCATGAGTTGGAACTGATTCAACAGCAACTGGTAAGTTCCTGTTCTCTCTGCAGTTTGCTCTCAAATGGACTGGATCCACACACTGTAGCTAAGGATGAAAGGTGCTCCAGCCCACAACCTGACCCCAGAAAAGTCTAGCCAATAGGCCACCTCTGCCAAGTCCCCTCTCCATCCTCTACTCAAAGGATTGTTTAGGATGATATTGTTGTTATTATGTGCCATCAAGGCGGACCCGACTCATAGCGACTCCTCCTTGGGTTTCCGAGACAGTATCACTACGGAAGTAGATTGCCCCATCTTCCTTCCCAGGAGTGGCTGGTGGATTTGAACTGCCAGTCTTCTGGTTATCAGTCAAGTGCCTTAGCCACTATGCTACCAGAGCTCCCATTTAGGATGATAGGTAATCTAATTAACCCTTTCAGGTACTCTCTGAGTGAATGACTCAAGCTTTACCTTTTGAAAATAAGGTTAAAAACAAAAACAAAATCAAAACACCATCTAACACAACCCATAAAGATTATAGACAAGAAAACCCTAAGGAGAGTTCTACTCTGTAAAATATGGAGTCGCCATGAGTTGGAATCGACACAACAGCTGACAACACCACTACAACAATAACAAATTAAACACATTTCTTTAAAATATCTTTTATTGTGTCAAAAAGTGCTAAAAATGCTTCAAAAGACTTTTTATGTAGATAGGTGAAAGTAGCTTTGAAAGTTTTCAGTCTCTAAATTTCTTTCTTTCTGTCTGTCTTCCTTTCTTCCTCCTTCCCTCCCTCTCTCTCTCCCACTCCTTCTCCCTCCTCCTTTCTTTCTTTCTTTCTTCACCAGGGTCTTATTGCATCAATGCCGTGATATTTCTTTTCTTCTGAAAAGAAGTTATCAAGTTTTGTTAACCAAATGTGAAAGAAAGGGGTTTAATGTCTTCTGCATTTCTCATCATCCCTCCACCTGGATCTTTTCACATGGTAATGCTTAAGAAGTAACATCATCAAATGTAAATGATTTTACCAAGGAAAGACTCATTTTCTGCTTGTAGACTCTCCAGGTAGATCTGAATGTACAGGTTGTCTGCTTCAAGAATCTGTTATGCTTCTCAGGATGGAGCCAGCACCACAGTCCCCAGGGTCTTCACCATGTGCTGTGTTACCATGATAGAGCCTGGAGTCTGGAAGGGAGGCCAAGAGGCAGAAACTGGGAATGAAAGAAGACCAGGGAGAGAGTACTCTCCCACAGGATCCGTCAAAGAAACCCAATAGGAAAAGAAAAGAAATGGTTTACATCATGAAAATGTGTTCACCGGAAGACTGATTTCTTTCCAGTAGAGAATTTTCTTGTATTCCTTCCCAGAGGCTATAAAGGACTCATCCCTAACAGGTAAGAAGGATAAATGGAGATGCCATGTACCATATGCTAAAATGCTTAAAAGCAACAAATCAAGCCAATAAACTGTTAAATAAAATATGTTTCATCCTCCTACCTTGACATATATATCTCATAAGTATTGGAAGGTCAGAGTTTCATATTTAATGTAACCATGGCCCTCACTTTCCAGCCTTTGCCTCCCATCCTTGGATTTGTCAGGCACAGTCAAGGGTCTTAAATGCACACAGGTGCACCCAAGATCACATGTCTAACCCACCTCTCAAAAAATCTCAGCTATCTCATGGCTATAGCTTGGGACTTATTGGACAACACAAGTGTATAAGGTGGGGGTAATGCTCCAAGTGGCCACGTCCCCTTGCTCTGGCAGATTCATCTCCCCATGTGGAAGGGCATGATGGGAGGACAAGCATGGAACCCTCTAAAAGGCTGGGCTCAGGGTGCTTGTTGTCCCAGTCTTAAAGTGGTATTTTTGTGGAGTACAACGGGTAAGTGAAGTGTGATCTCACAATTGAATCAAATAAACATTAATTTAATGCTTACCATGGGCAACATACATTGCCAAACGTTGTAAATATGAATAAACCTAATATGAAAATACCACCTAAGAGTTCACAATCTAGTCTATCAGATTCACATGGCAAGATGTTATAACTGTGATAACTATGTTAATTGAAGTATGAATGGAATGTGATAGGAGAACATTTCTCCTGAGGGAAACATTTCCAACTATGGTTATTTGGAATGAGGTTTGGGGGGAAGTGGGATTTAAGCTGAGTGTTGAAAGGAAATGACAGGAAGAAACACTAACATAAAGATAGGGAGGCTAGACAATGCAGCATCTATCCAGGAAAGGGCAAGAGGTTCAGCTCAGAGCTTGTCAAGAGTTGCAGTAAGAGTTAAGAATGCAAACTGGGCTTTTGCAGGCTCACTGAAGCTTTATACTCTCCAGTGTGAGAAACAGATTGGATGTTATTCAGTAAGCAATGGGCAGCCACAGAAGCTTTTTGAGGAGAAGAAAGATGTAATAATATCTGCACTTCAGAGAGAGAAACTCTAGTGGCATGAAGAAGTGTTGGAATTAGACAGGGGACAAATGGGCTAGAGGCAGGAAGATCTGAAAGAAGGAAGATGCTGAAGAAGCCATTATAAAGTCCAGGAAATAGGGGTCTAATTTCAGCCAGGGTCAGCAGGATGGATGAAGGAGCAGATGTGGGTAATCCTGAGCAGATATGATTGGAGGCAGCCTGGATGTCAACTCTAAGAAGTGAAAGAGATAACAATAACTTGGATTAGAGTCCAGGGAAATGAAGTATAGTTCTGAAAAGAAAATGTCTAAGCCTAAATTCAGCCACAGGGATCCAGGGTGAAGAGAGAGAACCCAGGCATGCCCAAAGCAGCAGGTCGGGAGAGCAGGAGAAAGGGGATTAAAAGGCCCAGGAACCTGGACAGAGGAGCAATCAGCCTCAGGGACCCAGGTAAGGGTGGTATGAGAGGTTTCCAACAGGGAGACAAACTTGTCTGTCAGTTTGTCAGCAGTCAGGACAACGTGGTGACATGTTGATGTGAGTTTTGAGGCTGAGCCACTGGTGTTTCAAACCCAGCGGGATGCACATGGTGCACAGGTATCAGCCCAGGTTACAGACTGAGACAGACTAGGAAGAAGGAAGAGGCCATCCGCTTTCCAAAGAATTGGCCAGGGAAAACCTTATGAATAGCAAAGAAACACTGTTTGATACATTACTGTGCAACTTTATGAATAGTCCAGTTAGGTTAGAAG
>NW_006921673.1:768023-788964 GCF_000298275.1 Orycteropus afer afer | reverse complement strand
AAGAAAACAAAAATCCTCACAACTGGACCAAAGAGCAGCATCACAATAAATGGAGAGAAGATTGAGGTTGTCAAAGAATTCACGTTGCTTGGTTCCACAATCGATGCCAATGGAAGCAGCAGTCAGGACATTAGACGACGTGTAGCATTGGGAAAGTCAACCATGAAGGAACTGTTTCAAGTGCTGAAGAGCAAGGATGTCTCCTTGAGGACTAAGGTGTGCCTGACACAAGCCATGATATTTCTAGTCACCTCGTATGCATGTGAGAGCTGGACAATGAATAAGGAAGACCACAGAAGAGTTGATGCTTTTGAGAGTGGTGCTGGTGAAGAATGCTAAAAGTACCATGGGCTGCTAAAAGAACTAACAGATCTGTCCTGGAGGACGTGTACCTGAAATTCTCCTTGGAAGCGGGAATGGCCTGACCTCATATCACCTATTTTGGTCATGTTGTCAGAAGGAAACATTCCCTGGAGAAGAATGTCATGCTTGGCAGGGTGGAGGGTTGACGAAAGAGGGGGAGGCTTTCAACAAGATGGATTGACACGGTGCCTGAGATGATGGGCTCAAGTATATCATGGATCATGGAGCTGGCACAGGATTGCGCAGTGTTTCGTTCTGCTATGCATGGGGTCTCTATGAGTCAGAAACGACTCGACGGCACCTAACAACAACAACAAGCCCAAATTCATCACCCATAAATTTATTCTTCAGTAACGGTTGAGTGTGGTAAGTTAAGATTGTGTGTCAATTTGGCTGGACTGTGGTTTGACAACAGGATATGGTTATTTGGATTGGGAGATTGAATGTGCTGTAGCCAACTCCATGGTGGAATCTGCTGTGAACAGCTAATTAGTTGCCTTTGGCATGTGGCCTGTTTCCAGTATATATGTAGAAGCTTTGGGAAAGGTCTCTAGTTTTTTGGCACATTTGGCACATTTTTGTCTTTGTCTTTATGAAATTAATATTTTTGAAGAGTACTGGTCAGTTATTTTGTAGTGTTATCTATCAGTTTTGATTTGCCTGCTGTGTCCTTATGATTGAATTCAGATTTTGTTGGCAGAAATTCCACAGAATTCTCAGTGCATTCTATCAGGAAGCACGTGATGTCAATTTGTGCCATAACCAGTGAACTTTGAAACCTGGATAGGGAGGTGTCTAGCTGTTTTCTCCACTCTAAGGTACTATGTTCTTTTTTTCTTTGTAATTAAGAAGAATCTTGTTGGGAGATACTTATCCCACCTGCCAAGGTTCAGTTCCTCATCTGCATGGTGGGAATAACAATAGTATAGATGTGGTCCTAAATAGTTTAACTCCAACTGGCCTCTTCTTAGGCTTTCCTTGTGTTTTTTACCTGGCCAGCCCTTCCCAACTTTTGCATCCTAGGATTCCGTCTTTCCCAGCAACCTGGGCTGAGTTCACACCACTGCTGGAGGCTAGTAGTGCTTTGCCCAGATCTCCTGGGTTGTATTGTGATTTGCCCTTTCCCATTTATGTCAGTAGATTGCAAACTTCTTGAGGGTAGTGGTGGTTTTAGTTTTGTGCCTTACCAAAAAAATCAAAGTCACTGCCATTGAGGCTATCCCAACGGTGTTAAAAAGTTGCCATTTTTCAAGCAACCAAACCAACCAGTTATCATAGAGAGGATTCTGAGTCATTGCGACCACATGAGTCAGAGTAGGACGGTGCTCAAGAGGGTTTTTTCAATAGCTGAGTTTTCAGAAGTAGATCACCAGAACTTTCTTCCAAGAGGCCTCTGGGGTGGACTTGAACTACCACTCTTGTGGTTAGCAGCGAGTGCATTAACTGTTTTCACTCCCCAGGGACTCCTGAAGTCAGCAGAGACCCAGTGAAACTGATTCGCTTTGGTTTCAAAGCTTAAGTCACATCATTGCTGCCATTCGACTTAACTAAATAATGAAATGTTAAAGAAGTCATTTTGAAAGGATAAAGACACAAATGTTCTTGCATCTAAGTCAAACAATTTGTATCTGGAAGCGATGTTGTAGATCAGGTATTTCAATCCTTGTATTTTATAAAATTAATTGAGGCGCAGAGAGATAAAGATTCCCCCCTGATGAACCAACTTATTAGGGCAGAGCTAGTGCTAAATTGCTTTGAGTGTTGGTCTAGCCCTTTACAAACATAAAGCAGGATGGACAAATTTCATGACACTGGAAAATTTTTCAGAAATAGCAAATTAAAGTTGCTCCATTCCCTTTTGTTCCTTGTTCCTATGTTTTAAACAAAAGGAAGAAGAAGAAGAAAAGAAAATTTCACACGTGAAATTCTATCACACTCTGTCCCTCTTATGCTCCAGATAAGGAGTTATTTTCCGAGACAGAATGGGGAAAACATGTGTAGAAAAGGAATGAAATCAGTTTTCCTCCCCCTCCTCTCACACATGTACACTCTACACTCACACTTGCATATGCTGAGTTAACCCTTGCCAAAGATAATAAATAAGTCATTACTTCTTCAGGCACACTATTTTATTTAGAAAGGTCTGTTGTCTTTTATTTTCCCTTTTATGCCATGGGTGCAAAGGAGTGAGAGGGGGGCCTAGCAGCTTTGATGACAGTTTTGGTTTGACTCATTAGGCAACTGAAAAGAGTGAGGAGTGGTGACTATTTAAGAACGCTTGCCTACGTGGGAGTGGTTGGCTTCACTGTGTGTCTGATTCTCACTCAGTGTTCACAATCAAGTGAGGCTCCTGCTCTGCAGTAAGGGCCTTCCCCCAAATCCCCAGCCCATTGGGGTTTCCCTCCTCTGGCTCTTGGTTTTTGGGCTACTCATTTGGTTCTAAGCACATATCCTGGGGGGTTTTGAGCAGTCTTTTTATGTACCTTGTTCAATCTCTACAAATGAACTGATGACTCTTTATGTTTAAAATCTCATTGTACTTACAAAACTTACAACTTTTTCTTTAATTTGATGAATATGTATTAAGGTATGAATTATGCTCCTTCCATGTGCATGAAATTTGCCAGATCTGTGTGGAATCTAAAGTTTAAGCTTACATGATTCTTACTGTCTCCGAGAACAAAAATCTAGTAAGAAATATAAACAAAATATATTGATTTAATAAATACTTATTGAACTTCTTAATGCTAGGCAATATATGAGGTGCTGGAGATGCAAAACTGAATTTTATATAGTTCTGGTACTCAAGGACCCACAGAGTGGTAGAATTTTAATACAGTTTCAGCTGACATTAAGATTAATTCACTGAACTTAACCAGGAGGCTTCTAGGAGATGTTTGAAATTCTTATTTA
Source organism: Orycteropus afer afer (assembly GCF_000298275.1). NCBI lineage: Eukaryota > Metazoa > Chordata > Mammalia > Tubulidentata > Orycteropodidae > Orycteropus > Orycteropus afer. Next base: position 785,688 of record NW_006921673.1, on the reverse strand, counting down.
GACCAGGAAAGTGTGGATGTACGAGACATCCTCCTAAAAAAGAAGGCCTTTTGAAAGACTCATCTTCAAGATCTTTAAGATCTCCTCTTATAAATAATTGTTTAAAAAATGAAAACAACCACTTAAATATGGGGGGAGAAGGGCGGAGATGAAAGGATGTTCTAGTTAGTGACAGTTTAGAACTCAAATTCAAATCACTATTTCTAATCCTACCTAAAGGAGCCCTGTTGGCCCTATGGTTAAGTGCTGGGCTGCTAATTGAAAAGCTGACAGTTCAAACCCACCCAGTACCTCTGTGGGCGAAAGACCCTGTCAATTTGCTCCTGTGGAGATTACGGAAAACTCTATGGTGCAGTTCTACTTTGCACATATGGGGTTGCCATAAGTTGGAATGAACTCGACAGCACCTAACAACAACAATCCTCCCTAACACTGCCCCCCACTTTAGGTGATTCCTTTTCAGGCACACTGGAGACCTGACATGTTCTATAACACCTTGCCCTGGATGGAGATTTTAAATACAGCAAATATTGCTGCTTTCAGAAGAAGGGGGAGAGGTGAGGGCCAGACCATACAATTAGTTTTCATGATAGAGATCAGGCAGAAGAAGCCAGAGGTGCTGACTGTGATTTTAGTTTAATTGGAAACACGCCCTGAATGTCAAGCAAACAAAAATTGTTGCTTTCATCTGAACTTGAGAATTAAAGACTATGGACTTAATTATGCTGCCCACCTCCGCACTAAACAATAAACACTTATTAATTTCTTGCAGAGTTACTTGGTCTGTGAGACAGTATAATCCAGCCCAGTGAATGTGGCAGAACAGGATGCTATATATTTTTTTGACTGTGGCTGTAGTCTGTATGTGTTGGTGACTATTCTGCTTGATTTCCTGCTGTTTGAATTTTTTTTTTTTTTTTCTGAATCTTCACTGACAAATGACTTCAGACTTTTACATCCTGAGTAGGTCAAGAAAATTCATATCTGGTGTTTAACCCAAAAGGAACACTGTCGTTTGGGTACAAAAAATTGAATGAGTTTTTAGTGATGACTCACAGTCTCTAGTGTAATCTGGAATTCTGAAAGGAAGTCTAGCAGACATTTTCTTTACTACAGTAAAAAAATTATAGTATTTACATTAAACAGACCTGACATTTTCCCACAAATTCCTTAAATCATTTTCTAACACACTGCTTTACCTTATTTTCAAATAATTCTAAATACAACAGCTGTGGCTGTTTGGAATTCTTATATTCTAGAAAGGACAGTGTTAGGTGGAAGATATGTACGATCTTCATTTTATCTTAAACCATAAATTCAATACTAGCCCCGAAATAATATTATATTCATAATATTATATTAATCGTGTATATTAATCATTCAACTCCATTGAAGAAAGATGGAGCAGTCTGCTTCCATAAAGATTTACAGCTTTGGAATCCCTATGGGAAAGTTCTACACTGTCATTTAGGGTCACAATGAGTTGGAATCTACTCAGCAGCAATGGAATGGGCATTGTTAATCATTCTTGTTACTGTTGTTAAAGGTCACTGAGTTGGTTTCGACAAGCTCGTTCTGACACAAAGCTACCCTATGCACAACAGAACTCATCTTCCAACTGTTGCTATGTTTGAGTCCATTGTTGCAGCCACTGTGCCAATCCACCTCACTGAGGATCTTCCTCTTTTTTGCTGACCCTCCACTTTACCAAGGATGATGTCCTTTTCCAGGGGGTCTCTTCTGATAATATAACCAAAATGTGAGAGACAAAGTCTGGCCAATATCATTTCTAAGGAGGATTCCAACTGTATCTCTTCCAAGAAAGATTTCTTCATTCTTCTAGCAGTCCATGATATATTCAATATTCTTTGCCAACATCATAACTTAAATGCATTTATTCTTCTTAGTCTTCCTTATTCATCATCTAGCTTTTGCATGCATAGGTGATTGTGCTAGGTTAGGTACACTTAGTCCTCAAAGTGACATCTTTGCTTTTTAGCATTTTAAGGAGGTCTTTTGCAGCAGATTTGCCTACAGCAATACATCATTTGACTCCTTGATTGCTGCTTCCATGAGTGTTGATTGTGGATCCAAGCACAATTAAATCCTTGACAAATTCAGCATTTATCATGATGTTGTTTATTGGTCAAGTTGTGGGGACTTTTGTTTTTTTTATGTTCAAGTGTAATCAATATTGAAGCCTGTAGTCTTTGATCTTCATCAGTAAGTGTTTCAAGTTCTCTTCACTTTCAGCAAGCAAGGTTGTATCATGTGTGGATCACAGGTTGTTAATGAGACTTCCTCTACTCCTGATGCCACATTCTTCTTCATGCAGTACAGCTTCTCAGATTATTTGCTCAGCATACAGATTGGATAAGTATGGTGAAAAGACACAACTCTGATACACAGTTTTCCTGATTTGAAACCATGCAGTATCCCCTTGTTCCGTCCAAATGACTGCCTCTTGGTCTATATACAACTTCCACACAAGCACAGGTAGGTGTTCTGGAATTCCCATTCTTTGTAATGTTATCTATAATTTGTTATAATCCACACAGTCAAATACCTTTGCATAGTCGATAAAACGTAAGCAAACATCTTTCTGGTATTTTCTGCTTTCAGCAAATTCATTTGACATTCAGGAATGATATATAGCATCCTTTTCTGAATCCAGTTTGTGGCAATTCCTTGTTGATGTACAGCTGCAACCATTTCTAAATTATCTTCAGCATAATTTTACTTGCATGTGATATTAATTATATTGTTCAATAATTTCCACATTCTGTTTGTTCACCTTTCTTTGGAATAGGCAAGTATACAGATCAAATCCAGTTGGTTAGCCAGGTAGCTGTCTTCCAAATTTCTTGGCATAAACTATTGAGTGCTTCCAGCATTGCATCTGTTTGATGAAACATCTCGATTAGTATTCCGTCAATTCCTGGGCCCTTGTTTATCACCAGGGGCTTCAGTGCAGCTTGGACATCTTCCTTCATTATGTTGGTTCTTGATTATTTTCTCCTTCCTAAAATTGTTGAATGTTGACTGGTTCTTTTTGGTCTCTGTGTATTTTGACTCTGTGTATTCCTTTCATCTTTTCTTGATGCTTCCTGTGTCTTTCAATATTTTATCCATAGAATCTTTAATATTGTAACCTGAAGTTTGATTTTTTTTCTTCAGAGAAATGCCCACCATGCTCTTGCCTTTTGGTTTTTTAACTCCAGGTCTTTGCACATTTCATTATAGTATTTACTTTGTCTTCTCAAGTCACCCTTTGAAATCTTCTGTTCAACTCTTTTACTTCATCATTTCTTCCATTTGCTTCAGCTACTCTACATTCAAGAACAAGTTTCAGAGTCTCTTCTGACATCCATTTTGTTTTTTTTCTTTTTTTCCTGTCTTTTCAATGACCTCTTGCTTTCATCATGTATGATGTCCTCTCTCTCATCCCACAACTTGTCTGTTCATTTGTGTTCAATGTATAAGACCTATTCTTGAGATGGTCTCTAAATTCAGGTGCAATATACTCAAGGTTGTATTTTGGTTCTCATGGATTTATTTTCATTTTCTTCAGCTCCAATTTGAACTTTTATATGAGCAAGTCATGGTCTGTTCTGCAGTCAACTCCTGGCCTTGTTTTGACTGATGATATTGAGCTTCTCCATCACCTCTTTCCACAGATGGAGGAATTTGATTACTTTGTGTGTGTCTAGCGAGTTCCATGTGTATAGTTGCCATTTATGTTTTTGGAAAAAGATATTTGCAATGAATAAGTCATTGGTCTTGCAAAATTCAATGTGTTTTTCTATCACCAAGGCCAACTACTGATCCTTCTTTGTTTCTAACTTTTGTGATTGGTGATTCGAATCACCAGCAATTATCAATGTCCCTTGATTGCATGTTTGATCAATTTCAGACTGCAGAAGTTGGAAAAAAATCTTCAATTTCTTCATCTTCGGCATTAATGATTGTTGTGCAAATTTGAATAACAATTATATTTACTGGTCTTCTTTATAGCCATATAGATATTATCCTATTGCTGACAGCACTGCATTTCAGAATGGATCTTGCAATGATCTTTTTGAAGATGAATGTGATGTGATTCATCTTCAGTTTGTCATTTCTGGCATAGTAGACCATAAGACTGTCTGATTCAAAATTACCAATACTGTTCCATTTCAGCTCACTAAACCTAGGATATTGATCTTTATGTGTTTCATTTCATTTTTGATGACTTCTAATTTTATTACATTCATACTTTTCATATTCCACATTCTGACTATTAAAGGATGTTTGCAGCTATTTCTTCTCATTTTGAGTTATGCCATATCAGTAAATGAGGGTTCTGAAAACTTTGCTACATCCACATTATTAAGGTCAAACTCTGCTTTGAGGAGGAGGGACTCATCTTCTGGTACTAACTTAGATAATGTTCTGCTACTATTCATAAGGTTTTCACTGGCCAGGTTTTCAGAAGTAAATCATCAGGTCCATGTTCCCAGTCTGTCTTAGTCTGGAAGCTCCACTGAAACCTGTCCATCATGGAAACCCTGCTGGTATTTGAAATACTGGAGGTATAGTTCCCAGTATCATAGCAATATACAATCCACTACAGTAGGACAAAGTGGCAGACAAATGGGAGGATGGACATTATATACATATAAATATAGCTTTGGGACTCACTATTTCAGTAGCCTATGCTTGCTTGAAGTCCCACTTCTCTGTCTCAACCATATTTGCCTCACACAATATTTTAAATAAGCCTCTCTATTTCCAATAGTTATATGACATATTGGCTATGATATATCCAGTGTGCAACCTGAATTGGAAAGATTGCTGAAAAGCTATTCCAGAAATTCAGAAAACAATGCAGCATGGCTGCAGCAATCCAGAGCTTAACACTTCATTACTGGGGAAGGGACTGCTTTAGTCTCAGTCCTTGTTTCCTGGTGTGGTCAAAAACTATGAACTATAGGCAAAGCAGGCACAGACTGTCTTTGTGTAGGGTTAATAAAATATCTTCACTTCTAGAGAAGCATATAAGCAAAGGATTCTCCTTCTCTTATAACTAGACATATAATGAAAATCCTGGAAATTCTCTAACAAGTTGCAACAAACATTTAGCACTTCCCATGAACAAATGAAGATGTCATCTCTTAAACTTGTATCTTATCACGCTCTCTGCTGAGGTATTTTTCTAGCTCTATGAAAAATAAACTCTCAGGGAGGGGATATTTTTCCTTCTTTCCATCATTTAGGAGTGGAACAGGTGCCTTTTTTATCCCCTCCATCAACTTCAGCCCACAGATTGTGAAAACACATTAGTCACTCGATACCTCTGAAGGAAAGCGAAACATCAAACAGGCGAAAAAAAAAAAAATCTTACAAAGCTAACTCTGATTCTTGTGGAATTGTATATCTGCTGTCAGGGTAAAGTCACAGGCACCAGGGGTAACAAAGCAAAGGGGAGGGATCTGTGCTTTTGCTGTCATTTGCAGCATTCACAGGAAATCCCTGTTGAGGAGCCCTTAGCTCCACCCCAAACCAAATGTCTGCACGGTAATATTCCCAGCTTCCCCAAGGCAGCAAGATTACTTTCTCATGCAGACTTTACTTCTGCCCTTTGTTCTTACAGTATTTTCCAGGAAGACAGGAAAACCCATGGTTGGAGTTAGACAAACCTAGGTTCCAATTGTACCTTGGACTCTCCTGCTGAGTATGGTAACTGACTTACGTCCTTATTTTGGTAACGTTGACAAATAATACTGAAAGTACCATGCACTGCCAGAAGAACTAACAAATCTGTCCTGGAGGACATGCAGCTGGAATGCTCCTTGGAAGCAAGAATGGCCAAACTTTGTCTCATCTACTTTGGTCATGTTGTTAGAAGGGACCAGTTCCTGGAGAAGGATATTATGCTTGGTAAAGTGGAGGGTTGCAAAAAAGGGGAAAGCCCTCAATGAGATGGATTGCACCAGTGGCTGCAACAATGGGCTCAGATATAGTAAGGATTGTGAGGCTGGCACAGGACTGGTCACTGTTTCATTCTGTTGTACATAGGGTTGCTATGAGTCAGAGCCAACGTGAAAGCACCTAACAAAGACAACAAGAAGTGCTGCCCTAACAGAAAATACCACAGGTGGAGATGGCGTTAACAAACAGGGTTTTATTCTCTTATAATTTAGGAGACTAGAAGTCCAAGTTCAAACTGGTGGCTCTAGGGGCTGGCTGAAAGCCCCTTAACCTTGGGCATCAACTCTGCCTCTTTCTTCCAGCTTACCGAAGCTTGAGGCTTTCTTAACTCAGGCAGCTGCTGGCCGCTGAGGCTGACAAGTCCAAGGTTGACAAGTGAAAAGGTACAGACCCAAGATCATCAAACAACATGGCTAGCCACTAGTTCAAATTCAGAAATAGTCCCAAGATTGGCAGGGCATGGCAGGCTCCTGAATGAAGACTCAGCTACATGCAGGGTCCAAGCATTCAAAAAGCTGCAGAGACCTTTCTTAACACTTCTCCATATACACTGGAAGCAGACCACACCCCTAAGGCAGGTACTCAGCTGCTCCACTAGATTCCACCTTGGAGTTGATTACCAGTCTCATCAAGTGGAATAACTACCTCCAGCTGCCCAGCTATGCAAAACCAGGCCCAGCCAAGCTGACACATAACTTTAACTACCACAGTCCTCATTTGCTTCTTCTTTAAAATGCAAATAGCAAGATTTGGTTCCAGGACAGCTGGATGGGAAGAAGTAGCTGCAGCATGTAGCACAGTGGCAATAGGAAGGCCCTCTGCAAGAGGTGGTGGCTGCTAGTGCTGATTTGTGTTCTGCTCCTAATATAATCTTCAATCCTCTGGGGGTCCTGGTGGAACAAGAGATGACAATAAGTGCCATCAGAGGTAAACTCAAATAGCAGTTCTCCATCATTCCACATAATACCAAGACATGACTTGTTTTTAAGAAGGTAGTGAGTGGGGAGCAGGATGGGCATCCTATGCTGAAATGTTCTCATTTGTGTCCCAGCGCAGCAAATGAAATGGGGTCACCAAAGTATCGATACCTTCTGCCCTTGGGAAGGCTGGTGAAAAATGAGACTGCAGGAGTTCAAGGGCTTGTTTTCTTCTAAAGAGTAGCCTCATTTTTTACTTTAGTATGCTATACAATTATTCTCATTTTAATGCTAAATGTTGGTAGCATTGCAAGCTTCTAGGAACCCTTGTAGCATAGTGCCTAAGGCACTTGACTGCTAACCAGAAGGCTGATGGTTCAAGTTAGTTGTTAGGGAGAGGATGCTATTTTGGCTAACCTTTGAGGGATAGGTAGGATTTGGATATATGCTGATAAGTAGAAAAGACATTCCCAGTGTAGGGAATAGCATGATTAATGGCATGGAGATAGGAATGTATGGATGAATATAGGAGATTGTCCAGAAATGAAGAAACTGTTCACCGTGCAGCTATGGAGTCAGGCAGGCCTGGGTCCCACAGCAGCTCAAGCCCCTCCAGCTGCAGCGGAACCAGTGCCAGGAGCTTTCAAGCTGGCTATCTTAATATTAAGTGGGCCTGGAGCCAGCACCTCACAGATTAAAGGGGGGAAAAAAGTCAATTATAGCTAAATGTGGATTTCATTTTCACCTGTTAATTGTTAGCTTTGCTCTGGTAATGCTGCCACTTTTTAGGTGAGGGTGTTTGTGTCTGCTATAATCTTCTAAAATGGGAATTCCAGAGCACTTAACTACTCATGAGGAACCTGTACATAGACCAGGAGACTGTCGTTCGAACAGAACAAGGGGACACTGCATGGTTTAGAATCAAGAAGGGAGTGCATCAGGGATGTATCCTTTCATCATACTTACTCAATCTGTAGGCCCAGCAAATAATCTGAGAAGCTGGACTATATGAAGAAGAAAGTGGTATCAGGATTGGAGGAAAAATCATTAACAACCTGTGATATGCTGACGACACAACTTTGCTTGCTGAAAGTGAGGATGACTTGAAGTACTTACTGATGAAGATTAAAGAATACAGTCTGCAGTATGGATTACATCTCAATATAAAGAAAACAAAAATCCTCATAACTAGACCTATAAGCAGTATCATGATAAATGGAGAAAAGACTGAAGTTGTCAAAGATTTCACATTATTTGGTTCTATAATTGATGCCAATGGAAACAGCAGTCAGGACATTAGACGACGTGTAGCACTGGAAAAATCAGCTGCAAAGGACCTCTTTCAAGTGGTGAAGAGCAAAGATGTCTCCTTGAGGACTAAGGTGTGCCTGACACAAGATACGGTATTTTCAATGGCGTCATATGCATGTGAGAGCTGGACAATGAATAAGGAAGACAGAAGAAGAATTGATGCTTTTGTGGTGCTGGTGAAGAATGCTGAAAGTACCATGGGCTGCTAAAAGCTAACAAATCTGTCCTGTAGGATGTGTGGCCAGAATGGTCCTTGGAAGTGAGAATGGCCAGACTTCATCTCACCTACTTTGGTCATGTTGTCAGAAAGGACCATTCCCTGGAGAAGGATGTCATGCTTGGTAAGGTGGAGGATTGTAGAAGGAGGGGAAGGCCCTCAATGAGATGGATTGACACAGTGCCTGTGGTGATGGGCTCAAGTATAGCAAGGATCACGGAGCTGGTGCGGGACCAGGCGGTGTTTCATCTGGGTATGTAGAGTCGCTATGATTCGGAGATGACTCGAGGGCACCTAACAACAACAAATAGTCTTCTTATTCTCTATTTCTTTTTAATGATAATCTCTGATGTATTCTAAATGTTGGGATATTTGTGCTTTAATTATTCCTGATATCCAAGTCTAATGAGCTATGAAAGGAAGTGACTAGTTGTCTATTAGCTAAGGGAATCAACTTTTTGATAACTGTCCCTAAAGGTCACAACGTTTAGCACCAAACACCAAATGTTTAAAAGTGAAAATCCCACATGTTTAGAATCACTATACTTATTATAATTAGGCATAAACTAAAGTGTTTTGTGCCATATTGTCATCACCCCTGCCCATGCCTCTCTACTCCAGGCCTTCCTACAACATCCTGCTGTAATTTGTACCCTAGCTGGGAGCAAGTCTTATGGTGAATCAAGCCATTACCTGCAGGCTTCCTTCTGTTCTGTGCTCTCCAAGCTCAATGTTTGGGCAGCTGGAGTTCCTTTCTGTTTTTAAGATTTCAGGAACAGAGGAAATTATATGAGACACGTAAGCTGGAGGCCTCCAGAAAGAAGCCCTGCAGTTTGCGTTGAAGTTTTTAGGCCTGGACCTAAGGGATAAATTTTCCCTTCACTCTCTCCCAACTAACAGTGAAAGCTACCTCCCCGGCCTCCATTCCTCATGGACACACCTTACAGGGCTTACATCAAGGAGAAATGCGTATATATCTCTTCTTACACATATATATCTCTTCTTACACATATCTTATCTTTAACTAGGTTTCCTTTATGAGCAGTACATAGTTCATAAGAGAAACATACTCCATTCACTGGCTCCTCTCTTTTTAATTCTATGTCACTGTTCCAGAGGCTCTGTGTCTCTTCAGGTTAGGAATCACAGAAACCAATCCCAGCTCTGATTTAAGCAAAAAATGGAAGTGGATAGCTCATAGTATCATAGGAAGCTAGAGGTCCAAGGTCAAAGGGGGCTACCTACTGAGGCCCCAGAACTTGTCTGGGAAGGTCACTGTTGCTGTCAACAAACAGTAGACTCTCTAGCTGGTACCACAACCAACACTGTATTATAGAGTATTTCTGTTGGCCCCACTGCCCTTTGGAACTCAGTGTTGCTACCAGAACGGTTTCACCACTATTTCTTTGTTGTGGGTCACTGGCTTCCAAATCAAATCAAATTGGTGCATCTGATTGGTGAAACCCAAGGTACGTGACCACTCCCTAGCTGTGAAAGAAAATCTGAGATGTAGCTGCCTTTTTAACATCTAGAGTGGGAGGGGGAGTCTGTCTTCCACTATGACTCAAATGGAAGGAATTTCCCAAACACAGAAAAACACTTGAGAAGATGAGCAGCCAAAAAGTTAGAAATATCCCCTACAGGTAGGGAACATCTGGTGTTCAGTACAGATCTGGATCACAGCTTAATTTCATCTAACTTAGAAAAATATTCTAAACTACAATTTGTTGGCTTCCCTTCCCTTGTGTTATTAAAATAAAAAGATACACTTGGGCAATTCCTTTTAACACATTCTTCTAGTAACGTCAAAATTATGACATCAAAACCCAATTTTTTTCCTTTTCCAAGTTTACATTGTTGTGTTTGAAATACAATGGTGGACTGAGGCTTTTGTAGTAATTTTAACTACAGCTCAGCTCCAACATTCTAACAGTATTCTTATGCTGAGTCAATATTTACAGTTTTGTAATTTTCAGGTTTTTTTTTTCTATTGCCTTTCTTGCTTTAAACTATTGCTGTTAATTTTTCTTAAAATGGTATATAGCTTGTATTACTACAAGATAGAAATGGAAACAAGTCAGACCAGGAAGGAAATACAGGAAAAATTCAGTGTAGGAAAAAATAGGTTAATGAAGGTTTTGTTAGCGAAATGAATATCAGGTAAATAGAAGAATCATATTTCTTGACTGTTAATTTGTTGTTGAGTTGGACCTGACTCATAGTGACCCCTCCTTGGGTTTCCAAGGGAGTATCACTACGGAAGTAGATTGCCCAACCTTCCTTCCGAGGAGTGGCTGGTGGGTTTGAACTGCCAGCCTTCTGGTTAGCAGTCAAGTGCCTTAGGCATTATGCTACCAGAGCTCCTTGACTATTAATAGCTAATCTATATTTGTCTGGTGATGTAGGGGGTAAGGCCTTAGGCTAATATATCCAGAAGGTCGGATAGCAGGTTCAAACCCACCAGATGCTCCACATGAGAAAGATGAGGCAATCTACTTCCAGAAAGATTTACAGCCTTGGAAACCCTATGGAGGTCACTCTGAGTTGGAATCGTGGGTATATTTCTTTACTTCTAGATTCACTTCAGTTCTTTTGAAGTCTCAAAGTCTTTGTCTATTTTCTGATGTCCTATTTATCTTATATCTATTTAATGAGTAATAGCATTTCAGCTGTCACTACTGTTTTACAATAAATGTACCCTCTCATCATTTCCTGTGATTTTATGGTAAATATGCTATATTTAATTAATGATTTTGTATCCCACTTCTGCTCCCCCAAACCTTAAATAAAACTGATGAGGAAGCATCAGTATAGGAATTAGGTGCTTGTCTATCATTAGGTGGGAGCTCCAGTGGTGTAGTGCCTAAGGCATTTGACTACTAACCAGAAGGCTGGCAGTTCAAACCCACCAGCCACTCCTCAGAAGGAAGGTTAGGCAATCTACTTCTGTAGAGATACCACCTCAGAATCCCAAGAAGAGGTTGCTATGAGTTGAATCAACTCAACCGCAGTGAATTTTGGGTTTTTTTTTTTTTTTTTTTTTGCTATCATTAGGCAATTGTCAAATATAAAATAGATTGGATTCTAGACTTACCAGTTTTCTCCCATAAAGAAGAAAAGATGTTTTAAGTAAGATAACATGGATCATAGAAAGAGAGAGCATTGCTGTTGGGAGGGAAGAGGTAATTTGTGTGATTTCCTTTCAAATTTTAGAAATGCATGGCCCAGGGTACTCCTGAAGACTATTGTTGACAGGCAAATGTCTCTGACCACCTCACACCCCCGACCCCCAACTTGAGCCAGGGGATACTAAAAAGAGCTAGTGTGGGAGGGAAGGAGAGGCCAGCTAGATGATGAAGGCAGAAGACAAGGCTGGGGGTGAAGGGTGCTAATTAGCTTTTCTATCTCACCAGGAGCCAGCAGCAAGCCAATGTCTTCACCCATAATGCCACCCTTTTCTGTCCAGGAGGCAGTAGTGGTTGATCCTGTAGTCATGCAGAAAGCATGAACTTTTTTTTTTTTTTTTTTTCCTCTTTGGAATGTGAACATACAAAGGGAAAATCTATATTGAAGTATTATATATATCTAAGAAAAATAGATTGCCTCTCCTTCCATCTTTTGCAGTACTCTAAGTGCTGAAGGAGCTCTGGTAGCATAGTGCCTAAGGCACTTGACTGCTAACCAGAAGGCTGGAGGTTCAAACCCACCAGCCACTCCTCGGAAGGAAAGTTGGGCAATCTACTTCCGTAGTGATACTGCCTCGGAAACCCAAGGAGGGGTTGCTATGAGTCAGGTCTGACTCGACGGCACATAACAACAACAACACCTAAGTGCCCTATTACTAGGTGCCTGTTCATGTTTTGACAAAATCAACTAAAGTGACCTATTTTTTTCTATTACAAAAAAACAAGTCAATGTAACCAAACTTTACCTGGATACTATGTAAACACTAACCCATAAAATGATAAAACTAGTTAAGAAACCCTAACACGACAGCCATAGCATTTTGTGTTTGGACGGAGGTTGGCTTATAGCAGAATACATGTCCATGGTACTAATACTGGCCTTTCCTTGAGTATCAGTCCCTGTGGGTGGGTGCTATGTCTGGGTCATTTTATATTTTCTATTGATCTGGAGCCAGTGGTATTCACTGGAAGTTTATTAAATTGAATCAAATTATCGTAAGTCAGTTAATACATGTACTATTCAATATTTCTATAAATACTAACATTATGCCAACATAGGGGGCAGTGGTGGCTCAGTCGTAGAATTCTTGCCTTCCATATGAGAGAACTAGGTTTGATTCCAGGCCAATGCTCTTCAAGTGCAGCCACCAGCCATCTGTCAGTGGAGGCTTGCATATTGCTATGATGCTGGACAGGTGTTAGCAGAGCATCCAGAACAGAAAGAAAGGCCTGGTGGTGTACTCTCAAAAATCAGCTGATGAAAACCCTACGGATCTCAACAATACAATCCCCTTGTGCATGGAGTTCATTTGTGCCACAGCAATGCTGAGGTAAGCATGAGGGAGCATAAGAAGTAAAATAGTTGATGTTTTGTAGTATTGTATAGCATTATATAGCATAACATAGTATTATAACAAAAACCAACCAAACACACTGCTGTCGAGTCAGATCCAACTCATAGCAACCCCTCCTTGAGTTTCTGAGGCAGTATCACTATGGAAATAGATTGCCCAACCTTCTTTCTGAGGAGTGGATGGTGGGTTTGAACTGCCAGCCTTCTGGTTAGCAGTCAAGAGCCTTAGGCACTATGCCACCAAACCACCCAGTATTATAACAGGCACTGATTTTTCTTGATGTTGGTGCACTGCTTTATATGCTAACTTAATTCGTTGCTTTCAAAATTGGGAGGTAAAGGTCCCAATATTTGTTTTTGTAGAAGAAGGGAAAGTAACCTACTATGTGCCAAATACACTTTGTTTACAATAACATTCAATCCTTTCCATGTTCCTATGAGGTAGTTCTTTCTGAGGTTCACATATGTTAACTTGCTAGATGTCAGTGAGTAGCTGAGAATTCACACTTGAGTCTGCCTGATTGCCCTGTACAATCTTGCTCTATTTTCCTGATCCCAAATATCCTCTCTGTCGTCCAAGTATTCTCAGTGTTATTGCCTAGTGATCGGTCAAGTCAGCCCAAAGCATTCTCCATACTCTTCCCTGCTCCCAACCTCATGTCAGAAAGAGGTATTTCACCCAGATTCTCAATTGCTTACTTTGCCTACATTCAAACTGTTTTTGGAGCTTTAAAAGATGAATTGAAAGTGAAATAGTGTATTGTCCATGATCTAACACAGAGCATTCATTCTGCTCCTAATGTTAAATTCTACAACCTCCTTCTACCCAATTTCCAAATATTCCCATATCCTTTGTGCATGTATCTTATTCTTGTATTTCATATTTATCTTATTGACTGAACATCTTGGGGAAAAAAAAAAGAAGAAAAGAAACTAAGCCTGTTGTCTTCAGCTCCAACTCATAGCAACCCCATGTATATTAGAATAGAACTGCATTCTTTAGGGTTTTCATGGCTCTGAACTTTCAGAAGCAGATCACCAGGCTTTTCTTCCTAGGTGCATCTGGGTGGGTACAAATTGGTGATCTTCCAAAGAAGCCCAGTGCTTAACCATTTGTACCAGCCAGGAATTCCAAACATCTTTTAAATCTAGCAAGACAGCTGATATTAACCAGATTGTAAACCACTTGAGGCAGGTGAAACATCTGTAGTTCTCTTCTCATTGCTTAGCATACCACACACAATGTGTAAAATATGCACCTTAATTAGATAGTTGATTTCCTCCAATTTCTTTATTAATAATCATGACCAATTTTGCAGGAAGCAATTGAGATGACATAGTAAATCTGAAACTGAAATAGGCTGGCGGCATTTAGATAGAATAAGCCTTGAATGATATATTTTTAATTTCCTATAATCAGTACTATTTTCTCAATAATAGATATATAGTCATGAAAACAAACATTAAAGATCAGACTTTTATTTCCAGACAAGAGTAATAGGAAGTAAGAAGTATTCTCAATGTAATTCTTATGTAGTCCTTAAGTAATTGTTTTGAGAAGTTTCAGAAATATGTATGTCTTGATTCATGCCTTCTAGAGCTCTGACAGATACATCTCTTAGATTATGAATGCACTTGAGAAATGAGAGACTGGTGAGAGGTCAGGATAATCGGATCTGCTGTTGTTGTATCTTGCTCTGCATGCATATAGGTGCCTGTGAACTATGGTGAGGGCATTTCATCATCTGCCATGTCCCCTGGGCACTTACAATTTGTTTGAAAAGATAAGACAGACACCTTAAAAAGCCAAAAAGCAATATGCTGGATTCCAAATGAGTATAACTAATGGTAAAGCTACAGGGCTTCAAAGGAAGAATGACATCTTCAGTATTCTGGGTGAAGCAGACATTTTTGATTCACTTAACTTTTAAAAATAAAAATGTTGGACTCACTCCTGTGACTTCCCTTTTCTCTACGATAATTGAGAACTCGTTTCTCCATCCCTCACTTTGAGATCCACCCATCCTTTAAAGGAAGTATATAGTAAATGAAAGAAACTATGAAGTTAAGATTAGGGAAATGAAACCCAATTTCTTATAAATGACCACAGGTTTCTGGAAGCAGTGTGAAGGGGTTGATTACTACAGGGTGATTTTTCCAAGTGAATGTTGCAGAGACAAAACTTTTCTGTAGCCGTGGTTCTCACTGCAGGCTGTCTGACCTAGTTACTTTTGGTACGTAATTGTATACAGGCTTATATGGCTCTGGATGTAACTCAAGATGCCCTGGGAGAGTGAGAGCAGGAGCTATGTCCTAAATGTCCTCTATGCTGTTCACAGCAATGTTTCATAACTTCATTATCCCATGATCTCTTTTGATAAACTGAAAAATCTCATGCCCTCCCCCTAAATTTGAGAGAACCCCTAGAAAATAGGAAACTTTGTCTTTCCCTACTAGGCCAAATGACCAACACACATATATATATATATACACAGCTATATATATATACAGGAGCTCTGGTAGCATAGTGCCTAAGGCACTTGACTGCTAACCAGAAGGCTGGCGGTTCAAATCCACCAGCCACTCCTCGGAAGGAAGGTTGGGCAATCCTACTTCCGTAGTGATACTGCCTTGGAAACCCAAGGAGGGGTCGCTATGAGTCGGGGCCGACTCGACGGCAAATAACAACAACAACAACAACATATATATATACATATATATATGTATATATATGTATATATATATAATTTTATTTATTTTCCTCTTGTTGAGAATATAAACAGCAAAACATACCCCAATTCAACAGCTTCTACACGTATGACTTAGTGACATTGATTACATTCTTTGAGTTGTGTAATCATTCTCACCCTCCTTTTCTGAGTTGTTCCTCCTCCAATGACATAAATTCACTGCCCTCTAAGATTCCTATCTAATCTTTTCAGTTGCTGTTGCCAATTTGATCCCATAAAGATAGTTCTTAAAAGACCATAATGCCCAAGGCAGTTTTTTTTTTTTTAAGTTACCAAAAACCAAACCAAACTCACTGTCCTCGAGTCGGTTCTGACTCATAGTGACCTCTCCTTGGGTTTCCAAGGCAGTATCTCAACAGAAGTAGATTGCTCAGTCTTTCTTCCAAGGAGTGGCTGGTGGGTTTGAACTGCCAGCCTTCTGGTTAGCAATCAACTGCCTTAGGCACTATGCTATCAGAGCTCCGTTTACTAGTTAAGCTAAGCTAAATTGCTCAGTAAGGGTGGCCAGGAACCATCCACTCCTGGTTTCATGACAAAGTAGGGAATTGTCCATGGAGGCAATTAGCCACACATTCGACATCCTTCTCCTATTCTTGACTCTCCTTCTTCCTGTGTTGTTCAGGCAAATAGAGACCTTGGATGGCTGCTTACAAGCTTTTAAGATCTCAGATACTACACATGGAACTAGGAGGTAGAACAGAGGCACTAAACATGTTATTAGGCCAATTTCATGCTCCATGAAACCATGGCTCTAAACCTCCAAACCAAGAAACCAAATCCCATGGTTTGAGTGTACATAATCAGCCTCAGCAGCTTCTCTTTCTTTCTTTCTTTTTTTATTTGGTTGTCATTATAAATATATCTTTCCTACAATTTTTGTCAATTCAATTTTCTACAGGTATATAACTTATTGACAGCATTGACAATAATCAGCTGTGCAACTCCTAATCAATGTTGTATTTCTTTTACCATTAACCCCTTTTTCCCCTCCCTTCTGTCCCTGATAACCACAATAAACTTTATTCTTGTGGCTTTCCTTGACTTTTTATATAAGTGAGGTCATACAATATTTGTTTTTTATGATTAACTTATCTAGGAGGTCTGGTGGCGTAGTGCCTAAGGCACCTGACTGCTAACCAGAAGGCTGGTGGTTCAAACACACAAGCCACTCCTCGGAAGGAAGACTGGGCAATCTACTTCCATAGAGATACCACCCTGGAAACCCAAGGAGGGATCAGTATGAGTTGGATCTGACTCCACGGCAATGAGTTCGGTTTTTGGTAATGTCTTCTTGCTCCATCTGCATTGTAGAATGTGTCAAGACTTCATTTCTTCTCCTGGGTAAGTAGAATTTCATTGTATGTATGTACCACATCTTGTTTATCCATTCATCTGCTGATAGACATTTGAGTTGTTTCCAATTTTTGGCTATTGTGAATAGCACTGGAATAAGCATTGGTGTGCATGTCTCTTTTTGAGTCTATGCTTTCAAGTCTTTTGGGTATATACCTAGGAGTGGATTTGCTGGATCATATGGTAGTCAGCCCCAGGGTTACAGGTGAGGAGAGACAACTCAGGGACGCCCAAAGTAGCAAGCAGGAAGAGCAGGAGAGAGGGGATTAAAAGCCAGGAAGCCAGAGAGAAGAGCAGTCAGCCGAAGGGATTAGGTGAGGGGACAAACTCAGGCCCGCCCAGAGTAGCAGGCCGGAAGAGCAGGAGAAAGGGAATTAAAAGCCAGGCAGCCAGAGAGAAGAGCAATCAGCAGAAGGGATTAGGTGAGGAGAGGAAACTCAGGTCCGCCCAAAGCAGCAGGACCAGAGAGCAGGAGAAAGGGGATAAAAGCCAGGAACGTGGACAGAGGAGCAGTCAGCCCCAGTGACAACTCAGGGATGCACAAAACAGCAGGGCAGAAGAGCAGGAGAAAGGGGATTAAAAGCCAGGAAGCCAGACAGAGGTACAGT
>NW_006921673.1:742072-765196 GCF_000298275.1 Orycteropus afer afer | reverse complement strand
CATTCCCTGGAGAAGGATGTCATGCTTGGTAGGGTGGAGGGTCGATGAAAGAGGGGGAGGCCTTCAATGAGATGGATTGACACGGTGGCCACGATGATGAGCTCAAGTATAGCAGGGATTGTGGGGCTGGCGCGGGATCGGGCAGTGCTTCGTTCTGCTGTGCATGGGGTCGCTATGAGTTGGAAACGACTGGACGGCACTTAACAACAACACAACAACATGGTAGTTTTATTTTCAGTTTTGTTTTTCAGGAACCCCCACACTGTTTTACACAATGGTTGTACCATCCCACCAGCAATAAATGGGTTTCAATTTTCCTACATCTTTGCTAACATTTATTGTTTTCTGTTTCATTTTGATCTTAGCAATCATAGTAGAAGTGAAATGGTATCTTATTGTGGTTTAGATTTGCATCTCTCTGATGGCTAATGACACTGAGCATCTTTTCAGGTGTTTGGTGACCATTTGAATGTCATCTTTGGTGAAATGTCAATCAAGGCCTTTGCTTATTTTAAGACTGGGTTTTTGTCCTTATTTTGTTAATTTGTCTAAGTTATATATATATATGAAGGAAGGTTGGGCAATCCTACTTCCGTAGTGATACTGCCTCGGAAACCCAAGGAGGGGTCACTATGAGTCAGGGCCGACTCGACAGCAAATAACAACAACAACAACAACAACATGTATGTATATATATATAACTTAGACAAATATATATATGTGTGTGTATGTGTGTGTGTGTCATTAGGTTCTTGTCAGATGTATGGTTTCTGAAGATATTCTCCCAGTTGATAGTTGGTCTTTTCACTTTTCAGTAAAATCTTTTGATGGACAAAAGTTTTTAATTTTTATGAGGTCCTATTTATTTATTTTCTCTTTTCCTATTTGTGCTTTTGTTATAATGTTAGTTAACCCATTATTAAAAGCTAGGCCTGAAAATGTTCCTGCTTTCTCTTCTAAGAATTTTATTGTTTTAGTTTGCATATTTAGTTCTTTAACCCATTTTGAATTTGTTTTTGTGTGTGATAAGAAGCATGGATCCTGTTTCATTTTTTCTGGATTTGGAAATCCAATTTTCTCAGCACTGTTTATTGAGAGACTCTTCTTTCCCCATTGAATAGACTTGACATTCTTGTCAAAAATCAGTTGACCATAGATGTGTGGGTTTTTTCTGGACTCCCAGCTCTATTTCATGCTCTATGTGTCTATTGTTATACCAGTACCAGGCTGTTTTGATTACTATAGCTATGTTGTTGTTGTTGTTATTTGCCGTCGAGTCGGCCCCGACTCATAGCAACCCCTCCTTGGGTTTCCGAGGCAGTATCACTACGGAAATAGGATTGCCCAACCTTACTTCCAAGGAGTGGCTGGTGGGTTTGAACCACCAGCCTTCTGGTTAGCGTTCAAGTGCCTTAGCCACTATGCTACCAGAGCTCCCACTATAGCCATAGAGTATGTTTAAGGTCAGAAAGTGTGAGTTTTCCTACTTTGTTCTTCTCTTTCAACATTGCTTTAGTTATTTGAGGCTTCTTGCCATTCCATATAAAGTTAAGGATTGTTTTTTCTATTTCTGTAAAGAATGCTGTTGGAATTTTGATCAGGATTGCATTAAATCTATAGATGGCTTTGGAACAATATTGGCATGCTAACAATATTAAGCCTTCCAATCCATGAACATGGAATATCTTTCCATTTACTTAAGTCTTCTTTAATCTTGTTCAGGAGTGTCTTATAATTTCCATTGTATTAAGTCCTTCACATCCTGGGTTAGATTTATTCCTAAGTATTTTATTCTCTTAGATGGTATTATAAATGGAATTTTCCCCTTAATTTCCCTTTCAGATTTCTCATTGTTGATATACAGAAACATAACTGAATTTTTGTTTGTTGACCTTGTACCTTGTAACTTTGCTAAATTTATTAGCTCTAGTTTCTTGTGGACATTTTGGGAATTTGTATATATTGTTTTTGTTATGTGCCATTGAGTCGGACCCGACTCATAGCGACCCCTCCTTGGGTTGCCAAGGCAGTATCAGTATACATCTATATATAAGATCATACTGTTCACAGATAGAGATGAGTTTACTTTTCCAGTCTTTATAATTTTATTTCTTTTTCTTGCTTTATTGCTTTAGCTATGATTTCTAATACAATATTGAATAGAAGTGGTGAAAGCAGGCATAGTTGTCCTGTTCCTAATTTCAAGGGGAAACTCTGTCTTTCTCCATTAAGTATAATGTTGGCTGTTGGGTTTTCATATATGCCCTGAATCATATGGAGGAATTTCCCTTCTATTCCAATTTTCTTTAGGGTTTTTTAATCAAGGGTGTTGGATTTTATCAAATGCTTTTCTGCATCCATTGAGATGATTATGTGGTTCTTTGCTTCATTTTATTGATATGGTATTTTATGTTGATTAATTTTCTAATGTTAAACCTTTCCTGTATTCCTTGATCAATCCTACTTGGCCATTGTGTATAACTCTTTTAATATGCTGTTGGATTCTGTTTGCTAGAATTTTATTGAGGATTTTTGCATCCATATTCATAAGAGATATTGACCTGTAGTTTTCTTTTCTTGTGGTGTCAGTCTGGTTTTGATATCAGGATATGTCTGCTTCATAGAATGAATTAATTAAAGGGTATTCCTTCCTTCTCTACCTTTTGAAAGAGTTTAAACAGAATTGATGTCACTTCTTCTCTAAATGTTTGGTAAAATCTCCCAGTGAAGCCATCTGGTCCAGGACTTTTCTTTTTGGGGGTGGTGGTGGGAAGTTTTATCACTGATTCAATCTCTTCACTTATTATTGGTGCATTGAGACTTTCTATTTTCTCGAGTCATTTTGGGTAAGTGGTATACTTCTGAGAACTTGTACATGCCATCTAGGCTATCCAGGTTGTTGCCATATAGTTGTTCATAATATTCTGTCATAAATCTCTTTGTTTCTATCAGGTCTGTTGTAATGTCCCCTTTTTCATTTTGTTTACTTGTATCTTTTCTCTTCTTTGTCAGTCTAGCTAATGGCTTATTGATTTTATTGATCTTTTCAAAGAACCAACTTCTTGTTTTATTGAATCTCTCTATTGTTTTTCTTTTTTCAATTTTATTTCTTTCTGCACTGATCTGTGTTATTTCCTTTCTTCTGGTAGGTTTACACTTGATTTGCTCTTCTTTTTCTAGTTCCTTGAGTTGTTGAGTTAGGCTGTTGATTTGAGGTCTTTCTTCTTTCTTCATGTAGACACTTATTGCTATAAGTTTCCCTGTGAGAATTGCCTTCACTGCATTTCATTAGTTTTGGTATGTTGGATGTTCATTTTCATTTGACTCTAGACACCACAGCTTTTACAGACCCTTTCTGGCCAGGAGGATTTAGACAAACTTTACCTTTTGAAGTATGTATTATTAAAACAATGTTGTTGTTGTTGTTATGTGCCGTCAAGTTGGCCCCAACTCATAGCAACCCCTCCTTGGGTTTCCAAGGCAGTATCACTACAGAGGTAGGATTGCCCAACCATAAAACAATAGGTACTTTTGTTTTTTTTTTCCAAAATATAAAATTAAATTATAATATTAAATAGCTTTTATAAGCTACAATGCTACCCCAGATTTTGATAACCCCCTCTTCCTTCCTTTCTTCCTATCTCCTTTGAAAATCACTGCTCTACCCTTATGGAATTAAACTTGTCACATGCCTTCAGTTGTTAGAATGTCATTATATTATTAAGAAAATTTAGGTCCCTAAATAGCTACTAAGGAGCTCTGGTGGTACAGTGGTTAAAGCATTCAACTGCCGACCAAAATGTTGGTGGTTTGAACCTACCAGTTGCCACACAGGAGAAAGATGAGGCAGTCTGCTTCCATAAAATTTTATAGCCTTGGAAAACCTATAGGGCAGTTCTATTCTGTCCTATAGGATCTCTACGGCATGGGTTTAGACAGCTAAACATCAGTATTTGTATCTAACAGTGCCCAAATTAATAATCTTATAAAATCAAATCAATAGAATATGGAAAAATGAAATTTCATAGAAAATATTCTTTTAGATTTTTTTCAAGTCCTGTGTTTCCTAGTATTTTTATTCATATTCTAATCTCTCCAAGGCAAAATGACAACAGCTCTCTTGAAGTAATGTGCCCCTCACTTAGCATCTTTTGTTACTCCAATAGATCTTTTAAATCTGATTAAGCTATCCTCTTTAAAAAAAAAAATCTGTATATAATTTCTGACAGCTAAAGAAATCACAAGGGGCTCTGGTGGCTGCTAACTAAAAGGTTGGTAGTTTGAACCCACCAGCTGCCTCGTGGGAGAAAGTAGAGGCAGTTTGCTTCCGTAGAGATTTACAGACTTGGAAACTCTACTCTGTCCAACAAGGTTGTTATCAGCTGCAATCAACTCAGTAGCAGTGGATTTGTTTGTTTAAATAAATCGCACATGTTTTATAGCATGGTTTTAAAGAGAAATGAAAAGTCCATAGAAAATTTAGAATTCTAGTAACGTAAAAGATGGAAACTTTAGTTACAAAAAGAAAGTTTAAAAGTATATCTCATGAGTATTTAAATCTAATATATGAGACTAGTATTTGTTTTCATTTTTTGTTGGGGATAAAATTAACATATAGTGAAATGCACACATTATAAATGTACTTTTAATGAGTTTTGATAATTTTGTATGCTCATGCAACCACCACCTCAATCAAGGTATAGAACATTCCCAGCATTCTAGAAAGTTCCTTCATGTCCCCTTACCAATCAATCCTCATCCCCACAGGCAACCACTTTTCTGATTTTTTTTCCCTCCTTTTGATCTGATCATTTATACTCTGCCCAATATGCTCATTTTTACCTGGCTTCTGTTGTTTAACACATTGTGTGTGAGATCCAGCCATGTTGTTACGTATATCAGTAGTTTATGTTTTTCTTTGTTTCTGAATAGCTCTTATACCACAATTTATTTATCTGTTCTCCTGTTGGACATTTGGATTGCTTTCAATTTGGTGCTATGATGAATAAAACTACTGTAAACATTCTTGTACAAGTTTTTTAGTGGACATATATTTTTACTTGTCTGGAGAGTGGAATTGTTGGGACATTGTTGATAGTACTATTTTACATTCCACCAATGATATGAGTTTCAATTGCTCCTCTACTTGATGTATATGTAAATTAGAGAGGGTGTTATTTATTTTTCAGTGTCATTTTTTTTTCAGAGACTTTAACAGAATGTTTTTGGTAACCTTAAATCACAGATAAATGGGTGTCCAAATTCTGGCTAATTCTTACCAAGCTTCCTATACAGGTTCTCAACATACACAAATACAAATATATATTTATACAAAATATAGTCACCTCACTTTATATAAAAGGGGCCCTGGTGGTGCAGTGGTTAAGTGCTTAGCTGCTAACTGTAAGGTTGGCAACTAGAATGTACCTGCTGCTCCGCAGGAGAAAAGACCTAGAGACCTGCTCCTATAAAGATTCAGCCTATAAAACTATTGGGGGCAGTTCTACTCTTAAAAATGACAGATAAATCTTTAGGGTCCCTATGAGTTGGAATCTATTTGACAGCACACAATAATAATATTTCATATAATAGTTCTATTCCTGAAAAAAATTGAGTGTAAACTAATTTTTGTAATCCAAATAACTTTCTGAAATAAATCTTCCCCTCCTTTGATAACCAGTTCAAATCTTCCTCTTTTAGAATGTCCTCTGATGTTGTCCTGGCCTGAAGTGATTTCTTTATTCTTTAAATTTCAGCAGCACTGATGATTTGACATTTGTCATCAATGTCATTATTTTAGGCCTTTATCATTCCTACCTTGATTTGTTAACCTATTTATTCATGTATATACATTTCATTTCCACGAAAGGAACATTCTGCCTTCATACAGTGGAATGCCTTGCACAGAAGAGGTCCTCAATAAAATTTTCTGCTTACTAGATTTTGTTTTGGTTTTAGCAAGACATAGCTGTTATTTTATAACAGTTTAAATAATTTACTTCTTTAAATTGTATGCTAGTTTCCTCAATTTCCTATTTTCTTGACTAATGTATATCAGACCTAACATTACAATAAAGTTGAATAAAATCCACTTCATTTATCACTTTAGTAGTTACTACTTCTGTAGTGATACTGCCTCGGAAACCCAAGAAGGGGTCGCTATGAATCGGGCCGACTTGAAGACACATAACAACAACAGTTACTATTTTAAAGTGTTTCCTGCTAGGTGTAGTTTGAAATTAAAACCATATCATAAAGAGATTAAGGATTCCATCTGGGATTTTCCTTTAATCCTCCCTGAGGGCTGTAGATTGCCTTTTACAGGTCTCCACATGGTACTGTATCCATTTGCCAGTCCCTGGAGACTACCATTCTTGGAAGCCCAGCTCAGAGATCCTATTGTCTACAAGTGCTTCTCTCCTGACAGACCAGAGGCTGTGTCTGGTCCTATGTTACTTTGTTTATACTTCTCTCTTAGTACCTGACACTTTAAGATATAATTTAATCATATACATGCTTGCCTATCCACAGTGGGATTGTTGAGCTCCTCAAGACAGGGATGAGGTACTTCAATCATTTTTCCTCATCCTTGTTTGACATTTAGTGAGTACTCAACAAATGTCTGTTGAATGAGCAAATGAATATGCCTTTTTAGTTACCTGGTATCTTAATCCTTTAAAGATTTCTATCATATATATGTATTTTTTAACTTGGCAAATCTCTGAAGAATTTTAGACCAGAAAGAACTATTTAGTTCAATTCTCTTAAAATTCTCCTTCCACGAGGTAGATATGTGTTGTCCTTTCATCCTTTTTTGGAACTGAACCCCTCATTCTTATGTGAATCCTATACCATGTGGTTTGGTGACTGTGGTAGTTAAGGTTGTATGTCAACTTGGCTGGACATTGGTATTGAATGACTGGGCAGCTGGACATAGTTATTCCCATGATGAGATTATAACTGCCTCCATGATAGAATCTGCTGTGGGTAACTAAGTAGTTACCTTCAAGTCCAGTATATAAGGAGAAAACTCACTGCTGTCAAGTTGATTCGACTCATAGTGACCCTTCTTGGGTTCCTGACGCTGTATTTCTACAGAATTAGATTGCCCAATCTTCCTTCTGAGGAGTGGCCGGTGGGTTTGAACCACCGGACTTCTGGTTAGCTATCAAATGCCTTAGGGACTGTGCCACCAAAGTTCCCATATAAGGAGAAGCTTTGCGAAAGCTCCCCAGCTTGTTGGCACAACTAGATCCTGCATTTGGCTGCATCACCAGTGGCCTGCCATGTTGCCTGCTAATCTTGGGACTGTGTCATTTTATCTGCCAACCTTGAGCTCGTCAGCCTCAATAGCCAGCAGCTACCTAAGTAAAGAGATGCCTCTAGCTCTGGCGGGCCTGGAATAAGAGGCAGAGGTGAAGTCCAAGTTCAAGGGGGCGTCACCCAGCCCCTAGAGCCGACACTCTGAATTTGGACTTCTAGCTTCCTAAACTATAAGAGAATATATTCCTGTTTGTTAAGCCATCCACTTGTGGTACTTCTGTCATACCTACACTAGAGAACCAAGACATGACATTAATCTATATAGCCCTAAGTGATATATAGAAAGTAGGGCAAATATTATATGAGCTTTCAATAAGTAGTGAGAAGGTATGATTCTAGGAAGATTATTAAAGACAGAAATAATGGCAGAACATGTTGAGGCTTGGTTGGAATATATATGCCCTAACCAATAATCAGGACATGTGCCCTGATTAGTAAGAAAGGATATGTGAAAAACAAGGCTGAATATTTAAAATTGTGATTATCCTAGTAAATGCAGGAAGTTTTGCCACCATACTTACATAGTTACGTCCCCTCCAATTCACGGGGGAAAACTCTGGAGATGATAGGATTTCAGGAATTTGAATTGTTTGAATGAAAAGGGCTGGACAACTTTGGTATGTAAAAGCAATGAAAAAATAGGCCATAATCCAGGCAAAGAGTTAGCCTGAGAGAAACACAAGTGCATTTAATAAAGTATCTCACCAAAAATTTGCACAATGTCTAATTGTAAGGCTAAGATATTTTCTATTTTTTAAATTGCTTTTGATTGGAGATATGGGATTATTATTAGTAAGAGTTACTATCTAGTCTTCACATATGTTTAACCCATTACACATATTATTTTACTTAACATTACAGAGAGTTTTGTAAGGGAAGAATCCTTCTCATTTTCATGTCAGGAAACCAAGGAATTTCCCCAAAGTTATACAGCTATCAATACCAAATCTTTAAGTGTCTGACCCCAATGTATTTGTTGTTTGGGATATTAAGGATATTAGAATATAATATGAATATTCCAAGAGAATTTGCCAACACTCATCTGTCAGTTTTTCGTATTGTGGTGGCTTGCATGTTGCTGTGAGGCTAGAAGCTATGCCACTGGTATTTCAAATACCAGCAGGGTCACCCATGGTGGACAAGTTTCAGTGGAGCTTTGATACTAAGACAGACTGGGAAGAAGAATGAACCCATCAAGTTCTGAAAAAACTGGCCAGTGAAAACCCTATGAATAGCTGTGAAACACTGTCTGACATATTACTGGAAAATGTTATGAATAGCCCTGAAACATTGTCTGATGAAGTGCCAGACGATGAGGCCCTCAGGTTGGAAGTCACTCAAAATACGACTGGGGAAGAGCTGCCTCCTCAAAGTAGAGTTGATCTTCATGATGTGGATGGAGTAAAGCTTTTAGAACCTCCATTTGCTGATGTGGCACAACTCAAAATGGGAAGAAACAGCTGCAAATATCCATTAATAATCAGATGTGGAGTGTATAAAGTAGGAATTTAGGAAAATTGGAAGTTGTCAAAACTGAAATGGAATGCATAGAGATCAATATCCTAGGTATTAGTGAGATGAAATGGACTCGTTTTGGCCATTTTGCATCAGACAATCATACAATCTAGGATGTTAAGAATGACAAAATGAAAAGGAAAGGCATTACATTCATTATTCAAAAGAATGTTTCAAGATCTATTCTAAAATACAAAGTTGTTAGTGACAGGATAACATTCATACACATACAAGGAAGACAAGTTAATACTGCTATTATTTAAATTTATGCACCAACAACCAAAGCAAAATATGAAGAAATTGTAGATTTTTACCAACTATGCAGTCTGAAATTGACCAAACATGCTATCAAGATGTATTAATTATTACTGGTGATTGGAATGTGACAGTTGGAAACAAAGAAGAATCACTGGTAGTTGGAAAATATGGGCTTGATGATAGAAATGATACCAGAGATCGCTGATACAATTTTGCAAGACCAACGACTTATTCATTGCAAATATATATATATATATATATATATATATATATAACATGGGAGCTCTGGTAGCATAGTGGCTAAGACACTTGCCTGCTCGGAAGGAAGGTTGGGCAATCCTACTTCCGTAGTGATACTGCCTCGGAAACCCAAGGAGGGGTCGCTATGAGTCGGGGCCGACTCGACGGCACATAACAACAACATATATAACATACACACACACACACACACACACATATAGCAAACCTCCCCCCCCAAAATTCACTACCGTCAAATCAGATCCAACGCATAGTGACCCCTCCTTGTGTTTCCGAGGCAGTATCTCTATGAAAGTAGATTGCCCATCCTTCTATATTCATTTCCAGGCAGAAAGCAGGAAGCCAGGGCCAAGGGCTGGATACAGGTAAGGGGGAAGGCCAGGAAGTGAGTGAAGGGGTTTGGAACAGCTGAGGAAGATGAATTTGTCTGTCAGTTTGTCATACTGTGTTGGCTTGTGTGTTGCTGTGAGGCTGGAGGCTTTGCCACTGGTATTTCAAATGCCAGCAGGTTGCCCATGGTGGATGGGTTCCAGTGGAGCTTCCAGAGTGAGACAGACTCAGAAGAAGGAAGAGGCCATCCACTTCTCAAAGAAAATGTTATGAATATGAATACACACACACACACACACACACACACACACACGGAGCTCTGGTGGCATAGTGCCTAAGGCATTTGACTGCTAACCAGAAGTCTGGCGGTTCAAACCCACCAGCCACTCCTTGGAAGAAAGATTGGGCAATCTACTTCCGTAGTGATACTGCCTCGGAAACCCAAGGAGGGGTTGCTATGAGTCAGGTCCGATTCAATGGCAAACAACAACAAATCTAAAGAAGCATCATGAGATTCACAGCAGTAGCAATCACGGCTGAAATCACCTCACATATAATCTTAAAACTACAAAAATGAACAGAAAATAATTTTAGAGGAAAATGTCCACGTTTTTGTAAAGTCTCGGGTAAAGGGGAATAATGAATAAAAGTGTACTGTCAATGTAGATTTACAGATTTATGTTGGATGCTAGTTTCACCATCTCACCCGGTACTCACCTTCTTTAGACCTCATTTCTTTATAATTTTGATTTTTAAGATCACTTTATGTTATTAAAATGATGTGAATATTTAAGTACTTACAAACTCCTAGACACCAACTTTAAAATGAAGTTTTTAAACTCTCATTTTCAAGGAGATCAAGCAAATAGCTACCTTAGGTAACAGGATAGAAATGTTGTTGTTGTTATGTGCCATCGAGTCAGACCCAACTCATAACGACCCCTCCTTCGGTTTCCGAGGCAGTATCACTACAGAAGTAGATTGCCCAACCTTCCTTCCCAGGAGTAAAAGGAGTATCACCATTCAGAGTGCCAGAAATTCCCCAAAGTTGAATATGCAGCTTGAGCCCTTCACTAATTCTTATGTGTACGCCTGATTGATATTGAAAGATATTGGTTTCTATTTCTGCCATCATTAAGGTTACTGACCTCTGATTACAGAGACATTCTTAACAGGTTGTGAGGTGACAATCTAGGTTATAATTAAAGGCCCAACTCCCTAGGTTTAAATGTAGTCCTGTAGTCTGCTGGGCAGCTTTAAAGGAGTTGTCACCTTTCTTCTTCTGTAAAATAGAAATGTAGTCCCCTCACCACTGGATTATTCGGCGACTGTAAAGACGAATTGTTGTTGTTTGCCATCGAGTCGGTCCGACTCATAGCGACCCCTCCTTGGGTTTCCGAGGCAGTATCACTACGGAAGTAGGATTGCCCAACCTTCCTTCCGAGGAGTGGCTGGTGGGTTTGAACCGCTAGCCGTCAAGTGCTTTAGGCACTATGTATGCTACCAGAGCTCCTATGCTACCAGAGCTCCTGTAAAGACGAATAGTCCATCAAAAGCACCGAACACAGTACAAGGCACAGATTAAGTGCCCAATAAACGTCAGCCTAAGAGTTAAATACTTTTCAAAGGATTCATTTACCAGAATTAGTTGTCAATTACAACTTGGAGGACCCTCTTTTTGAAACAAAAAAGTCATTTCAAGTGGTTTTTTACAAGTTTACGTTTTTAAGCAATTAATTTTGATGAAGTACCCCAATTAACAGCTTGTGTTCGTATTTACTTACGTTAGTAATATCATCTGTGAGCCGTCCTTGATTTTACAAACCCCCTAAATTCTAAAAAACCGACAGATCAGGGAACGCCTATTAGCATTAGCAACCAATGATTTTAAATGAGTGTTTTTAGTTTCTCTGTTGTATTTGTCGGTTTCAATATACACGCATTTCAATTTCAAGGTTGAGATATTTTGGTATACCTTTTTCTATCCAAGGGGAAAACAAAGGTTTGCACTCGGAATCTTTTGAACCTCCGCCGCAAGCACCCATTACGTAACTCGGCAGCTGCCTGCTTCGGGGCTTTTTGCGAGCCTTCTCCTCCAGGAGGAAGGTGAAGTTACAACGTCCAAGGCCGACCCGGCCTCTAGGAGTTTCATGTGTGGTTGGTAGGGAAGTTTATATTTGAATTTCCCTGAACAGCAGAGTGTGGACAGCGGCGCGGATCCGCCCCGGAAACTTTCAGGCCTTTCCCGCCACCCGCCTCCCCGGCCCCGCTAGGGGTCCTTGCCGGGCGGCTGGAGGGCCGGGCGGGAGTTGGGCGGAGGACAGCAGGGAGGCCGACACTGGCGCCCCTCCCTTCTGCCCTCAATCTTCCGTGGGCCACGCCCAGTGCAGCGCGCCAAACCGACGGTTGCTAGAGGGCCAGATTTTGAATTTAGAGGCACAGCCCAGGAGCTGCAGGGGGCCGCTTCCGGCTCGCTATTGGCTAGCGGCAGTCACGTGGACATGTCGGCGCGCGCCGGCCATGTTGGCAAGTGCAGCTCCGGGGCCCACGCCACCTCCGCCCCCCGCGGCGCGCCTCCAGCCCGCCCCTCGCGGCCTTCCTCCCCCTGCCCGCCACAGCCCGAGAGGAAACAAAGTGCTGAGGGCGGGAGAATCGGCGGTGGCGGCGGCGCAGGGACCCTGCTCGGCACTCTCGGTCACCCTCGCTTTGCATCTTCCTTTGCGTGCGTTTGTATGTTTATGTGTGCGTGTTTTTTTACAAAGGGCATTTTACGGTTGATTTATTCATAGCCCGCCCCCCATTTGCTTTTTGTGCTGCATCCGCGTTCCTGCCATCCTAGGTGCTTCTCCCTCCCCCACGCCGGACTCTGCACGCGAGTACGAGCCGCCAGTTCGCGCCTTCCCGGCTTTGCCTCTTGCAACGCCCTCTGTGCCCCCCACCTCTTCCTTTTGCTGTTCGCGGCCTCCCAGCTCTGCTCTCCCCGCCAGCCCCCTCTGTCGATCGCCCCGCCGCCCGCCATGGCGACAGCGACCCCCGTGCCGCCGCGGACCGGCAGCCGCGCCAGCGCTCCTGCTACGCCGCTGAGCCCCACGCGGCTGTCGCGCCTGCAAGAGAAGGAGGAGCTGCGCGAGCTCAATGATCGGCTGGCTGTGTACATCGACAAGGTGCGCAGCCTGGAGACAGAGAACAGCGCGCTTCAGCTGCAGGTGACCGAGCGTGAGGAGGTGCGCGGCCGCGAGCTCACCGGCCTCAAGGCGCTATACGAGACAGAGTTGGCTGACGCGCGACGCGCTCTCGACGACACGGCCCGCGAGCGCGCTAAGCTGCAGATTGAGCTGGGCAAGTGCAAGGCCGAGCACGACCAGCTACTCCTGAAGTAAGTGCTCGCCCGGCGACCACGTTTGCGCACGCGAGGAGGATCCAGAGGCTCAGCCTGGGCTTAGGAGGAGGGCGAGGGGGCTAGGTGCCCGGGCCCTTCGGATGGGGCAGGGTCTCCGTCTCCGGCAAGGAGAATTAATTTTGTTTTTCAAAGCGGGGTCTGTGAGTGGGGGTCGATGTACCCGGATGAAGCTCGGGTTGTAGTGATGCTCAGGCCGGGATACCTTGATCTTGTTAGCGAGTAACGGCGGAGAAAGAGCACCCGGCTGTGGACACCAGGTGCGGGGAGCTGGTGCCCGGGTGCGCGCTCGTGTGCGCGCCCTGATTTCCGGCCGGCTCCGAGACAAAGCGGTTGGTGGGTTTGTGGTGCGGGAACTGCTGGCCTGGTAGGTCTGGTTACTCTCCTTAAGAATGAATGAGCTTTGCGCGGGCGGAGAGAAGAAGGGGAGGGACTGCCTGTAGCGTCCTTGTCTCCCGGGGGTGGGTCCTGCTTTGGCGCGCTCCGTTTTAGCCCTGTGACATTTTGTGATCGTTCTACGCCAGTCCAGGGCGTGGACGAAAGGCGGGGTTTGAATTGCGCGCCTCCTCCATGCCTAAGCAAAGTTAGGTTTTCAAGTTCGTTGAAAAATCTGCCTTTGGGCGGGGAGATGCGCTGCCTTTGGGGTGCATAACGAGCTTCCCCAAACTGTATTTATGCGTGTAATGGCCAGGGTTCCCGAAGCTGCGGACTCCCTTATCCCAGCTGCAATCTCCTCTCTTTTCCCCCGCTTTTGTCCCCATAATGTAATCTTATCGTTCGGTAGGGGAAAGACTATAAGTGTGTCATTGTGTTGACAGTGGGGCAGGCCAGGTGAAAGGATGCTGCTCAGATACTGAGTGCTGTGGTGAGGGAGACCTTGTAACTCCACCTAAGGGGTCTGTCTGATCTTTCAGTACAGGGCACAAGGATAAACCTGTAACCCTTTGATGACCTTGCATTGACCTTTTGATGAGCAAAATGTCATACTTGTCTTTAACAGGTACAAGTGTTGATGTCATTCTTTAGGGGTTTGCTGAATTCCATTTCAGAATTCATAGTCTTTATCTTCAGGGCTGGCTGGTGGCGACCCCCTTTATCCTGGGTGGTGAAAATGATTAAGTGCTGAGGAGCTCTGATGGCGCAGTGCCTAAGGCATTTGACTGGTAACCAGAAGGTTGGCGGTTCAAACCCACCAGCCACTCTCTGGAAGGAAGATGGGGCAATCTACTTATGTAAAGATTATGGCCTCGGAAACCCAACAGGGGTTGCTATGAGTCAGAATCAACTCGATAGCAGTGGGTGTTTTTTTTTTTGTGTGTGTGACTAACTGAAAAAAGGATCTCTGGTGGTGTAGTGCCTAAGGTGTTTGACTGCTAATCAGAAGGTTACTGGTTCAAATCTACCAGCCACTCCGCAGAAAGATGTGGCAGTCTACTTCCGTAAAGATTGACCGCTTTGGAAACCCAGTGCCGGTGGCTCTCAATCGGAATGGACTCGATGGCAATGAGTTTGGTTTGGTATTTACTCACTGAAAGGTTCAAACCCACCCAGAGATGCCTCGGAAGTAAGGCCTGGTGATCTCCTTTTGAAAGGTCACAGCCTTGAAAACCGTATGGAGTGCAGTTCTGCTCTGCACGTTTGGGGTTATGAGTTGGAATCTACTTGAGGGCAACTGACAACATCTCCACTTCTGGTTGAAATTTCTATAGGCACCTGACTCTGATATTGATTCTATGTTTGCTCCTGGATGTCTTTCTTTCTGTATCTGTGTGAGTGTCCCAGCCTCAGTCTCTCTATGGGACTTGGAATGTATATCTCTGTTTCTCCCTTCTTGTTAAATATTTTTAAAAGTTCTTGAAAATATGTTCATGTGGTAAAAGTCAAATGGTATATACAATGACTTAAAATACCAACTGTCCCTCCAGTAGGAGATATTCATGTTTAGCCTTTTTTTTTTTAAATTTCTTTGGCTATTTAGTCTGTAACTCAAAATAATAAGCTGTATCTTTAATTTAAAATTTATGGAATCATCATTAAATGAGAGGTTAGTTAATTCACACTGCTGTTTCCATCTTATTCCAAATTTTTTGTTACTGAGTTTCTTCATGTTTTAGATGCTGATATTTGTATGATTTAGCATTATTATGGATACCACTAAGAAAAAAAAAATATACGGACAACTATGTAGGACCCGACCCCTTCTGTTGGATCTATCCTAATATTACACATATTAAAGTATGACACAAATTATGTATTTGGAATGTGTCAGTCACTGTTCTGGATCTGGAGGATACAGAGATTAAATAAATAACCAGCTTCTTGAAGCTGAGAGTACAGTGGTGATACCAAGAAAGCAAATGAGTATGTTTCATCTAATCTTAGGCATTTTGATGCTTGTGCTTTCATGATCTCTTGAGAAAACAGCCACTGAAAGTCTTTCATGTAGTAACAAGACTGCCACCTGGCTGACAGCAGTTGTAAAATGCTATGGACTGTAAGATGCATGTCAGTTTTGTTGTTGTTGTTACGAGCCATCAAGTGGGACACGACTCATAGGGACCCCTCCTTGGGTTTCTGAGGCAGTATCACTACGGAAGTAGATTGCCCCATCTTCTTTCAGAGGAGTGGCTGATGGGTTTGAACCGCCAGCTTTCTGATTAGCAGTCAAGTGCCTTAGGCGCTATGCTACCAGAGCTCCCATGCTAGTTTTAGCAGGGTTAAAAAGTGAGAAGAATGTCTTGGAATCAGTGAAATGATGTATGTGATATAACATTCAGTAATAATATGCTAGGGGCTCTGGTGGCGTAGTGACTGCGGCACTTGACTGCTAACCAGAAGACTGGCAGTTCAAACCTACCAGCCATTCCTTGGAAGAAAGATGGGGCAATCTACTTCCGTAGTGATAGCATAGTGCTAATGCATTTGACTGCTAACCAGAAGGCTGGCAGTTCAAACCCACCAGCCACTTCTCGGAAGGAAGGTTTGACAATCTACTTCCACAGTGATACAGCCTCGGAAACCCAAGGAGGGGTCACTATGAGTCGGGTCCGACTAGACGGCACATAACAACAACAACAACAGGGGAATAAAAATAAAGCAGCATGAGGGATAATGTGGCTTTTCTGAAGGGTTGACAGTTGAAAATAACGTTCCCTGAGGTGTAAAGTGGTTTGTTGTGATTATGTGGCATAGTGCCTAAGTCATTTGCTCACCAGAAGGCTGGTGGTTCAAACCCACCAGCCACTCTTTCTTTGGAAGGAAGGTTGGCAATCTACTCCTATAGTGATACCACCTTAGAAACCCAAGGAGGGGTCACTATGGTCTGATCCAACTTGATGGCAGTGAGTTTTTTTTTTTTTTTTTTCTTCGGTTTGAGTATGAATAGAGCGTGCTATTGGCCAATTTATTGGAATATGTACATTCTTACTGTTAAGGTTAAATGTATTCCCTTTTCCAACATGCTATCAATTGGTCAAAACATTTTCTTCATATTTGGGCCTTTTCTTGTACACATTTTATTTTTGTTCCTAAATAGTTTTTATTTTTCTTCTTGACTGCAGAATAATCTGCCTGCAGCATTATCTTCAAACTGTTCCAGTTTTTATTATTATATAATGTCTATTACATAAATATTCTTTGTTTCTTTCCTGGAGTTTTATGCTCTTCAGGCCTGCCAGTTACATAGTTTATTCCTAGATCACATTTTCTTTTTACTGCTTTTTTCTCTTATTTTGTTGGAAAACATCCTTAAGTACATTATTCAGAAAAGATGGCAGCAGGTGATCTTTGTGAATACCAATGTCTGAAAATAACTTTGTTTTGTCTCATGGTTGATTGATAGTCGGGTCTAGAATGCCAGTTTAACAAACATTTTTCCTCAAGCTTATTGCTCCATTGTGTTCTAGTGTCCAGTGTTAATGTGTATCGTCTGATGACAATCAGCATTATTTTCTCTTGTTAATAATTGCTTCGGTTTTTCCTCCGTGGAAGCTTTTGGGAAATATATTTTTCCTGGTCTTTTGAAATTGCATGTAATAGGTCTAAGTGTGGCAATTCTGCCATGCATCGTGGCTATTATAAGAAGACCCTTTCAGTTGAAGACTTGATTATTTTTTAGCTCTGGGAAATTTTATTCCATTACTAAGAAATAGTTTCCTGTGCTCCATTTTCTCTGTTCTCTCTTGTTAGTTAAAATCTTTACATTTTTGTCTCTTTTTTTCTCATAATTTCGTTGTTGTTGTTTTGGAATATTACTTTGACTCTTTTCTGGTACAATAATGATATTTTTGAAAAAGAAATCATACTTTGAACTCTCAAGAAGTCTTTTTACACAGGTATTTCTTTTTTGTTGTTTCTGTTTTAAGGAGACAGTATCTTCTTTAATCTGTCTAAAAATAGTATTTAGAATTTTATTTAGAAAATTTTCTTCTGTTACCTGGATTGTCACTTTTCCACCCTGGTCACTTGTTCTTTTTGTTCGGTTTGATACTTTGCTAATTTTTGTCGTGTGTGGTGATCCTTGATCGTCTACATTTATGAATGAAAAGAAGGAAATGATTAAGGTAGATGTCAGAAGAAACTTGAAACCTTGCTCTTGAACAAAGAGTAGCCAAAGTGAGTAGAAGAAATGATGAAGTAGAAGATTTGAACAGATTTTCAAGGGCACTGCAGGAAGACAAAGTTTTATAATGAATGAAATGTATAGACACCTGGAGTTACAAAATCAAAAGGGAAGAACACACTTGCCTTTCTCAAGCTGAAAGAACTGAAGAAAAAAATTCAGGGCTTGAGTTGCAATATTGAAAGATTGTTTTTTTGGGGCAAAATATTGAACAATGAAGGATGGATCAAAAGAAGATAGAGGGAATACACAGAGTCACTGTACCAAAAAGAATTGATTGACGTTCAACCATTTTGGGAGATAGCATGTGATCAAGAACTGATGGTTTTGAGGGAAGAATCCCAATCTGCATTGAAGGAATTGGCAGAAAACAAGCCTCCAGGAACTGATGGAATACCCGCTGAGATGTTTCAACAAATGCATGCCACGCTGAAAGTGCTTACCTGTTTATGCCAAATAATTTGGGAGACAGTACCTGGCTGCAATCTACTCCCATAGAGATACTGCCTGGAAACCCAAGGAGGGGTCGCTATGAGGTGGGACCTACTCAACGGCAGTAAGTTTGGTTTGGCTTGGTACCTGGCCAGCTGATTGCAAGAGATCCGTATTTGGGCTCATTCCAAAGAAAGGTTATCCAACAGAATGTGGAAATTATCGAATAATATCATTAATACCACACACAAATAAAATTTTCCTGAAAATAATATAAAAAACGTTTGTAGGAGTACATAGACCAGGAACTGCCAGAAATTCAAGATGGATTTAGAAGAGGACATTCTATGAGGGATGTCACTGCTGATGTCAGATGGATCTTGGCTGAAAGCAAAGATGACCAGAAAGATGCTTACCTGGTTTTATTGACTATGCAAAGGCATTCAGCTGTGTGAATCATAACAAGTAATGGGTAACATTGCTAAGAATGAGTATTCCAGAACACTTAATTGTACTCATGAGGAACTTACGTAGAGCAAAAGGCTGTCAGAACAGAGCAAGGGGATACTGCATTGTTTAAAATCAGGAAAGATGTGTGTCAGAGCTGTAACCTTTCACTATACTTGTTCCATCTGTATGCTGAGCAGATAATCTGAGAAGCTAGACTATATGAAGAAGAGTGCAGCTTCAGGATTGGAGGAAGTCTCATTAACCACCAGTGATGTGCACATGACACAACCTTGCTTACTGAAAGTAAAGAGGACTTGAAGCAGTTACTGTTGAAGATCATGAACCACATTCTTCAGTGTGGCTTACAATTCAACATAAAGAAAATAAGAATCCTAACAACTGGACCAGTAAGCAATATCACAGTACATGGAGAAAAGATTGACATCGTCATAGATTTCATTTTACTTGGATCCACAATCAGTGCTCATGGAAACTGCAGTCAAGATATCAAAGACGTGTTCTGTTGTGCAAACCTGCTGCAAAAGACCTGTAAAATGTTTAAGAGCAAAGATGTCACTTGAAGACTAAGGTACACTTGACCCAAGCCAGGGTATTTTCAGTAGCCTTATATGCATGTGAAAGCTGGACAGTGAATAAGGAAGACCATTGATGCATTTGAATTGTGGTGTTGGCAAAGAGTATTGAATATGCCATGGACTGCCAGAAGAATGAACAAATCTGTCTTGGAAGAAATATAACCAGAATGCTCCTTAGGAGCGAGAATGGCTAGACTTCATCTCATGCACTTTGGTCATGTTGTCATAAAAGACCAGATCTTGGAGAAAGGTATCATGCTTGGTAAAGAAGAAGGTCAGCACAAAAGGGGAAGATCCTGACAAGATGGACTGGCACAGTGGCTGTAACAGTGGGGCTCAAGCTCAGCAGTGATTGTGAGGATGGTGCAGGACCGGACAGTATTTCATTCTGTTGTACATAGGGTTACTATGAATTGAAACCAACTTGATGGCACCTAAAAGCAAAAATAGTTAACGAATGATTAAGTATTACTGCTACTGTTATTTAGGCAGCCCCTCTCAGCTCTCATCTGAATGGGAGAACAAATTGAGATCTCTTTTTGTGAATGGGGTGTGCTGTTGGACAATTGGTTGGAGTCCGCAGGTAGGCTGATTCTGAGGAAGGCCAGGTGCAGAGATGTTCCATTAGTTAATCCCCCCATGGTAAGCCTGTTCACTTTACCCTGTATCCTGCTGTGTGCATATTCTGTGATATGAACTATTTTCTATATTTCATCTTCTCTAAGTTTGTTTAATTATCTGCTAATGATCCCTTTCTTGTTCACTTGGGTGCTGTGGGTTTTTTCCTTGTTGTATTCTTTACTGCCTTTTTATTAGGGTGTAGTGGTGGTGTAGTGCCTAAGGCATTTGACTGTTACCCAGAAGGCTGGCAGTTCAAACCCATCAGCCTCTCCTCAGAAGGAAGATGGGGCAATCTACTTCCATGGTGATACTGCCTCGGAAACGCAAGGAGGGGTCACTATGAGTCAGATCCAACTCGATGGCAGTGAGAGTGAGAGACCTGGGCATAGTAAGCCATTGTCCTGGAAATTAATTATTTTTGAACAGTAATTGAAGTATAATTGGGAAAATTTAAAGGAATACATGCTTTATTGTCTGGGCCCATTTATCTTTTCTTTTGCTTATTTAAAACTAATTTTCTCTCATTTTAATTTGGGGCTGGAGTATTTGTAATTAGTATATCACTTAAGTGGATTTGGGTTTAGAAAATAGTGCTGAGAGAATTACAGATGCAAAAAGCAGTCACTTTTAGATTCCTCAAAAGATTGAAGAATTCCTGGATATACTTGACCCTGCTAAAAAGAATTTGGCAATAGCTTTCATGCAGGTGACCCCTGGATCCACAAAGAAAACAAACCTCATATCTTAGATACAGTTACTCTGATTCCGCTCAAGCCTAATTATACTTCATCCTTAGCTTTTTTTTTTTTTTTTTTTTAAGAACAGATTACAAGAATGATGAATGTTTTCAGTCAATACTTCAAATAAAAAATAAAGAAAAATAGACATATTTCAGAACTTCAGGATTCTGTTGTTAAGTGCCATAGAGTCGGTTCCAACTCATTGACTCTGTGTACAACAGAACAAAACACTCCCTGGCCCTGGCCACCCTCACAATTGTTGCTGTGTTTGAGCCCATCGTTGCAGCCACTGTGTCAGTCCATCTCATTCAGAATCTTCCTCTTTTCACTGACTCTCTACCTTACCGAGCATGATATCCTTCTCCAGGGATTGGTTCCTCCTGAAAACATGTCCAAAATACAAGAAACAAAGTCTGGCCATCCTCCATTCTTAGGAGCATTTTGACTGTATGTCTTCCAAGACAGGTTGTTTAGCATTGTAGGCACTGTGAAGTTGAAGTGATGAAACTAATTATGTAGAAAACTAAATATAAAAGAGAAAATTTAGTATGCTCACCTACCTTCTAAGAACTGATTTTGTGATCCCTACCTTTTTTTTTTTTTTCCGTGATACGGGTTAGATCCTTTATGTAAAACCACGTGTCCAGATGTATTTTGGAAGTATATTAGTTCCCTACGACTGCTGTAACAAAGCACTACCACAAACTATGTGGCTTATAACAACAGAAATTTATTGTCTTACAGTTCTGGAGGGTTGTAGTCAGGGCGTTGGCAGGGCCAAGTTCTGTCTGAAGCTCTACAGGAAAATTGTCTCTCTTAGCTTCTGGTAGCCCCAGGTGTTCCTTGGTTGGCACATGCTTCTTCCCATGGCTATCATCCCTCTCTGTGGGACTTCCCTTTTGTTAGGAGTCACTTAATTAGATTAAACCCACCCTACTCTACTATGAGGAGCTCTGGTGGCATAGTGCCTAAGGCATTTGACTGCTAACCAGAAGGCTGGCGGTTCAAACCCACCAGCTACTTCTCCGAAGGAAGGTTGGACAATCTACTTCCTTAGTGATACCACCTCAGAAACCCAAGGAGGGGTCACTGTGCGTCGGATCTGACTCAAAGGCAGTGAGTTTTGTTCTGGTGGGTGTTTTGGACTCTACTGTGACGACCTTTAGGAGCTCTGGTAACATAGTGCCTAAAGCACTTGACGGCTAACCAGAAGGCTAGCGGTTCAAACCCACCAGCCACTCCTCGAAAGGAAGTTTGGGCAATCCTACTTCTATAGTGATACTGCCTTGGAAACCCAAGGAGGGGTCTCTATGAGTCGGGGCCAACTCAACAGCACATAACAACAGTGACGACCTTTAAAGACCCTACTTCAGCGAAAGTCAACTTCACAGGTAGGGGTTAGGACTAAAGCATACCGTTTTGAAGGACACAATTGATGAGCAGAAGTAAAAGCAATTTCAACTTTAAAAAGGAACCAGCTGCTATCAGATTGATTCTGACTCACGGCGACCACCTGTGTATCACAGTAGAATTATGCTCCAATGGTTTTTAGTGACTGATTTTTTTTTTTTTTAGGAAGTACCAGGGCTTTCTTCTGCGTCACATCGGGGTGGCCTTAAACATCCAGCCTTTTGGTTAGCAGCCAGGTGCTTTAACCATTTGTACCACGCTAAAACAATTTTTTTAAAATGCTAGTCTGTTTTAGGGAGCTCTGGTAGCATAGTGGCTAAGACACTTGCCTGCTAACCAGATGGCTGGCGGTTCAAACCCACCAGCCACTCCTCGGAAGGAAGGTTGGGCAATCCTACTTCCGTAGTGATACTGCCTCGGAAACCCAAGGAGGGGTCGCTATGAGTCGGGGCCGACTCGACGGCACATAACAACAAGTCTGTTTTAGGGAGTTTTCTTTGTATATAGGATGATTAATTGAAAGACAAAAATTCTCATCCTTTGTGTTACTTTGTCTTTTAATTTTTGTGTCTGGATTTTGCCCTAGCAAGATCAAGCCTGCCTTGATATAAAAATTATAAAACTTCATGTAAGTATTACTTTAATTCTCAGGGGAAGAGAATTGGAAGGATGAATCCCTTAGAATTGGTACGCAAATATAGGAAGCAGGTCCTAAGCAATTAAATTGTCATGACATTTCCTTCCCAGGATTCCGAAGAATGTTTGGTAGAGCAAGATATCCTTTAGATTGTTTATTTAACCTAGGGAATTAGAGTAGGTAATCTTTTGGTGTTCCCAGATTCAAGGAAGTAAACACACAAAATGAAAGATAAAGTAGTGTAAAAATATGCTTCTGTGTCTGTTTCCTCTACATAGTCTCTTGTTAAGTTCTTTAATTTTTCTAGATGACATCATTCCTGATAATCCTGAGTTAGAGACGTTTAGACTTTTTAACTTTCAATGTACAAAAAGTGAGAAAGAACTTCGGGTGTCAGTTGGGTAATGGAACCCTGAATAACTGAAACCCATTGCTCTCTAGTCAATGCCAACATATGGTGACCCCTGTATGTTATATAGAGTAGAACTAAACTCCATAGCATTTTCTTGGGAGTGTTTTTTTTTTTTTTTTTTTTT
>NW_006921673.1:739530-741726 GCF_000298275.1 Orycteropus afer afer | reverse complement strand
TAAATGATGTTGAGTTTTGTTCCACATTGCACATTGTTCTCCCACTCTATCCAGGATTTCCTACATAGATCTCCCTCTAAGTGGTTGACAGTGGTAGTTGGGCACCACCTAGTTCTTCTGGTCTCATGGTCATATAGACTGAGGATAGCATGATGTACCAGTCTCTTGGACTAATTGTTTCCATGCATCTTTGATTTTCTTCATTCTTCTGTGCTCTGGACGAGGAGAGTTCTGTCATTGCATCTAGATGGCCACTTGCAAGCTTCTAAGATCCCAGTTGCTACTTGCCAAGATAGGAGGTGGAACAATATTTTGTATACTATGTTATGCCACTGGAGCTCGATGTCCCCTTTGACTATGGTCCCAAGCCCACAGGTCCAACTACTTGCTCCCTCTGGGTAGCTGGCTGTGGCCAAGAAGTGACTACCACCTTGTCCCTTGTCAGCTCTACTATATACCTGGGAATTCTTACAGAACATACAAATACACTTGTAGAAATGTTGCCTGCCAACCCTATACATGGTCTTGGGCACACTCCCCCTGCATAGACATACCTAATTGTTCAGCCTGTCCACCCGTCTATCCACCTGTAGATCAATGTTTGCCTTCACTGACGATGCAGTACTAAATGTGCAAAAGGATTCATATTTGTTGTCTGTATCTCCCATGCACCTCTCTCTGTCATCCTCTTCCTCAGTGCCACCGTGTTGATCACTCACATTTGGTACATTGCCCTTATCTTCACCCAAATCAGTACTTGTCTCTACCTATCTAGTAGTGTTCCCTCCCCCCCCACCCCTGGTAACCAACAAAGAAAATTTCCTTCCATATAGACATTTTACAATAACGAACTAATACAGTATTTGTCCTTCTGTGATTGACTGGTTTCACTCTAAGTTCATCAACGTTATGCAGTGTTTTGAAGAGTCTATGTTATTCTTTAGGGTTGCATAGTATTCTGCTGTGTGTATGTACCATAGTTTGGTCATTCTTCTGTTGATGGTCGCCTAGGTTGTTTCCATCTTTTGGCTATTGTAAATAGTGCTGCGATGAACATGGGTGTGCATATATCTGTTCTTGTCTTGGCTCTCATTTCTTTAGGATATATACCTAGTAATGGAGTGGCTGGGTCAAATGGTATTTCTAATTCCAACTTTTTAAGGAATCACCATACTGCTTTCCACAGTGGTTATATCATTTTTACAGTCCCACCAGCAGTGTATGAGAGTCCCAATCAGCATTCTCACCAGCATTTGTTATTTTGTGTTTTGTTGAGCTTTGCTAATAGTGCTGGGCAAGATGGTATGTCATTGTTTTGATTTGCATCTTTCTAACGATCATGAGCATTTCTTCATATGTTTGTTGGCCATCTGAATATCCTCTTTGGTGAAGTGCCCATTCATGTCTTCTGCCCTTTTTTGGTTGGATTATTTGTCTTTTTGTTCTTGAAGTGTTGGAGTTTTCTATAAATTCTAGAGATAAGTTCTTTGTGAGATAGGTTTTTGCCGAATATTTTTTCCCAATCTGTGGATTCTCTTTTGACTCTTTGGGGAAGTCTTTGGGAGCACATAAAAATTTAATTTTTAGAAAGTCCCGTTCATCTAGTTTCTTTTTAGCTGTTTGTATGTTTTGAGTTATGCTTGATAGTCTATTTATGCCGCATATTAGGCCCCTAAATTTGCCCCTGTTTTTTCCTTGAGAAACTTCATAGTTTTAGGTTTCACATTTAAGTCTTTGACCCATCTGGAGTTAGTTTTTGTGTGTAGCGTGAGGTACGGATCTTGTTCTTTTTTCTGCAAATGGATATCCATTTTGTCAGTGCCATTTATCAAACAGACAATCTTCCCCATTGAATGGATTTCGGCCCTTTGTCAAAGATTAGCTGACCTTAGGTCAACGGGTCTATTTCTGGGTTCTCAGTTCTATTCCACTGGTCTATGTGCCGTACCAATACCAAGCAGATTTGACTACTGTGGTTGTAGTAGTTTTAAGATCTAGGAGTGTGAGACCTCCTACTTTGTTCTTCTTCAGTAATCTTTGCTTATCCGAACTCTCTTTCCTTTTCTATATAAAGTTGTTGTTGTTGTTGTTGTTATGTGCCGTCAAGTCGGCCCCGACTCATAGCGACCCCTCCTTGGGTTTCCGAGGCAGTATCACTACGGAAGTAGGATTGCCCAACCTTCCTTCCAAGGAGTG
>NW_006921673.1:737365-737825 GCF_000298275.1 Orycteropus afer afer | reverse complement strand
TTGAACCACCAGCCTTCTGGTTAGCAGTCAAATTCCTTAGGTACTATGCCACCAGATCTCCTTCTCTGCCTCTAGCAGGGCTTATTTTAAGCCTGACAGAGTGAAGAAAGTAACAACCCCAACATCAGAGTTCTACACACCTTATTTGCATGGGCCTGCCTGATAATC
The DNA here is from genome assembly GCF_000298275.1 of Orycteropus afer afer. NCBI lineage: Eukaryota > Metazoa > Chordata > Mammalia > Tubulidentata > Orycteropodidae > Orycteropus > Orycteropus afer. Next base: position 737,657 of record NW_006921673.1, on the reverse strand, counting down.
TAGTGGGAATTACAAAGACTATGGCTAGAAAAGCCATACTGAGTAATTCACTGCACCGCAAGACCCCAGTCACTACTCACCTAAGAAAGATGTAGAACATGTTTTTGTGTGATATGTTATGCCAGTTGAGCTTGATGTCCCATGTTACAGTGGTCCTGAGTCTGGAGGGCCCAATAACTCACTCCCTCAAAGTCTTTGGCTATGACTAAGAAGTTGTTGTTGTTTTCATTGTCTTTAACTTCAAGTTGAATTTGCATATGAGCAGTTGATGGTCTGTTCCACAATCAGCTCC
>NW_006921673.1:728083-736162 GCF_000298275.1 Orycteropus afer afer | reverse complement strand
TGAGTTTCCCCTCCTCACCTAATCTCTTTGGCTGATTGCTCTTCTGTCCGGGTTCAAGGCTTTTATCCCCTTTCTCCTGCTCTTCTGGCCTGCTACTCTGGGCGGGCCTGAGTTTCCCCTCCTCCAACTAAGAAGTTAGCTCTATTATATATATGGACATTCTTATAACACTATATATATTCTTACCTAGCATGTAGAAATAGATGATGATTTATTTTTAACTTTTTATTGTGATTTGGTTAGAAGTTTATAGAGCAAATTATTTTTTTCTATTGAACAATTCATACACATTTTAATTTGTGACACTGATTGTAGTCTCCACAATGGTAACAACACTTTTCCCATGTCCTCTCTATGTTTACTATTTTCCTTTGTCCTTCTTTCCTCCCTTCCTGCCTTCTGAGCTTTATTCCTGGGCAAATGCTGCCCTTGTAATCTCATGTGGTTGGTTGTGTTAGGGAGTGCATACCTCCCTGGTGTTATGGCTCACCCTATAGGCCTGTCTGTTGTTTGGCTGAAAGATGAGCCATGAGGGTGCGTTCAGTTCTAAGCTTGAAGGGTGTCTATGGTCATAGTCTTGGGGTGTCCCACTATAAGCCTCTAAAAGACCAGTAAGCCTAGTCTTTTTTTTTTATGATTTTGAGTTTTGTTCTACATTTTTCTTCCACTTTATCTGGGACCTCCTGATGTGATCCCTTATAGAGCAGTCGGCAGTAATAGTTGGGTACCATCTAGTTTGATCTCAGGGTCATGAAGACAGGTATTCCTATGGTCCATTTGTCCCTTGGACTAATTGTTTCTGTATGTCTTTGATTTTGGCAGTCATCTTTATGGAAGCAAATTCTTGGGCTTTCTTTCATAGCTCTGGGTGGGTTTGAACTTCCAACCTTTCAGTTAATAGTTGAGCACAAACCATTTGTACCATCCAGGGGCTTTGTTCACATCTTTACATCTCAGTAAATATACATACCATTGTTTAAAGTATTTAAAAAATACCTCAAGGTAGCTTCTTTTGGCCACTTACTGGCAGTGACTGAGGAAGCTGACTTAGCAGTGATTAAACCTGCCTTTCTGAAGCCTTGGAAGCATGATTACCCAGGAGCCTCCTCTCTTGCAGACAGCAGCAGGCTTCTTCCCTATGGTCACTATAATGAGACTATAATGCATATGTCACAGCTTATTTCTTTGGTGCCTGTTCACCCATCTCAACTTTCAATGGTAAGGTAAAGTTGGTATAGAAGAACAATTACCCATATGTCAGCTCCAACTCATGGTTGACCACATGTGTGTCAGAGTAGAACTGTGCTCTATAGATTCTCATTGGCTGAGTTTTTTGGACATAGATTGCCCTGCCTTTCTTCTGAGGTGCCTCTTGGTCATCTTGAACCTCCAGCCTTTTGGTTAGCAGTTTGAGTGCATTAATCATTTGTACCACCCAGGAATGGGTTTGGTATACTATTAGTGTACCAAAATGGTTGATCAATAAATCAATGCATACAGGTTATAAAAATAAAAATAAATTTTAAAAGAATCAAAATAGGTGGACTACAATTAATATAACGAGTAATTTATTGGTTAAATGTTAACTACTGGATAAAGGGATTATAATTTTTGATGCCACCAGCAGTGGATGAGTGCCCATTTCCTGTTTAGGGGAATTCTGTTTTAATTTTTGGATGTTCTTTCTAGTTCCTGATCATTTTTTTTTATGTTATATTCATAGTAATAAAAGAGTGAAAGGATTCTAAACTTGATCATAATCTTAGGTTTCTGCTGATATTTTTCATGTAGACCTAGGTGTAAGTGAGGCTTTCTTTGGCTAACCTGTGTATTTGATTGTTCTTTTAAAATTTATTTTTATAACCTGTATGCATTGATTTATTGATCATAAATGGAATTATAGCACTTTTACTGATGGAAAGGATCTTGGATCGTCTGATATAACTGACTTATTTTGTAGATACAGAAATTGAGACCTAGAGAAATTAAAAGACTTGTGCAAGATGCAGGACAAAAGAGGGTAACCTTTGTTTAGTGCCTGCTCTGTTTGCCAGGCACTATGCTAAATGTTTTATAAGCATTGTCTTTTGAGGCTTCTATACCCTTTGGATATGGTTTCTTCAAGGAAATGAGACTCAGAGATGTTAAGTATTTTTATTTTACCTGCCATGACTTAACAGATACATGCTAGAGGTAGAGTAGATTGGAGCTCTGTCTTCTAGCATTGTGATAGGGCATTTTACATGTATCACCTCATTTAATCCTTAGCAACAAATGCAGTTTACAAGTGTTACTCCCTGTTTACTGACAAGAAGGAGGCTTACAGACCACTTTCAGCTTTGGATTGAAGTTTTACATAAGATAGTTGTTCTTTCAGGTCCACTTTTAGAAATGGTAGTATTGTGATAGTATGCTCTCGAATTGATTCCAACTCATTGCGACCCTATGACAGTAGAAATGCCCCATAACATTTCCTATGTAATCTTTACAGGAGCAGATTGGTAGGTCTTTTCTCCCACTAAGCTGCTTGTGGTTTCAAACCATCAGTTTTTCAGTTAGCAACCAAGTGTTTAACTATTGCACCCCCGAGGCTTCTTTGTTGTTTGTTGTTATGATCCTTTGAGTGGACTCATAGCGACCCCTCTTGGGTTTCTGAGGTGGTATGGGAAGTAGATTGCCCAAAGGCTCCTTTAGAAATGGTATTAGATAGATATGTGTTTTTTACATGCTAGTTCATATCCCCCTCAGGGAGGTAGTTTTGGATTAGATAAATCCAAATATCTAATTTATTTAATAAATAATAATAAGGGTGTAATAATTGAATGAGCTGTTAGAAATACTAATGGAGGGCTTCATTTACTGGTAAAGATTACTGAAAGAGACCTCTTTTATCTTTTTTCTTAAGAAAGTACTTTCCCACTTCACTCCATGCTTAATAATAATTTTTAAAGAAATTACAGCCTCTAAGTAAATCTCTAATATTCATGACAGAAATATCCTTTCAGTTTTTTATTCAGCATACATTTGTGGAAAAGGTATTATGTGCCAGGCCTTGAACTAGATGCTGGTAATTAATAGAGATGGGACACGAAGTTCCTGTTATCAAGTCAACTTACAGTCCAGTGGGGAATACAGAAAATAATTTTGTGATACTCTAAATGCAATATGCTAATACAATGTAGTAAGTGCTAGGATAGCAGGCAGTATTTACATGGTGCAGTAGAGAAACAGGTTGCCACCTAAGGCAGATTGAGATCCTGGTAAAGAAGTTTTTCTTTAATTTTATTGTGATATAATATCTGTAACAAAAAATGCCATTTAAACCAATTTATAACTGTACAATTCAGTGACATTAATTACATTCACCATGCTGTGCAATTATCACCGCTGTGTATCACCGAAAATTTTTCACTGAAACTCAGTACTCCCCATTCTGCCATATCCCAGCACTGCCCTCCCCCCTGCCGCACTATAAACTTTTGTCTCTGCATTTGACTGTTGTAGATACTTCATATAAAACAATATTTGTCTTTTTGTGTCTGACCTGTTTCAGTCAGCATAATGTTTTCAAGGTTCGTCCATGTCATGGCATGCATTACAACTTCATTTCTCTTTATGATTGATTAATATTCGGTTGTATGTATATACTATATATAGGAGCTCTGGTAGCATAGCGCCTAAGGCACTTGACTGCCTACCAGAAGGCTGGCGGTTCAAACCCACCAGCCACTCCTCGGAAGGAAGATGGGGCAATCTACTTCCATAGTGATACTGCCTTGGAAACACAAGGAGGGGTTGCTATGAGTCGGGTCCGACACGATGGTACTAACAACAACAACAACAAATTTTATATATGGTTTCCAAATATTTTTTCACATTCTGTATGTTTTCTTTTTTACTTTCTTGATAATATCCCTTGATGTGCAAAAGTTTTTAATTTTGATAAAGTACAGTTTTTGTCTTCCTGCTCCTGCTTTTGGTGTTGTATCTATGAATCCATTGTCAAAAACAAGGCCCTGAAGTTTTATTGTTTTCATGAAAGAGTTTTATGGTTTTTTTTATATTCAGATCATTGAATTAATTTTGATTTAAGTTTTAAATGAAGTGTAAGGTATTGTCTTTATTCTTTTGCCTCTGGTGATCCGATTGAAAGACATTACTGGGGAATTGAGGAGAGGTGGTAATGTATGAGCTGAGTGTTGGGAGCTTTTAAATAGTTTCCTGCTAAATTGAACATGTTAAGGAAGATTGTCCTGAATGGCAGATAGTTCCTATATTAGGGCCATATATTTGTAGAGTGGGAGTGGGGTTGAGCTTCAGAAGAGTTTCAGCCAGAAGAATGACATGATCAGCCTGGCTGTGGTGTGGAGGAAGATAAGAATGAAGGCTGAAACACTAGTAAGGACACTTAGGTAGTAATTAAGTAGGCAGTGGGAAAGGAGAGAAGGTGGATTTAAGAGATACTAATCCAGAAGGAGGAACTCTGGTGGCATAGTGCCTAAGCCACTTGACTGCTAACCAGAAAGCTGGCGGTTCAAACCCACCAGCCATTCCTTGGAAGGAGGGTTGGGCAATCCACTTCCATAGTGATACTGCCTCATAAGCCCAAGGAGGGGTCGCTATGAGTCTGGTCACGGCACATAACAACAACAATCAAGTAGAAGGAAGCTTGGGTGGCGTAGTGCCTAAGGCATTTGACTGCTAACCTACCAGCCATTCCTTGGAAGGAAGGTTGGGCAATCTACTTCTGTAGTGATACTGCCTCAGAAACCCAAGAAGAGGTCGCTGTGAGTCAGGTCCGACTCGATGGCAAATAAGAACAACAACAACAACAATTTATATTGCTGAATAAATTCTAGGCTTGAAAGGTGATTTTCTAGCGTGACTCAAATGGCTGTTGGTATTAACTAATGGCACAAAATCTGTCTTCCTGACCAAACTATATAAAATTATCCCACTTTCTTTCCTCTCTACGCTCCTTATTGTGATTTATTTCTCCTCGAAGTACTGATTAGCCTTGATATATATGTATTCATATACTCCCAACTAGAATGTACTTTGCATAAGGGCAAAGACTTGTATATTTTGTTCACTGTGGGTTTCTAAGCACCCAGAACAGTATGTAGTAGGTTTTCAATGAAGTTGTGGTATTAGTGGTGGTGGGTTGTTTTTTATTTTCTTATTTTTAAAATGAGTAAGTCACTTTACCTATAAATTTACATTTCCTACTTTTGTACCTGTTTATAAAAATTTTGTTAAAAGAAATTATTATGTAGTCCTGATTAGTCTTATTTAGTATTTAGTATTTTTCCTAATTTAGATTTGATTTTGGCTAGGGTTTGTTGAATTCTTATTGGGTTCTTGCTAATTTGTTGGCTCTTCTGTTATCGAATTGTTGTTGTTGTTAGGTGCCGTCCAGTTGTCTCTGACTCATAGCGGCCCTATGTACAGCAGAACAAAACACTGCCTGGTCCTGTGCCAGCCTCACAATCCTTGCTATACCTGAGCCCATGATTGCAACCACTGTGTCAATCCATCTTGTTGAGGGCCGTCCCCTTCTTCATTGACCCTCCACTCTACCGAGTATGATATCCTTCTCTAGGGAATGGTTCCTTCTGACAACATGACCAAATTAGGTGAGATGAATTTTGGCCATTCTCTCTTCCAAGGAGCATTCCATCTGCACTTCTTCCAGGACAGATTTTTTCATCCTTTTAGCAGACCTTGGTACTTTTAGCATTTTTATCCAGTACCATAACTCAAAAGCATCAACTCTTCTTCAGTCTCTCTTATTCATTGTCCAACTCTCACATGCATATGAGGCAATTGAAAATACCCTGGCTTGGGTTAGGTGCACCTTAGTCTTCAAGGAGACATCTTTGCTCTTTATCACATGAAAGAGGTCCTTTGCAGCAGATTTGCCCAATGCATTATATCTTCTGATATCTTGACTGCTGCTTCCATTGGTGTTGATTGTAGAACCAAGGAATATGAAGTTTGTGACAACTTTAGTCTTTTCTCCATCCACTGTGAAGCTGTTTATTGGACCAGTTGTGTGGACTTTTGTTTTCTTTATATTGAGGTGTAATCCATACTGCAGACTGTAGTCTTTAATCTTCATCAGTAAGTGCTTAGAGTCATCTTCACTGTCAGCAAGCAAAGTGTGTCATCTACATATTGCTGATTGTTAATGAGTGCTAAAGAGGCAGGGAGGCCACATCTCCTGACCTCCTCTAACCCCACAAGAGGAAGACAGAACCACTATCAATAGCCCAAGTCTATTCCTGTGAGGATAAACATGCTGCCTCCTTCCAGCCCTTTCATCAACTCTGACTCCAACTGCTCCTCCTGCAGTACCCACCATCTTTCTGCTCAGCGTTCGATAATTCGCTGCAGTGGCCACACAGAACTCACAGATTTTGGGGTTTATTAAGGAAGCACCAGGCTACAATTCAAGTTTAGGAACAACGCTCAGTCTCTTGGCCTGCCATCTCTCAGCCAACGGTCTCTCTCAGTCTCTCTCCCAGCGGTGCATGTCTCTCGGTGTCTCTCTCTTAGCAATGTGCATCTCTCAGTGTCTCTTTCTCAGCAGCACATGGCTCTCAGGAGCGTGTGTCTCTCAGCAGCGTGTCTTTCTCAGCCAGCAGTCAGAGAGAGCTCTTCTGCCTCTAGGAGGCCTCCTTTTGAGCCCTACAGAGTGGCCAAACTAACCAATCATCACATCAGAATTCTAAGCACCTGAGAGAGAGTGAACTTCCCAGAATATTGCTTTGTGCTGCTCACAACAGAAATACCCCAGGTGGATGATTTTAACAATCAGAAGCTACTTAGTTTCTCACAGCAAATTCCACCATGGAGTTTACAAAGACCTATGGCTAGAAAAGCCATACCAGGTAATTTACTATACCGCAATGAGTCTTCCTCCAATCCTGATGCCACATTCTTCTTCATACAATCCAGCTTCTCGGATTATTTGCTCAGCATACAAATTGAATAAGTATGGTGAAAGGATGCAACCTTCACACACTCGCTCCTTGATTTTGAACCATGCAGTATCCCCTTGTTCTGTTTGAACGACAGCCTCCTGATTATGTACATGTTCCTCATGAGTACAATCATGTGTTCTGGAATTCTCATTCTTCTCAGTGTTGTCCACAATTTGTTAAGATCCACACAATCAAATGCTTTTACTTAGTCAATAAAACACAAACAGCTTTCTGATATTCTTTGCTTTCAGCCAAGATCCATCTGATGCAGGCAATGATATCCCTCATTCCATGCCCTCTTCTGAATCCAGCTTGGATTTCTGGAAATTGTGAATATACTTCTGCAACTGTTTTTGAATTATTTTCAGTAAGATTTTACTTGCATGTGATATTAATGCTGTTGTTCAATAATTTCCACAGTCTGTGGGATCACCTTTCTTTGTAATGGGTACAAATACAGAATCTCTTCCAGTCAGTTGGCCAGGTAGCTGTCTTCTAAATCTCTTGGCATAGCCAAGTGCTTCCAGTGGGGCATCCGTTTGTTAAAACATCTCAGTGGGTATTTTGTCAGTTCCTGGAGCATTGTTCTTCGCCAGTTCCTTCAGTGCAGCTTCAACTTCTTCCTTCAGTATCATTGGTTCTTGATCATATGCCACCTCCTGAAATGGATGAACATTGACCAGTTCTTTTTGGTACAGTGACTGTGTATTCCTTCCATCTTTTTTTGATGTTTCTTGTATCATTCAATATTTTGCCCATAGAATCTTTCAGTATTGCAGCTTGAAGCTTAAATTTTTTCCTCAGGTCTTTTCAGCTTGAGAAATGCTGTGGATGATCTTCCCTTTTGGTTTTCTAACTCCAGGTCTTTGCATATTTTATTATAGTAATTGGTGTTGTCTGCTCGAGCTGTTCTTTGAAATGTTCTGTTCAGCTCTTTTATTTTGTCATAGCTACTCTCCGCTCAAGGGCAAGTTTCAGAGTCTCTTCTGACATCCATTTTGATCTTTCCTCCCTTTTTAATGACCTCTTGCTTTCTTAATGGATGATGTTCTTTTTTTTTACAATTTTTTTTCTGCTTTTTTTTTTTTTTTTT
>NW_006921673.1:714731-727101 GCF_000298275.1 Orycteropus afer afer | reverse complement strand
TGCAAAAGGGTTCATCTTTGTTGTCTGTACCTCCCATGTACCTCTCTATGTCTTTCTCATCCTCAATGCTGCCATAATGGATGATGTTCTTGATGTCATCCCACAATTCCTCTGGTTTTTGGTCATTTTTCAGTGCATCAAATCTATTCTTTAAATGGTCTCTAAATTCAGGAGGGATATTATCAAAGTCATATTTTGGTTCTTATGGACTTGTTTTAATTGTCTTCAACTTGAACTTGAACATGTATATGAGCAGTTGATGGTCTGTTCCACAGTCAGCTCCTGGTCTTGTTTTGGCCAAAGATATTGAACTTCTTCATCACCTCTTGCTGCACATGTAGACAGTCTGATTCCTGTGTATTCGATCTGGTGAAGTCCATATGTATAGTCGTTGCTTACGTTGTTGATAAATGGTATTTGCAATGAATAGATCGTTGGTCTTGCAAAATTGTATCATGCGATCTCCAGTGTTATTTCTCTGTGGTCCTCAAGTGAAATGTTAGTGGTGGGTACTGAGTAGCTGGACACAGGCAGAGAAAGACTATCAGTTATCAATTAGCTTGGAGTTCTTTGCTTTTCTTTCATCTCTCTAGGTAGTAAGTCTTGTTTCCATCTGTTGTTGTTATTAAAATTACAATTCTGATTCACAGCAGCCCTGTGTACAACAGAACAAAGCATTGTCTGGTCCTATGCCATCCTTATAATCCTTGCTATCCTTAAGCCTATCGTTTTAGCCACTGTGACAATCCATCTTGTTGAGGCTCTTCCCCTTCTTCTCTGACCCTCCACTTTACCAAGCATAACATTCTTCTCCAGGAGTCCCTTCTGACAACATGACCAAAGTAGATGAGATGAAATCTGGCCATTCTCACTTATAAGGAACATTCCAGCTACAGTTCTTCCAGGAAAGATTTGTTCATTCTTTCGGCAGTCCATGGTATTTTCAGCATTCTTCGCCAACACCACAATTCAAAGGTATCAACTCTTAAGTCTTCCTTATTCATTGTCTGACCTTCATATGCATATGAGGTGATTGAAAATACCATGGCTTGGGTTAGTTGCACCTTAGTCTTCAAAACGGTGACATCTTTGCTCTTCAGCAATTTAACGAGGTCTTTTGCAGCAGATTTGCCCAGTGCAGTATGACATCTGATTTCTTTCTTTTTTTTTTGATTTGGGTGAAGATTTACAGAGCAAATTCACTTTCCGTACAGCAGTTCACATATACTTTGTCTCATGTCATTGACCACAGTTTACCACAATGCAGCAGCTCCCCTTCCACTTCCTCCCCATAGTTACCTCTTCCCAGTGTCCATCCCTCCATACTTTCCTACCCCCTGAGCTGTCTCCCTGTGCATAAACAGCCCTTCCTTCTCCCATGATTGTTCTCTCCAGGGCTTGTATCTACTTGAGGTAAATGTTTAACTCACATGCCTGTACTTTGTTTGTCTGGAAACCGCAGGTGTGGGTTCAATTCCAGACCTGAAGGGGACATCTGATTTCTTGACTAAGTTTCCATGGTGTTGATTGTGGATCCAAGTAAAATGAAAACTTTGACAACTTCAGTCTTTTCTCCATTTATCATGATGTTGCTTATTGGTCCAGTTGTGAGGATTTCCATCATTTCAGTCTAAGAGATTACAATTATATACGTTAGAGAAAATTCTCAATCTGTGTATTACCTAACTCTTCATGTAAATGAGCCTGACAGTCTATAATAACTTCTCAAAAATGATAGGAAGTCATTGAAGCAACCAGAGAGTTGCATGCTGCTGTTGCTGTGTGCCTTTGAATTGATTCTGACTAAAAGCAACCCCATGCAAGTAGTGGACCTGCCCCATACGGTTTTCTAGGCCGAAATCTTTACTGGAGCAGATTGCTAGGCCTTGTCTCCTGAGAAGCGGCTGGTGAGCTCATACCACTGATCTTTCAGTTGGTATCCAAGCACTTAATTTCTGCTTTACCAGTGTTCCTTAGAGAGTTGCTTAGTATTTTGGTAATGAATATTATAAGTGGAATTTGGAACTGAGTGACTTGAGAGTGGTCTGTTTTCTTTTTCCTTAAGCTGTTGTTTTATCTGGTATATTAATACAGTGATTTAAAAAAACCCAGATAATAGTATTTCTATTTTTTATCTCTAGAAACAAGAGTATTTTTTTTTCTTGTTGAAGTTTATTTTTTTCATATGTGTAGCTTTTAAAAGTTTTTCTGTATTTTTAGGTATATCAATATATGTTGGATAAGTTGTTCCATAAGAACTAATATTTTCAACAGGCTTTATTGTTTTAGCAAGCATTTATTAAACACTAATTCTTGCTGTTGTCTACTCTTGTGCAGTATAATAAAAATCTTTGGTAAATTTCATGAAAATAATAGCATTCAGTATTAAAAACTAACTTTATATACCTTTTTCTAGGTATGTACTTAACCCACCAATTGAGAGACTATCTTAATCTAGACTTTAGTTTTCAATTTCTTAATTTTTCACTTTGTATCCATATTTCTGTATATGAAAATCAAAGAACAGGACAGAAATACTTGAGAGAAAATTGAAAATTACGGCATTTCTAAAAAAAGAAGGAAACCAAACCCAAGCGTGTATATAGAGCCTGTCCTGAAGGTGAACACATTAGAGTCTTTGCTCACAGCTACATTGTGGGTTATTTAGAGAAGCTGGACTGGGTTTTTTTGTGGTTGTGCTACTAGCCAAACTAGAAAGTTGATTCAGCTGAGTATTTGTCTTAGGTATGATATAAACTAACCAAGAAAATGTTAGTAGAAGGGATTTACCAATACTTACTTAAAAATATTCTGTAATGAGTTTTAGATTATGTTCTAGTTATTTGTCCTTCACTGATTACTGTTTCACAGTATTTCTTTATTTCTTATTTAAATGGTCAGTCTAACTTTCCAAGCATTTAGTTATTGTGTGCTTACTAACTCACTTTAAAGTAGTTATTGTTAACAATGTGCTTGCTAAGCCTTGAGTGATTTTCTGTGTATCATGTATTTGGATAATGATTGTATTTAAAATGAGCTTTACAGTTGTTACCTAGTCCGGCTGTATTTACCCTAAGGGCTCCATTGAACATGTTCTGTCCAGTGACTCTGTAATTGTTCAGTTTCTACTTTCCACTTCCTCATTGGTGGGGCTAGTCTGGAGTGGGATACTGAGTCATTCAGAAAGGGTAGTTCAGAGTCAAAGAGAAGTTCAGACAGACACCAAATTCCCAAACCAAGTAATTCATTTTAGAAGCCCAGGTTGAAATGATGAGCCTAAAACAAGCCAAAGTCAAACAGGTGATGGTTGAAAAACCAGTGTGGTCAAAGCAGTGCAGTACTCTGGTATTGCTGGTGGCCGGAAGAGGTGGTTAGGAGTAATTTAGAAAGTGATGAGTAGCCAGTTGCTTCTAGGTTAGTCAGTCCCACAGCCCTCAGGGTGTGATATGTCCCAGTCAGTTAATAGTACTAGATTCTGTTGGGAAAATACCAGCACAGTATATCACTGTTACTCTCCAGTCATTATGATAGAATGTTAGTAGGAGAGTAAATGTATATTTTCCTGCTGGTTATTTATTTATTTTTTAAATGGTCAGATATTTGATTAGACCTAGTCATTTGATACAACTAGTGAAATTCAGGTTTGCTTGAAATGAAAGCTTAACTTTGTTTATTGTTGTTGTTGTTGTTATGTGCCGTTGAGTCGGCCCCGACTCATAGCGACCCCTCCTTGGGTTTCCGAGGCAGTATCACTATGGAAGTAGGATTGCCCAACCTTCCTTCTGAGGAGTGGCTGGTGGGTTTGAACCGCCAGCCTTCTGGTGAGCAGTCAAGTGCTTTAGCCTCTATGTTACCAGAGCTCCTAACTTTGTTTATTAAGGGAGGATAATTAGGATAAAGTGCCAACTGTATTTTATAAATCTCCTTTTTTTCCCTGCCTGCAGTTAGAGTTTGGTCTTTCTATAAAAACATCTAAAGTGAGTGGATATGTTTTATTATGTATTCTGCAGTATGTGTATTGCTGGAGTCCCTGGGTTGTACAAACAGTTAAAGCACTTAACTGTTAGCCGAAAGGCCACCCAGAAGCCTTTCAAACCCTGTGGAGCAGTTTTGCTCTGCATACATGAGGTTGCTATGAGTTGGAATCAACTTTACAGCAGCTAACAACAACATGCCTATTTCTGTCATTACATTCACATGTTGAGTTCAAATAAAAGCAAGAAGGTCTCCTTAAGGTATGAATAGTTTAATCAGGCAAGTTAGTAATACTAAATAAATTCTGTTAGGAAATATAGTCAAACAGAAATGTACACTGACACCTTACTTGATAGATTCTGGTGACTGTGGATTCCTATCTAAATCGCTCTTTGTTGGGGCATTCTCAGACATCGCTCTGTGCTTAATTGATTGTCGTTGTTGTTAGGTGCTGTCGAGTTGTCTCTGACTCATAGTGACCCTGTGTACAACAGAACGAAACACTGCCTGGCCCTGTGCCAGTGTCACAGTCCTTGCTATACCTGAGCACATCGTTACAACCACTATGTCAGCCTATCTTGTTGAGAGCCTTCCCTTTTTTTGTTGACTCTCCACTTTACCAAACATGATATCCTTCTCCAGGGAATGGTCTCTTCTAACAACATGACCAAAGGAGGTGAGATGAAGTCTGGCCATTCTCCTTTCGAAGGAGCATTCCGGTTACACTTCTTCCAGGACGGATTTTTTAGTCCTTTTAGTAGACCATGGCACTCTTAGCATTCTTCTCAAATACCACTACTCAAAAGCATCAACTCTTCTTCGGTCTTCCTTATCCATTGTCCAGCTCTCTCATGCATAAGAGGTGATTGAAAATACCATGGCTTTGTTTAGGTGTTCCTTAGTCTTCAAGGAGACATCTTTGCTGTTCAGCACTTGAAAGAGGTCTTTTGCAGCAAATTTGCCAAATGCTATACGTCATCTGATTTTGATTGCTGCTTCCATTGTTGTTGATTGTGGAACCAAGTAATATGAAATCTAGAATGTTTTGAGATCTATCCTGAACTACAAAGGAACACCAGTTAATTCTACTGTTAGTCAAATTTATGCACCAGCCACCAAAGATGAAGAAATTGAAGATTTTTACCAACTTCTGCAGTCTGAAATTGAACAAACATGCAATCAAGTTATGTTGATTATCACTGGTGATTGGAATGCGAAAGTTGGAAACAAGGAAGAATCACCGGTTGTTGGAAAATGTAGCCTTGGTGATAGAAATAACACTGGAGATCACATGATAGAATTTTGCCAGACCAATGACTTATTCATTGCAAATACCTTTTTCAACAACACAAATGGCAGCTATGCACGTTGACTTTGTGAGATGGAATACACAGGAATCAGGTCGACTACATCTGTGGCAGGAGGTGATGGAGAAGCTCGATATATGACAGGATTACATTCAAGATGTTAATTCACCTCATGGCCCCTTTGTATCTTTGGTATTGGCAGCTCATATGTGATTCCTAGCTTCCTAGCTTATTGTCAGATCAAGACTTGATTAAGAATTTTTTCACAATTCATCCAGCCTAAGAAATTGTCAGGGATAGGGAGGACATCTAGGAATGTAGATTATAGGGTTATATGTAGGATTATGGGAGCTCTGGTGGCATAGTGCCTAAGGCATTTGACTGCTAACCAGAAGGCTGGTGGTTCAAACCCACCAGCCACTCCTTGGAAGGAAGGTTGGGCAATCTACTTCCATAGTGATAACTGCCTCAGAAACCCAAGGAGGGGTCGCTATGAGTCAGGTCCGACTTGATGGCAGTGAGTTTGATTTGGTTTATGTAGGATTATATTAGAGATTATAGGAGTGTCACAATTCTTTTTTTCTGCTGGGAAAAGACATATTTTTGCATAGAATAACAATGAAAAATAAAGAATAGGGGTCTTTTGGGGGTTGTGAGGGTTTTCTTTTTAAAACCATTACCAAAATAGTCATTAGTTATGGGTTGTTGATGCAAAAGATTCATGAATAATAAGTCATGGGCCTTTTCCTCAAAGAGTTCCTCAGTCTTCTAGAGGTAGCTAAGCACATCCACAAGTGTGGATTTGGATGAACAGTATAATAAAAGTCTGCAAGGGACATAGGTATAGTATTCAGCTTCCTCACCTGATTAGCCACTTTATGAAACATTTACTTTTTCATGGCTAATATTGTGGCCTAAAGTGTGAAGAGGAAAAATGTATGAACACAGAACATTTTGTTTGTGTAGCCAAAGGGCTTATGATGTAGGGACAACTGCAAGAAGTGTTTTAAGCTCCTAGTACAGACAACCTCCACAAGCCCCTTTCCATCATTTGGTTCAGCATCTGTGAAATAAGATCTTAGCCACTGTGACAGCTACGCAAATAAGTGTGACAAGAGCTAGAGTCTGACCTCAAATGGTTAGGAATGTATCAAGGCTTCAGAAAAAGGGAAGACAAAAGAAAAAAAAATATTTTAAAAAAAGCATTCAGCAACAATCCTGTTCTATTTATTTATTTATTTATTTATTTATAAAAATCTTTCTATCTCTGGTAGTACATAAAAGGTACTCAGTGATCTTTGCTGGATTACATTAATTACCAAGGTCTCAAAATTTTGTACCTAGACTGACTATCCACTCTTCCTGTCTCTAAGCTTTCCAGTGTACCTGTGTATAAGTATGTATGAATGTTAGTGTTAGAATAATCAAATGTATGTTCACACCCTTCAGTGAGAATACCTGTAAATTTCTTTGCACCAAGGACAGTGGCTGGTACTTGAGTCATCCTCAGTGCATAGTACAATGTCTGCTACCCTTTGGATTGTATCTAATGCTGTGGGACAGATCTAGATGGGCTGTTTGGCGCTCAAAATAGATTTGGTCATCTGCACCAATTGTTGTTGTTAGGCGTCATCAAGTCTGCTCTGACTCAGAGCAACCTTATGTACAACCTTATATACAACCTTATGTAAAACACTGCCCGGTCCTGCACCAGCCTCACAATCCTTGCTATATGTGAGCCCGTCGTTGCAGCCACTGTGTCAGTCCGTCTCATTGAGGGCCTTTCCCTTTTTCACTGACCCTTCATTGTAGCAAGCATGGTATCCTTTTCAGGGAATGGTCTCTTCTGACAAGATGACCAAAGTAGATGAGATGAAGTCCGGCTGTTCTTTCTTCCAAAGAGCATTCCAGCTGCACTTCTTCCAGGATGGGTCCATTCTTCTGGAAGTCCATGGTACTTTAAGTATTCTTTGCCAACACTACCACTCAAAAGCATCAATTCTTCTTGGGTCTTCCTTATTCATTGTCCAGCTTTCACATATGTATATGAGGCGATTGAAAATACCATGGTTTGGGTTACGTACTTTGCACCCATGGGTACTACTTACGTGCCTTTTGATGGATTGTCACACTGTACTGCTCTAAACTTTGCATTTATTTGTCTGCTCTGGTTTACTTTTCCTGTTGAAAACAGGTTTCATTGAGCATTTACCCTGCACCAGACATTGGCAGGCACTGAGAATCTGAAGTTCATTTTGCTCACAGTTCAATGTAGGAGACAGACATAGAATCTTAACTCTTAAAAATAAGCTCTTATGTACTGTAGAAGAACACTGCACAAAGTACTCTGGGAACCCAAGAGGTGAATGACTTTCTCTGTTAGGAGAGGTAAAGCAGGGATGCTTTACAAAGATGTGACATTTGAACTTTGTTTTGAATGATAGGCTTAGAGGTAGGAGTTAAATGGAGTTAGGAATTAGAGTAGATGGCACTGAGTTGGGGGAACGGGGTTTAAGGCTCAAAAGATAGGACTTAGATCCTGAAGACATTCTAGGTGCCATGCCCAAGACCTCAGACATTTTTTAATAGTGAGAAGTTTTTGTTTCGTACAAACCCAGCACTATTGGGATGAGGCCTTGGGTCCTGCACTTTCTCTTCAGTCATAGCAGGTCCACTCTACTTGTTTGAAATACTTATCTCCTTAGTTTTTTCAGTGAACAGACATACAAATGTGAAACTCTTTAGAGGTTTTATGCAGGAAGATTTGTGCTTTAAATAAAATCTTAAGCCAGCAACTGTTTTATGATCATAATGGTCTTTCATTGGGTTATCTCATTTTGTTTGTTACTCATCATCTTACACCTCTGACAAATACTTCCACTTCCCACTGCCATTTGATTACAGTTGATGCCAATAGTTTAGATTTTTAGTAAGAGGAAATCTGATTAGTTGCTGATCAAACAACTGAATGGCTTCCATGGAGCCAGGTAATCACTTCCAGTTCAATCAGGTATAAGCAAATCCTTTTCAGGAGTATTTGGCGGTAGTTTTTCAAGACAAAATACAGATTAAGCTTGTCTTTTGGTTCTTGGAGGGAACCACTGTTATCCATTCTTGGGTATCCTTATAGAAAGAGTCTCTGCATATACATGGATCTATGTGTATTTGTACTGTGGTGTGACTTTGTGTGTGTGTGTGTATATGAACCAAAACCAAGCTCACTGCCATTGAGTTGGTTCCAACACAGAGTGACTGCCTTTGGGTTTCCAAGGCAGTAAATCTTTACGGAAGTAGATTGCCTCATCTTCCTTCTGTGGAGTGGCTGGTGGCTTTGAACGGCCAGCCTTCTGGTTAGCAGTCAAATGCCTTTGGCACTACACCACCAAAACTTTCTCTCTCTCTCTCTCTCTCTCTCTCTCTCTCTATATATATATATACACATTTTTTTTTTTTCCTGAAAGGAAGCCTAAGATGTGGTTATTGTTATTTTTAGAGAGTGTTTTACTTTTCACTTTTTACTTTTCTGGATTATTAGAATTTCTAACCATGTATATGTAGTCTTAAACGCTGTCAACAGGGAAGTAAGGTTATGAACTTTTTTTTTATACATGTCTCTTTGTAAAGAAAAAAACAAATCTTTAAATATAAGGAAATAAGGGTTTAATTGTTCCTAGTTTTTCCTCTTGAGTTTTAGCATAAGCAGATAGCTTTTCTGAAAAATTTAAAGTACATTTTCAGCTTCTAATTGTCTATCTGGTTAATTTGTTAAATAATGTAAAAATTATTTACAGCTTTAAGAAATAATTTATAATGAAGTAATTTATATTTTCATAGAATGACAGTGACTGATAACTTGACATCAAACAGCTGGTATCAACATTTATCATGATTGGACTTAATGCTCCTATAAAGTTGTATAGTTATTTCAGCTAGTACAATTAGGTGACTCAAAGTGCTACTATAAATTGTATATCCTGCTCATCCCCTTTAGTCAACTTCTCTTTACTGTGATCACATCCTGGTATTGATTTTTGTTGAAGAAATCATTCCTAGATCACTAGTTATTTAGTGTACTTGCCTTAAGAGTGATTTGGGGTGTTGGATTTCCTATATTCCACAAGATGTTACCATATAGTGTGTTTCATTTGGTGGTATTAACATTCTGAATTAAGAGCCAAGTGCATATTTCATTACTCATTAAAACAATGAAATCAAATCAACACACAGAACATTCAGTAAAATTAATCATACCTATAAAATGTTATTGTTGTTTTTAGGTGCTATCAAGTCGGCTCTGATTCATAGTGACCCCAATCAGAACAGAATGAAACACTTCTGGGTCCTGTGCCAGTCTCACAATCCTTACTATACCTGAGTTCATCATTGCATCTGCTGTGTCAATCCATTTCATTGAGGGCCTTCCCCTTTTTCACTGACCCTTCACTTTGCCAAGTATGGTATTCTTCTCCAGGGACTGGTCCCTTCTGAGAACATGACCAAAGCAGGTGAGACGAAGTCTGGCCATTGTTGCTTCTAAGGAGCGACAAACTGACAGGCGAGTCGTGGTCATCAACGCTACAACTTTGGAAAACCCACAGGACAGTTCTAGTCTGTCCTGTAGGCTCCTTATGAGTTGGAATCAACTAGAAGGCAGCAGGTTTATATAAGTGATAGAGTCCTTCGGTGAGGTAAACAGTTAATGCACTCAGCTGCTAAATGAAAAAAGTAGAGATTCAAGCTCACGCAGAGGCCTCTAACAATCTACTTAGAAAAAGTCAGCCACTGAAAATCATATAGTGCTCAGTTCTACTCTGACACATGTGGGATTGGCATGACTCAGATTTGTTGCAAGGACAGTTGGTTTCACATAAGTGACCAGTGCTGGGTTAGGATACATACAGTAATACAAATTTTCAAAATGATATTATATAGAATATTGTATAATACTTAAAAATTCTACTGACTCACAATTAATTACTTTAACTGTTACCAAAAAAAAAAAAAAAAAAAAAAACCCCACAGAAACTCTACTATACCAATATCTAATTTTTAATCTTAAATCACAATGTGGTGCTTTTCAGTATGGTACCTCATGGCAGGAAAATGAACCTGTGCTTTTCAGGGACAAAAATGGCCTACCCAAGAACGATACTGAATAAAAATCATTCCTATTTGAAGCTGGACTACATGAAGAAGAGCATGGCATCAGAATTGGAGGAAGACTTATTAGCAACCTGCGATATCCAGATGACACAACTTTGCTTGCTGAAAGTGAGGATGACTTCAAGCACTTACTGATGTAGATTAAAGACTACATTCTGCAGTATGGATTCCATCTCAACATAAAACGAAAATCCTCACAACTGAACCAATGAGCAGCATCAAGATAAATGGAGAAAAGATTGAAGTTGTCAAAGAGTTCATATTACTTGGGTGCACAACCAGTACCAATGGAAGCAGCAGTGAAGACATCAGAGGATGTATTGCACCAGGAAAATCTGCTGCAGAAAACCTCTTTAAAGTGCTGAAGAGCAAAGAAGTCTCCTTGAAGATTAAAGTGAGCCTAACCCAACCCGTAGAATTTTCACTTCTCTCATGTGCATGTGAGAGCTGGACAATGAATAAGGATAACTGAAGAAAAGTTGATGCTTTTGAGTTGTGGTGTTAGTGAAGGCTACTGAAAGTACCGCAGACTGCCAAAAGAACTAACAAATCTATCCTGGAAGAAGTGCAGCCAGAATGCTCCTTGGAAGCAAGAATGGCCATACTTCGTCTCACCTACTTCATTCCTATTATCAGAAAGGACCACTCCCTGGAGAGGATATCATGCTTGGTAAAGTAGATGGTCAACGAAAAAGGGAAAGGCCCTCAACAAGATAGGCGACAAGTGGCTGCAACGATGGGCTTAGAAATAGCAAGGATTGTGAGGCTGGCATAGAACCCCGGGCAGTGTTTCATTCTTTTCTGCATGGGGTCACTATGTCATTGGTTATTTCATATACCAGCAGGATCACCCATGATGGACAGGTTTCAGTGGAGCCTCCAGACTAAGACGGCTAAGAAGAAGGACCTGGTGATCTACTTTAAGAAAAAGTAGTATGAATAGCAGCTGAATATTGTGCCAGAAGATGAGCCTCTCAGGTTGGAAGGCACTCAAAATACAACAAGAGAAGGTCTGACCTCTCAAAGTAGAACAACAACAAAAAAAACAAACTCAGCTGCCGTCAAGTCAGATCCAACTCATAGCGACGCCTCCTTGGGTTTCTGAGATGGTATCAGTATGGAAGTAGATTGCCCAACCTTCTTTCTGAGGAGCAGCTGGTGGGTTTGAACCACCAGGCTTATAGTTAGTAGTCAAATGCTGTAGGCACTACGCCGCCAGAGCTCCCCCTCAAAGTAGTAGTTGTTGTTGTTGTTATGTGCAATCGAATCAGACTCGACTCATAGCGACCCCTCCTTGGGTTTCCGAGGCAGTATCACTATGGAAGTAGATTGCCCCATCTTTCTTCCGAGGAGTGGCTGCTGGGTTTGAACCGCCAGCCTTCTGGTTAGCAGTCAAGTGCCTTTAGCCACTGTGCTACTAGAGCTCCCAAGTAGAGTCAGCCTTAATGACTTAGATGGAGTAAATCTTTGGAGACCTTCATTTGCTGATGGAGACACATCTCAAAATGGGAAGAAACAGCTGTAAGTATTCATTAATAATCAGAACATGGAATTATGAAATATGAATCTAGGAAAATTGGAAGTTGTCAAAAATGAAATGGAACATATAAAGTTCTATGTCCAAGGGATTAGTGAACTGAAATGGACTGGTATTGGACATTTTGAATCAAATAATCATATGATCTTCTATGCCAGCAATGACAGATTGGAGAGGAGTTGTGTCACATTCATTGTCAAAAAGAACATTTCAAGATCTATTCTGAAGTACAGTGTTATTAGTGATAGGATAATATCTATAAGCTGTGATAGTTGAAGATGTGTCAACTTGGCTGGACTCCAGTTGTGCTGGGTGGTTCCCATGATGGGATCAGATGACTGAGTTCTGAGCGGCCGGTCTGCCCAAGGGGAGTTTCCCCAGGGGTGTG
>NW_006921673.1:696230-714521 GCF_000298275.1 Orycteropus afer afer | reverse complement strand
CAGCTTGAACTTGTCGGCTTCTACACGCTTGTGAGCCATTTACCTAAGATAAATCTCTCTCTCTCTCTCTTTCTCTCTCTATAAATATATATATACACTTTGCTGGTTTTTGTGTTTCTCTAGAGAACCCAATCCAACACATAAGCCTACAAGGAAGACCAGTTAATATAACTTGTATTCAAATTTTCGCACCAGCCATCAAAGAGAAAGATGAAGAAATTGAAGATTTCTATCACCTTCTACAGTCTAAAATTGATCAAACATGCAATCAAGATACATTAGCAATTACTGGTGATTGGAATGGTTAAGTTGGAAACAAGGAAGGATCAGTAGCTGGAAAATACGACCTTTTTGATAGAAGCAAGCCAGAGTTTTTGTGAGAGAATTTTGCAAGACCAACAACTTACTCATTGCAAATACCTTTGTTCATCAACATTATCAGTGACTCTATACATGGATCTCACTGGATAGAATATACAGGAATCAACGGGACTACATCTGTGGAAAGATAGATTGGAGAAGCTCAGTAGCATTAGTCAGAAGAAGACCATGGTCTGACTGGAACAGACCATCAAATTACTCATATGCAAGTTCAAGTTGAAACTGAAGGAAATTAAAACAGGTTAACAGTAGACAAAGGACAAATGAGTACACGCCACCTGAATTTAGAGACAGTCTTAAGAAAAGATGTGATGCACTAAATACTAATGCAAAAAGGGCAAGGAGGCCACATGTTCTGACTGCCTCTAATCCCACAAGAGGAAGACAGAACCACCATCAATAACCCAAGGGCTATTCCTATTAGGCCAGACATGCTGCCTCCCTCTAGCTCTTTCACCAACTGTTCCTCCCAAAGCACCCACTACTTCTCTCCTGGGTTCGATAATTCACTGCAGTGGCCACACAGAACTCACAGATTATGGAGTTTATTAGGGAAGCACCAGGCTACAATTCAAGTTCAGGAAAAACGCTCAGTCTCTCTCCCAGCTCACCGTCTCTCAGCCAAGTCTCTCACAGTCTCTCCCCCAGCAGTGCATGTCCCTCCGTGTCTTACTCAGCAACGCGTGTCTCTTGCGTCTCTTTCCTAGCAGCACATGTCTCTTTCAGTAGTGCTGTCTCTTTCAGCAGCACATCTTCCTCAACCAGCAGTCTCAGAGAGAGTTCTGCCTCTACAAGGCCTCCTTTTGAGCCCGGCAGAGTGGTCAAACTAGCCAATCATAGCATCAGAACTCTAAGCACCTGAGAGAGAGTGGGCATCTCCCAGAACATTGTTTTGTGCCACTCCCAACAGAAATACTCCAGGTGGACAACTTCAGCAATCAAGAGCTCCTCAGTTGCTCATAGCAAATCCCATCTTGGATTTTACAAGACTTATGGGTAGAAAAGCCACACCAAGTAATTTACCACACCACAACCAACTACCAAAAACCAGATTAGTTGTGAGATGACATCAAGGATATCATACAGGAAGAAAAGAAATGGCCATTAAAAATACAGGAAAGGAAAAAGACCAAAACGAATGTCAGAAGAGACTGAAAGTTGCTCTTGAACATAGAGTAGCCAAAGTAAATGAACAAAATGAAAAGTAAAAGAGCTAAACAGAAATTTCGGAAGGCAGCTGGAGAAGCCAATTTATTATAATGAAATTTACAAAGATCTGGAGTGTTAGAAAACCAAAAGAGAAGAACATGCTCAACATTCCTCAAGCTGAAAGAACTGAAGAAAAAATTCGAGGCTCAAGTTGCGCTGTTGAAGGATTCTATCGACAAAATATTGAACAATGCTGGAAGCCATCAAAAGATGGAAGAAATACAGAGTCACTACCAAACACGTTGGTTGATGTTTAGCCGTTTCAGGAGGTAGCATTTGATCAATTACCAATGGTATTAAGGGAAGAAGTCCAACCTGCACTGAAGGCATTGGCAAAATACAAGATTTCAGGAACTGACAGAATACCAATTGAGGTGTTTCAACAGATGGATGCAGTGCTGGGAGCACTTGTTCATCTATGCCAAGAAATATGGAAGCCAGCTACCTGGCCATCCAGCTGGAAGAAATCTGTATTTTTGCCCATTGCAAAGAAAGGTGATCTAAGAGAATGCAGAAATTATCAAACAGTATCATTGATATCACATGCAAGTAAATTTTGCTGAAGATAATTTAAGCTCTATTGGAGCAGTACATTGACAGGGAACTGCCAGAAATTCAAGCAGGATTCAGAAGAGGACTTGGAACAAGCGATACCTTTTTTAAAACTGATAGCTTTTGGCTGAGAGCAGAAAATACTGGAAAGATGTTTACCTTTTATTGACTATGAAAAAGACATTTGACTGTGTGGTCATAGCAATTTATGGACAGCATTGCAAAGAATAGGAATTCTAGAACACTTAGTGTGCTCATATGGAATTGGTACATATACCAAGGAGAGAGTTGTTTAAACAGAACAGGAGGAAAAGGTGTCATTTAAAATCAGGAAAGGTATATGTCAGGGTTAGATCCTTTCACCATACTTTTTCAGTATGTATGCTGCACAGATAACCTGAGAAACTAAAACCAAACCTATTGCCATTGAATTGATTCCAACTCATAACGATCCTGTAGTAGAGTAGAACTACTACTCTACATAGAGTTTCTAAGGTTGTGATTATTAACAGAAGCAGAGTGCCTCATCTTTCTCTCATGGAGCAGCTAGTAGGTTGGCTTTAACCACTGTGCCACCAGTGCACCTTAAATAATCTGAGCAGCTGGACTATATGAAAAAGAATGCCTATCAGAATTGGAGGAAGATTCGTTAACAATATGCAGATGACACAACCTTGCTTGCTGAAAGCGAAGACTTGAAGTACTTAGTGATGAATGTCAAAGGCTACAGCCTTCAGATATGGATTACATCTGAACATGAAACAAAAATCCTCACAACTATACCAATAAGCAAAATTATCATAAGCAGAGAAAAGATTGCAGTTGTTAAGGATTTAATTTACTTGAATCCACAGTCAGTACCTATGGAAGCTGCAATCAAGAAATCAACATGTTATATAGGGCAAATCTGCTTCAAAAACCTCTTTAAAATGTTAAGAAGCAAAGATACCACTTTGAGGACTAAGGTGAGTCTGACCCAAACCATGGTGTTTTTCAATCACTTTTTATACATGTGAATGCTGGACAGTGGACAAGGAAGACTGAAGAAGAATTGATGTATTTGAATTATTGTGTTTGTGAAAAATGTTGAGTACACCAGGATTGCCAGAAGAACAAACAAATCTGTCTTGGAAGAAGTATAGCCTGGGTGCTCCTTAGAAGCGAGGATGGTGAGTGAGACTTTCATCTCACATACTTTGGACATGTTTTCGGGAAGGAGCAGTCCCTGGAGAAGGATGTCATGCTTGGTAAAGTGGAGGTCAGTGAAATAAGAGGAAGACTCTCACTGAGATGGATTGATACAGTGACTGCAACAGTGGACTCAAGCATAGTCATGATTGTGAGAATGGTGCAGGACTGGGCAACATTTCATAATGTTTTATGCACGGTCGCTATGAGTGGGAACTGACTTGGCAGCACCTACCAACAACAGCAAGAACAATCTTTATTGAAACAGACTGCCACAGCTTTCTCCTGCAAAGCAAAGCAGTTGGTGGGTTTGAAACACCTACCTTTCGATTACTAGCCTCGTGCTTAACTATTGCGTCACCAGGGATCCCTCTGTAAGTGTAGATTCTGTTCTTGTATGCTTACCATCTTTAAGACCCAAGCATATCTGTGATTGTATGATTTTTTTTAACATTTGATCTTCCACCTCCAAACTAGTCTTCAGTTGAAACCTGCCATCTTGTGGTTTTTAAAAATACAGAATTTATGAGAAGAAATATTGTGGCAGGGCTGTTGAGATTTTATATATACAGTTGCTTTACAGTACCAAAATGAGTAAGAAATTGATAGTATTATATTTTACTTTAAGTTATCATTGCTTATCATTTGACCAGTTTATTTCTTTATTTTAATATTGCAAGATTATTTTTTCCTATTTCTATTATCTCTCAACTGTCTTTAGCCCATTCTGAAATATGTTGTAGGAATAATCTTCTACAATAACCAAACCAAACCAAATTCAACTGCCATCGAGTCAATTCTGACTCATAGCGATCCCTTTTGGGTTTCCGAGGTGGTAAATCTTTATGGAAGTAGATTGTCCAGTCTTCCTTCGCAACAGAGTGGCTGGTGGGTTTGAACTGTCAACCTTCTGGGTAGCAGTCAAATGCATTAGGCACTGTGCCACCAGAGCTCCTTATCTTCTACAATAGCATTTTAAATTAACAAGTCTTGAGAATTTTAATATTAGTAAGAATCTTCCTTTATAACTAATTAGTAACATCATTATTTATATGAGAAAAATAATATTCTTTAAAATCCAGTTATTTGACAAAAGTATATCCAAATGAACCTTAATTTTATAATGTAGAACTGCATTTAATAAAAAGTGACATTTCAAAGAAAAAGAAGCCTCATAGTAATAAACTGAAGCAGTTACTTTTTTCTACAGAATGTTAGAGGGGACCTTATTTGGCTCTATAAAATTATTCCTTATCAATCATGTAAGAAATAGAAAGTGCTTGGTGCTTGCAAGTTTGAGTTCTTAAGTAATACCAAGGAAGTTTCTGTATAATGTATCATTAAGTTATATAATTATTAAAATAACTTTTTATTTCCATTTACTTAATCTCATTTTACATCTCCTGTACATCTGATTTATAATATGCATTGTAGTTAAAACATTATGAATTTTTATTTCTTCAGAAATATCCTCTCAGTGAAACATATAAGCCTCTTTGTATAGAAGAACAAGGAGGAGCTCTGGTAGTGGAATGCCTAAGCCATTTGCTAACCAGAAGGTCAGCGGTTCAAACCCACCATCCACTCTGTGGAAGGAAGATGGGGCAGTCTACTTCTGTAAAGATTTGTAGCCTCAGAAACCCAATGGGGGTCACTGAGTCGGAATTGACTTGATAGCTGTGAGTTTGAGTTTGGATAGAACGAGGACATTTTTTCATACTTAGGATTCTGATATATTGGTTCTGTGAAAATGGTGTGGCAGGGCATCTGACCTCCTCTAACTTCATGAGGTAGAGAATTCCTATCAGCATCAGCCCAAGCTGATTCCTGTCCTCTCTCCTACTTTTTTTTTTTTTAATACCAATTCTGATACCACCTGTTCTTCCCAAGGAACTCTTTTCTTCTCTTTTGGGTTCAATAATTCATTGCAGTGGCCACATAGAAGTCACTGATAATCCTCACAATTATGGAGTTTGTTAGGGCCTCTCAGTCCTTGGCCCCCAGGGCCTCTTGGGCTGGCTCAGCCTCTGCCTGTCTGGGCAAGGGCTACAGAGCTCTTTAGCTCCACTGATAAGTGCCCAGAGACCCCCCCATTCCACTAGTAAGCCACAGCCTGAATACTCAGCTGTACCTCTGTGGGTCAAGAAGCATCCACCATGCCATCTCCTGTTGGTCTCTTGGTTCTGCTGCTGCTTCTCTCCATCTCTTGCTATCTCCCTTGTTACAGCTCTCTTTCTCTGTCTCCTGGGTCTAAGAGGTCCTCCGTACAGGGATCGTCCGTCCAAAGGCATACTCCTCCCTAGCTCTTTTTTAGTGTTAGTGAGGTCCTCCTTGTCTGCCTCCTGGATGGCTCATTTAAGTCTCCTGGGATGGCAAAATTGACCAGTCCCCCCATTAGAGTTCATACAGCTTATCTTATAGTCCCACCCCCAAAAGTCAGAGTGACTTGACAGCATCTAACAACAATTCCCACACGAGAGTGCCGTGTACCTTATTTACATATTAGCAAGCTATCCAATCCCTTTGGTTGGCCACAAGCACCTCATGTGCATAGCCCCACCTAGTCTTTTGGTGGCTGTTATAAAACTATGACAAGAAAAGTCATATAAAAGTGATCCATTGTTCTATAGCTCATCATGGTTTTTTTTTTTTTTTGACACATAGACATATGTAACTATATAAAATTGGAAGAAAAAGTTTGTGACAGTCTTTATGTGAACTACTCTTCTTTTGTTTCCACCTTAAGCAGGAAGGGAGAGGGCCTCAAGTCAGAGGTGTAATTTGATTTACTTTTCTAATGTATTACAGTTATGCAAAAAAAGAGTCAGATCTTAATGGAGCCCAGATCAAGCTTCGAGAATATGAAGCAGCACTGAATTCTAAAGATGCAGCTCTGGCTACTGCACTTGGTGACAAAAAGAGTTTAGAGGGAGATTTGGAAGATCTGAAGGATCAGATTGCCCAGGTAAAGTAAACTCTGTTCTTGAGCTATATTCGGCAGGTTAATTGCTTCATCTGTCTTAAGCTATGTTTTTTGTTTATAAATTGCTTGTTTGTTTTGTAGCTTGCCCTTAATAAAGAAGCAGCCTGAAAGTAAAGTCTTGAGGTAGCTAGCATGGAGTAGAAAGCATTGTCACTTCTGAATTAGATCTAGCTTACGCTTTTCCTCTTCTTTCTTATGCCCTGTGTCTTGCTGTCAAAGCCTATTTCATTGTTTCATCAATATGTGAGGTAGGAAAGGAGAAGATACTACAGTGCTTTCTTGCAAATAAAAGAAAATGAAAGTGGTTGGTTAAAAATCTTTGGTTTGATTTTTGTCATGTGAATCCTGGTTCCATTCCTCATGGTCCATTACAAAGTTGTGAGTTGATTTGTTATGGCACCCTGTGAGTGGAACCAGCAATTAAACACACAAAGGTCTATAGTAAAGGTTAAAGTTACGTACTCATACATTGATAAATGTAGCAATTATAATACTTAATTTGATTTGATTCATAGGTACCTTAAATTCATTATTAAATGATTGCTGTATAATTTTTATCACAATTTCTTCTCCTTTTCATAGCTGGAAGCCTCTTTATCTGCTGCCAAAAAACAGTTAGCTGATGAAACTTTACTTAAAGTAGATTTGGAAAATCGTTGTCAGAGCCTTACTGAGGACTTGGAGTTTCGTAAAAACATGTATGAAGAGGTAACTGTATATATTTTTGCTTTTTTAAGGAATAGAGGGGACCTACAAAATTTTCTTATCACTATATATATAAACTGTATTGTAAACTATCAAAGTTAAAGATGGTAAGATTTGGAAGTAAGATAAATTTTGTAGGTACTACTGTTAAAAGGCTGCATACAAGAACTCAAGCTACAATGGTAAACAGACTTTTACCTTATCTAACTGTAACACTTAGTCACAGCATTGAATTACTGCCAGCATGTTTAGATATTTGTATTAGTTATCAACTACTGCTTAACAAATTGCTCCAAAATTTGGCAACTTAAAACAACAGCTCTGGTGGTATAGTGCCTAAGGCATTTGACTGGTAACTAGAGGCTCGCAGTTCAAACCCACCAGCTACTCCTCAGAAGGAAGATTGGGCAATCTACTTCTGTAGTGATACTGTCTCAGAAACCCAAGGAGGGGTTGCTATGAGTCATATCCAACCTGGAGGGCCGTGAAGTTTTTTTAGTTTAAAACGACAAACCTTTATTATCTCACACAGATTCTGAAGATCAGGCATCTGAAAACAGCTTAACTGGGTAGTTCTGATCCAGAGTCTCTCATAAGGTTGCAATCAAGCTTTCACCCACGGCTGTAGGAACTGATTCCAAGCTCATTCACATGGTTTTTGGCAGGAGGTGTCAGTTCCTCCCCACATATGAGCTTCTCCTTCTCATGATATGGCTTCCTTTGAGAGTGAGTAGTAGCAGAGAGAGACCCTCAGACAGAAGCTGCAGTATTTTCTATTAACTAATGTTAGAAGTTACATCCCATCACTGCCATCACTTCTGCAGACCAATCCCAATACAGTGTGGGAGGGGATTACATGGGGTGCCAATACCAAACCCAGCCCAACCTGTTGCATGGAGTCAATTCTGAACTGCTCTGTAGGGTTTCTAAGGTTGTAATCCGTACAGAAGCAGACTGCCACATCTTTCTCCTGCAGAGTGGCTGGTGAGTCTGAGCCATCTGCCTCTTGGTTAGCAGCTGAGCACTTAACCACTGCATCATCAGGGCACCTGGTGTGAGTATCAGGAGACAGCAAGCATTGGGGGTCATCGTGGAGGTTGGCCACCCACCCACAACATTTATAGGTGTATGTGTAAAATTTAAAAAGCCATGTGTTAGCCTTAAGTGCTGTGGTCAGGCCTTTTGGATGGCAGAGGGGATGGACCAACTTTCACCAAACAGGAAGCAAGAATATTTTAGAAAGTGTTGGAATTAACCTATGTTGAAGAACACATAGTCAAACAGTTAAAAATTTTTGGAAATAGTGTAATTTTTATATCACTATAGTATTAAAACCTAAGCGGTATTGGCACAAAGTGTCCTGGTCTGGCAACCAGACCTTGGACAACTCTTGAATCAGTTTCTTCTATAAAAATGAAATATTGATCTTCGGTCATTTTTTTCTTCAATGGATAGTGAGGATCAAAGTGGAAATACTGTACATGAAAGCTCTTTGTAGACTGTGATGAGTACTGCTGTTACAGCTTTTAACAAAAAGTTTTGGTTTATAAAGCCAAATATTGTTATATGAGTTGACTTACATCTTTTTTTTTTTTTTTGTTTTTGTAAGTATCCCTGATTTGTCATTACTTAGTTTTAACTTTGTGGAGTTTCTGCATGTTTAAATTTCATCTTTAAACCATGAGTAGGCTATTTTTTTTCTTTGCAGGTCAGTGGTCCTACATAAAATCATACATGAAAAATGGCATCAGGAAAAAGTAATTTGCTGTGTTTAGAGTGTTTGGATAACATCTTGAAGTTTTTGATTTTGCCTTTTTAAGAATAATTGTAAAACATTTGTTTCTTTATATTGAAGATATTATTATCATCAGTAAATGTACCTAAGTGTACTTTATTCTGAACAGTTAGTTAAGAGGGAAAGAAAAAGGAAGGAATAACACAAGAAGAAGAAGAAGAAGAGAGGAAGCCCAGGGCAAAATCATCAGTAACTGCCCAGTGTTTACCGTTTTAGATCTCATTTGCGTGATCTAAGGATCATTTACTTTATGAAATGGGATCTGAGGTCAAGGAGGTTAGTAGTGTAGCTGGAGTTTAAACTTTGGTCTTATGATTCTATCATGTGCCTTTGCCTCTGCAACAGTTTCAAGAAAAATGAGTAAATGCACAGAAAAAAATGCACAAATAAGATACTTTAGCAAGAACTTCAGTGGATATAGCCCCCTCTTCTGGCCTGTTTAATTAATTGCCTTTAAGGACAGTCTTCCTAACTAGAGCTTAGATGGAGATTTTATTGACTTGGCCTGGTGTTCCTTACCACAGACCAGATTCCCCATTCCAGTTTTAAGCAGTTCCTTAAAACTCGGAGTAGAAGGATCATACTTACTATTTCTATTCTTTAATAGTGAATTGTCATATGTACTTGCATTAGTCAAATAATACTGTTTGTAAGATCCCTTATCATTGATAGGGTTATTTTACCACCAGCTGTTAAAAGGAGTTATGTAAATTAGTTTGCTGTGCCTGTTACATCTTAGTATATCAAAGAAAATAATTCTGACTCATGAATTTAACTTTCCATGTAAATTTTTTTCAGAGGCACCCTTAGAATTCTCAGTGAAGCAATTTAGAAAAACTGTTTAGTCAGTATCTTATCTATGATAGCATGGTACTTTGCATAATCATCCAGGCCATTCCTTGCTTTCAAAGAAATAAATAAGCTTTACTACTTAAAGGAAATAGAGGATTCCTAGGGCTTGGGTTGCCACTATTTCTGCCATTAGTCCCATCTCAAAATCTTTTCATCAGAAACTAAGAAATTCTTCTCAGAGGCAAAATGTGTCTCTTCACATTCCTACCCTAGGACAGACACAAGAAGGTTCATATCTAAAGTTTTATGTGACCCTGATGTCATTCAGACTTGTACGAGTACAGCCATGATTAGTAACTTGTTTTGTGTCATATCTTTTTTCCCTAGGAGATTAATGAGACCAGAAGGAAGCACGAAACTCGCTTGGTGGAAGTGGATTCTGGACGTCAGATTGAGTACGAGTATAAACTAGCTCAAGCCCTTCATGAGATGAGAGAGCAACACGATGCCCAAGTGAAGCTGTACAAGGAAGAGCTTGAGCAGACTTACCATGCCAAAGTGAGCATTCTCCTCGGAGGAGCACTTAACACCAGTACTCTGCAGTCACCACTGAGAACATGAAAGAGTGCTTTGTGTTACTGACTAGCATTTTGTTTTACATTTCTTTAAATGAATTCCTTTAGTTTTCATGAGCGTAGAAAAGGCTTTAAAAACAAACAAACAAACATGCAGTTTTCTATAAACTAATTGCTACTAGAAGTTGTTAGATGAAAGTAGGGTTATTCCAGTAATATCAGGGATAAGGATTTATCATTTATGTGGTGTCATAGTAAATAAACCTGAGCTATCTGAAAATACTTCCAATAACAAATACCGATCATGCTACATACCCATTTTAAAAAAGAAAATTAGTGTTTTTTTTGGTGAAAGTTTATACAACAAATTAGGTTCTCCTTGAGCAATTTCTATACTTACTGTTCAGTTCAGTTTTCACGATGTGTCAGCGTTCTCATTTTTTTCCATTTTAGTTGTTTTGTTTCCATTAATCTGTCCCCCCTTACCTTCTCGTCTTTGGTCTAAGGTACCGTTTGGTTTCATTTATATGATTATCTTGTTGTTGTTAGGTGCTGTTGAGTTGTCTCTGACTCATAGCAACCCTGTGCACAGCAGAATAAGACATTGCCTGGTCCTGTGCCAGCCTCACAATTCTTGGTATACCTGAGCCCATTGTTGCCGCCACTGTATCCATCCATCTTGTTGAGGCCCTTCTCCTAGATAATATCTAGAGGAGCGCAAGCAATACTCATGGGTGATATTTTTGAGCCAGCCTGACATTTGGTTGAAAGATGACCTCCAGGAGTGGCTTGAGTTCCAAGTTTAAAGGGTATCCCAGGGTGATAATCTTGAGAGGTCCTAACGTCTCAACCAATCCAGTAAGTCTGGCCTTTTTTTTTTAGGAATTTGAGTTTTATTCTCCATTTTTTTCCATTCTGTCCCATCTTGTGTTCCCCCCTGGTCAGAATAGTTAGTAGTGGTAGGCAGGTGGTCTCATACTAATGAGGCCTTGGTTAGTGTACCCTATTAATCTTGTAGACTAGTTTCCTCTTTGAGTCTTTGTTTCTTTCTTTGTCTCTTCTGTTCCAGACAATTAGAGACCAGTAGTTGTATCTTAAATGGGCTGACTAGGATGTAGAGCATTACTTTATGAACTATGTTAATGCCAGTTGACCAAGTTGCCACACAATACTATGATCCTAAGCCCTCAGACCTATAAACCAGTCCTGTGAGGTGTTTGCTTATGTTTAGGAAGTATCCATAACTCTGTTTCCTGTGTGCTTTATTTTATGTATTAATATGTATGCAGCACATGTAAATATGTGTATACGTGGAGCTCTGGTAGCGTAGTGTCTAAGGCACTTGACTGCTAACCAGAAGGCTGGTGGTTCAAACCCACCAACTACTCCTTGGAAGGAAGGTTGGGCAATCTACTTCCGTAGTGATGTCACCTCGGAAACCCAAGGAGGGGTCACTGAGTTGGGCCCGACTCGATGGCACATAACAACGACAACAACACCTGAATAAAGCATCAGAATACCTACAGATGCATCTATATGTGTACATCTGTGTATTCATATGTGCCTTCCTATACATTTATATATGCATACATATCTATCTGTGTAACCATACACATATTTTTAGTTGTTGTAAAATTATATATATATTATGAAAACCTGCCCATTGCCATCAAGTCAATTCCTACTCATAACACCCCTGTAGGCCAGAGTAGAACTGTCTCATAGGGTTTCCAAGGCTTTGATTCTTTTCTGAAGTAGACTGCCTCATCTTTCTCCTGTGGAGTGGCTGGTGGGTTCAAACAGCTAACTTTTTGGTTAGCACTCAAAGCACTGTAACCACTGCATCGCCAGAGCTCCTTTGACTCATAGCGACCCCTCCTTAGGTTTCCGAGGCAATACCTCTACAGAGTTAGATTGCCCAATCTGCCTTCCTAGGAGTGGCTGGTAGTTTTGAACTGCCAGCCTTCTGGTTAGCAGTCAAATGCCTTAGGCACTACGCCACCAGAGCTCCTATATGTATTATAGCATTTATAAAATCATCCCTTATTTTTGTGTACTTTTTAGTGTCATCATTTACCTTGGTCAAATTGTGCTAACTTCACCCTTACTGCCTTTCACGTCATGAAAACTAACAAGCTTCTGTTACGTAGAAAGTGATTCCCCCTCTCTTTCCCTCCTATCTCTAGTAATCACCAAACAACATTGCTTTCTATATGTATATCTATTCTTGTCTTTCTATAATAGATCATACAATATTTGTCCTTTGGTGATTGATTTATTTCACTCAGCATAATGTCCTCCAGATTTATCCACATTATATTTTGAAAACTCATCATTATTCCATATGACTGCATAATAGTCCATTTTATGTACGTATCACAATTTGTTTATCCATTCTTCTGTTGATGGACACTTAGGTTGTTTACATCTTTTCGCTGTTGTGAGTAATGCTGTGGTGAACATAGGTGTATGTATGTCTATTCATGTCGCTGCTATTAGATCTCTAGGGTATGTACCTAGGAGTTGGATTGCTAGATAATAGGATATTTCTAGTTCTAGCTTTTTGAGGAAGCACTATAGTGTTTTCCATAGTGATTGAACCAATTTACAATACTACTGTCAGTGAACAGAGTTCCAGTCTCCTCGCCACCTTGACAATGTTTATTGTTCCCTGGGTTTTTTGTCTTTTCTTTGGATAAGTTGCATTTTTGCATGGATGAGATGGTACCTCCTTATAGTTTTGATTTGCATCTCTCTAATTGCTCTGGTGGCATTGTGGTTAAAGCATTTAGTTGTTAACCAAAAGGTTGGCAGTTTGAACTCACCAGCCGCTCCACGGCAGAAAGGTGAGGCAGTCTGCTTCTGTAAAGAGGTATAGCCTTGGAAACCCATTGGGACAGTTCTACTGTGTCCTGTAAGGTGTATGTGAGTTGGAATCAACTCAGTGGCAATGGGTTTTAGTTTTGTAATGGCCTAATGACTGAGAGGAGCTCTGGTAGCATAGTGCCTAAGGCACTTGACTGCTCACCAGAAGGCTGGTGGTTCAAACCCACCAGCCACTCCTCGGAAGGAAGGTTGGGCAATCCTACTTCTGTAGTGATACTGCCTCGGAAACCCAAGGAGGGGTCGCTATGAGTGGGGGCCGACTCGACGGCAAACAACAACAACAACAACAATGCCTTGGAACCCAAGGAGGGGTTGCTATGAGTCGGATCCAACTCGACAGCACCTAACAACAACAACATAATGATTGTGAGCATCTTTTCATATATTTGCTGGCCATTTGAGTGTCCTCTGGTAATGTATCTTTCTGTTCATGTCTTTTGTTCATTTTTTAATTGGATTGTTAGTCTTTTTGTTACTGAGTTGTTGAAGTTTTCTATATGTTTTGGAGATTAGACCCTTATCAAATACGTCATTCCTGAAGATTTATTCTCAGTCTATAGAATCTCTTTTTACCTTTTTGATGAGCTTAGGTATTTAATTTTTAATTTTATCTAATTTGTTTTCTGTTGTTCCTGCATTTGTAGTAGTGTTTGTTAATCAATTGCTAAAGAAAATTAGAGCCTATAGCTTTTCCCTGTATTTATCTTTCAGGAACTTTCTCGTTTTGGCTTTAATATTTAGGTGTTTGATCCATTTTGAGTTAGTTTTTGTGTATAGTATGAGGTATGAATCCTGTTTCATTTTTCTGTAAGTGGATTTTCAGTTTTGCCAGCACTGTTTGTTAAAGACACTGTTTCTTCACCCTGGAATGGACTTTGACTCTTAGTTGAAAATAAGCTGCCCATAGATGGATAAAGTGCTCTGGTGGCGTAGTGGATAAAGCATTTGGCTGCTAACCAGAAGGTCAGCAGTTCAAATCCACCAGCTTCTCTGTGGAAGGAAGATGGGGCAATCTACTTCTATAAAGATTTACCACCATGGAAACCCAGAATGGGTCGCTATGAGTCAGAACCGACTTGATAGCAGTGAGTTTGGTTTTTGGTTTTGGTCATAGATGGGTGGATTTACTTCTGAGCTCTCAATTCTGTTCCATTAATATATGTATCTGTGATTGTACCAGTACTATGCTGTTTTGTTTACTGTTAAATGGTATAAGTAGCTCTGGTGGCACAGTGCCTAAGGCATTTGACTGCTAACCAGAAGGTTTTGTGGTTCAGACCCACCAGCCACTCTGTGAAGGAAGGTGGGACAATCTACTTCTGTAAAGATTTACTGCCTTGGAAACCCAGTGAGGTCACTGTGAGTTGGAATCAACTCGATTGCACTGGTGGGTTGGTTATATGTTTTGAGATCAGGACATGTGAGTCTCTTACTTTGTTTTTCTTCTTCAGTATTGCTTTGGCCACTTTCCTTTCCATATGAAGATGGTAATTAGTTTTTCCATTTCAGTAGTATAATACCATTTAATAGTAAATGAATGTTGTACTGCGTTGATTTGCATGGCAAAATGACTTCCATGTCATTGTACATAGGTTGTGACCACCACAGTCAGGCTTTTTTGAACAGGGGCCAAATGGAAAGTCTTTTGTGTTCTTCCTGTTCTGCTATTTATACAATAAGGAAACTTTCCACATGTAGCATACCATGCAAATGATCCATAAAATCACCAACTAGTACTCTATTAAATGATTTTGCCCAATGTATTAAATATTATATGACTCGATTAAAAAGAGTTACTAGTTTCAGTCTTAAAAATAAGGTCATGGAGGTGTTGAAAGTAAGTTCCATTGCATGGCCTCAAAGTATTCATATTGCCTTTAGTCCATTTTATGAAGTGGTAACTGAGTGGTGAAATGAGAGATCTTTAATTATCCAACACTTATTTAATGGCAGCTTTGTCCTAAGCAATGAAGGAACTACAATAAGGATCAGTTGCATAAACCACAGCCTCAAAAGGGACAGGGGAGAGCCAGTGCACTGAAAACCCATGCCTGAGAACACCAGAATAGAATGTTACATGTGTTTGGAAGAATGGAGTATTCTTTCTACCTGAAGAGGTATTTCTGCTTTTGAAAGGAAGATACCAGCAAGCCCTTCTTTCTGGTTTGAAATAATTATAAATTTGTTAGTATTTTCTCCTTATTATTTTATATTCTGTATTAGATTTTGTAGGTTAGGGATGTGTGATGTTTGTTTTGTGAAAACATCACCACAGTCAAATTGCTGCTACCCTTATTAGCAGTGTTATTTGAGACATTACAAGATGTCTGAATTGCAAGACTATCATACAAGATGAATGAATTGTTGAAGTAATAAACTTTGGATAAAGACCCAGGTATCGTAGCATTGTTAAAGCTCATATACTAGGAATTGAGTAAAAAATTCAGTTAGACTTTTAAGGTAACTCATATTGTGTCAGCAGACGTCATGATGTTTTTTTCCTGTGTTTCATCAGCCAGTTACCAGCAAGGCTTATGTTTGAAATGCTTTGAGGTGATTCATGCTTCCTCATTTGTTCTAATTTACTAGATAAGACTAACATGGTTTGCTTTTCTTTTAGCTTGAGAATGCCAGACTGTCCTCAGAGATGAATACTTCTTCTGTTAACAGTGCCAGGGAAGAACTGATGGAAAGTCGTGTGAGAATTGAGAATCTTTCATCTCAGCTTTCTAATCTACAGAAAGAGGTAAGTTAGCATCTTCCCCTAATTGAGGTTGAACTTGGAGGCCAGATCTGGCGTAGTAGTCTCCCTGCTTTATTTTGCCTGATGTCACTCCTCCTGCTGTTTGCTGGAGGTGGTGATATTATTATCCTGTGGTCTTGCTTTCACCAGATTCTTTCATATTGCATTGCAAAAGCATCCTCTGTGCAGATATTATTAGTAATTAATGGATGAGACAGAACTAAGGGACTTGTGTTTGGGAAAGTAGCCTGCTAGTTTATTCACTGGGCTTATGCTAGGACCCAGTCTTAACCTCCACAGAGTGATGTTCCAAATAAATTCCTTTTTCATCATATTTGGAAAACCATAGTGAAGAAAAACATGCAAAAATTCTTCATAGGTGGTGAATATTTTGTGTTTCTAGAGAAATTATTTTTAGTGCTTAAGCTACTTAATTAGCATCTTGGGACATAGCATTAATTTACATATCAGTTAGGAATTTATGGACTAATTCATTCATTAATACACTGAAGTGACAAATAAGTAAGTACTGGTTATATTGGCTAGGTACCTGTAAGTGCATGATGGTGTGTTCTAGGTGTAGTTTAAGCTGGCGTGGCCTCTGCTCAAAATTAGTTGTCAAATCTAAGGGAAATGTTGATATGGACATAATGTGCACCTGTAACCATATAAGCATTCAACAAAATGCCTTAATAATTTACTGCTCATCTTAATTCCCTGGGCAATAACTTTAACTTCCATTTTCCTCAAAGGAAGAAATTTTGTTTTAACCTTTCCATGTACTAATAAACTTTATTTTCTTTTACTTTTGATTAGACCTTTCTTTTTTCCTTTTTATTTTTCTTCTTTATCATTTTATTTTTAGTAATATCTTTTTCTAATTATAAAGTTGAAGATATTTATTATAGGAATTTAGAAAACAAAGCAGAAAATGGGTTATATGAAATAGAGTAATGTAAAAAAAGTAAGTTAACAGAAGCTTTTCCATTGGTTATCATATATGTTTATTACTTGCAACATATATTTTTAAGTTATTATTAACTATTTCATTCTGGTGCTGTTTTGAAATTTTTATGTAATAGTAGAGCTAAAAGGTCATTTGATTTCATTCAATTTGACCATAAGACCTAGATGAGTGTAATGATTTGTCCAGAGGTTTCAGGGTAATAAATGGGTTTCTTTCCTGGTTCCCAGTTTTTCTTTTATGTCTCAGTGTCTTTAGAGAAGGTTTTTCTTTAGAAATTTAACAGACATTTTTTCCATTGTGCCATGTTAACTAGAGTTCTTAACTATGGGGAGGCCTGGTGACACAGCGGTTACAGTGCTCTGTTCGAACCCACCAGCTGCTGGAGAAAGATGAGGCAATCTGCTTCTGTAAAGATTTACAGCCTTGGAAACCCTATGGGGCAGTTCTGCTGTCACATAGGGTCA
The DNA here is from genome assembly GCF_000298275.1 of Orycteropus afer afer. Lineage (NCBI taxonomy): Eukaryota > Metazoa > Chordata > Mammalia > Tubulidentata > Orycteropodidae > Orycteropus > Orycteropus afer. Next base: position 697,281 of record NW_006921673.1, on the reverse strand, counting down.
CCATGAGTTGGAATTGAGTCCATGGCAATGAGTGTGGTTTGGTTCTTAGGATGAGTAGACATTTGCTCCATTTCTTCATTTAATAAATCATGTCCTAGGTGTCATCACTCTCCCTCAGTTTTACTTTTCTCTTCACTTTGTTTTGGTTGCTGCTTAATCCACTTGATTGTACTTAGTATGGATGTTTTTCTCTTAAGGTTGGTCTTTGTTTTACAAATGAGAAGACTGAGATGCCTGAGGTTAACTAACAGGAGGCTCTGAATAGCCTGGCTTGACTTGTAGCTGTGTCTTCTGGCACCAGGTATCAGTGCTTTCTCTGTTTGCCTGTTAGTTATGTGCCCATCCTTGCAGGTTTTCTTGCTAACCTCAGGTTAGCAGTGGCCCACTGCCATTGAGTCAGTTCCAACTCATAGCAGCCCCCTAGGGTTTCCAAGGCTGTAAATTTTTATGGAAACAGGCTGCCTAGTCTTTCTTCGGAAGGAAGGTTGGGCAATCCTACTTCCGTAGTGATACTGCCTAGGAAACCCAAGGAGGGGTCGCTATGAGTCGGGGCCGACTCGACAGCAAACAACAACAACAACAGTCTTTCTTCCATGGAGTGGCTGATGGGTTTGAACTGCTGACTTTTTAGTCAGCAGCCCAGTGCCTTAATCACAGTACTACCAGAGCTCCTTAACCCCAGGTGAGGGATTTTTACGTGATGTTAAGCTTCATCACTGACACCACCTTAGCAAGTTGGAGAGGAAGCATGCCTTCAGCCAGAATAGTTTTTAATTTTTCTGTTTTATATAATTGGGTTTCTGAGGGGAGTCCATTCATTTCTTTATTGGTAACAGATTTTATTATAAATAAAATATTTTTAGGAGCATTTTCATTAATTGATTAAATTTTAGCTTTAGAAATGTCAAAAAAAAAAATTGAAAAAAAAACTACCTCTCAATATTTTCCAGTTCTCTGTCTTAATAGTATTTCTTGTTAGTCTTACCAGTTTCATCATGCTGCTGTTAGGCAATAAGAATTTCCTTTTGGTGATGGCTCACGTTAGTGAAGT
>NW_006921673.1:692185-695897 GCF_000298275.1 Orycteropus afer afer | reverse complement strand
AATTGGTAAATATACACATATTAAAAACAAAACAAAACCTTAAAAGTTCGGCCAAAGAATTTTGCTTAAAATTAAGTATTTAGAGGGCTACTTCAAAATACTGTAGTAGGACTGTGCAGTGATCCTGTGTGGGGCACGATGCTTTCACTTTTGTGTCCTAGCAAAGGTTAAGGGGCCAAGTTCAAAAGTGACCAGACTTCCAGGGTTAGCATGAGTGGCCAACTTGGGTGAGAGAGTCGGGGAGATCCACGTGTTCTTCCATGGACAAGGAAAATCCACCCTGAATCCAACCATTCAGACATGGAATGTGATAGGACTTCACAGTAAAGTTAGTCTGGGAAGGGGAAAGGTGAGGAGCCCAGACAAAGCAGGGTGCTTAGTTTAAATAGTTTGCCCTAATCAAGTTTTCCTCATTTTTTTTAAGTGGGTTTTTAGTGCAGTCATTCAAGCCACAATTTAGAATGCCCTTCAGTGTGCTCCAGATTGTTGGTTCATGTTAAAGGACTGTTTAAGATTTGCATCCCAAGGAAAATCATGCTACATAAAAATGATCCAAGATTTTCGCCCAAAAAACTTCTTGGATAAAATCTAAAAAAGACTATTGCAATTGTGTCTCTTGAAGAAACAAAACATTATTCTAAATGTAAACAGATTCACTCAACTCTTTTGTTGCTGTAGAAAACTTCAGAGTAGGTTAAGTTGCTGTCTAATTCTTCGCTGCATGCACTCGCCAGAGGGTAAGGGGAGCAGCTGCCTTCTTGTGCCAGCATCATCTAGGGGATGAAAAGAACCGCTCCACATAGCTGAAGAGAGCATCCCAGTGCTTCCAGAGAAAGGCAATGAAAACCACAAGGAATAAAGTGCTGAACGTCCTGCTGCGAGTCTTCATAAGGGGAACCACGCAGTTGGCCACTGTGGAGACAAAGACTAAAAGGACCGCCATGACAGCAAGAAGGATGTTGATCAGTTTACCCAGAAGGTTCCGGGCAGTGGCATTCTCCAGCCCTTCCAGCTGTACTACCTGCTGCTGCTACTGCTGTAGCTCCATCTTGGAGATGCGGGTCTGGCATGCCTCCAGGGCTTCCTGGATGTCCCGGGCTCGTTCATAGGACTGATAAGCGATTTTCTCTTCCATGCTGGCCAATTCCTGCTTCAAGTTCAAGATTTCATTCTGGTGGAGCTCTGTTAGGTCATTTAGTTGTTCTTCTAGTCGTTCACATCTATATCGCTCCTCCTGTAAGGCCTGCATTATTAAGGAATAGTCCCTCTGATAATGTTCCTTGAGCTTCTCAAAGGATTCCTCTAGTCTGGCCTGGGTTTCCCGGATCTCCTGGATCTCATGTAGTAGTGCATCAAATCCTGAGCTCTGCATGTCTAGGGTGTTTGTTTTGGAGCTGGATGCTCCTACAGCGATGCCCCCAGTGGTGCTGTTGGCTCCCACTGAGCCTGATGTGGCACTAGAACAATCTTCTTCACTACCATATTTTGGGCTTGACTGAAAGTTTGAAATTACTCCCAAAGTCTTGCCCCCGTCTTCCACTTGCCCTTCCTCTAAAGAGTCCTTTAGGTTAGAGATGTTGTCTGCACTACCAAATTTGTTCCGAATCAATGAGGCAATCTCTCTAGGCTTTGAGACCACAGCTCCTGCTGCTGAATGGGTGGCCTGGGAGAAGCTGGAAAGTCCACCTTTGACACTGTCCACCACACCTTCACTGAAGCCAGTCACCTTGGCCCCCACATCCTTCAGGCCCTGGTGCGTGTCCCTGAAGACGTCCTTCGGCTGCCGTGGGATCCCATTCTGTTCCACCTCCCGAAGCTTCCGGTGGTAGTGTTCAAGTTTCTTTTGTAGCTGGAGGATAGTTTGGGCAGATTTCTGGTTCTTCTTCTCAAAGACCTGCTTGATGCGGGCAGCCTGCTGCTTGTCTGCACTGTTGGCAAGCTTCAAGTACTCAGCAACGTTGTCATCCCGGGCTGTTTGGGCAATCTTGATCTGTTCTGTGAGCTTCAGGATCTTCTGCTGCAGGTGGGCAATAGCAGCCTTTGTGCGCTGAGGGTCAGGTGTTCCATCCACAGAGTCGGTGTGGATGCTGCCATCAGTGCTAGAGGCCACTGCACTGGAAGTCTGGGCAAGGCTGCTTACTTCCAATCGCTCAATCCGCTCTGTAGTGGCCTCCTCTCCTGGTAGACATGCAGCAGCAGCACAAGCTATTTCCATAACAGCTGAGCTAGTAGGAGCATCAGTCGTGGATGAAGATCTGGGCCGGCCTGACTGCATAATAGCTGCCATCTCCTGGCCAGATTTCCTGTTGATTTGGGGACTTCCCTTTGGAGCCTCTGGTTTCCCCCGCCTACTATGTAAGCTTGTCCCTCTCTTCATCTTGGGTGGCACTCGGATCTGTTGCAGGACTCGATTCAGGGCTGTAGGGTGGGTGGAGACACCATCAATCTCAGCACATGTGTTCTGGCTTTCCAGCTCCATTTCAGGCTCTGGATCTGCCTGAATTTGCTGCACATCGTGTGGGGACACTGATGACCTCCTGCGCTGGTGCTGGAAGAGATGCTTCAAGCCTTGGCCAATCACATTAATGTTCTCCAAAGCATTGTGGGTCATTTTAGACAACTTTTGTTCTGATTCTGTCTGCTTTTTGGCCTCTGCATCTTGGGATTTGCCTCCAGGATCAGGGTCCTCATATAACTGTTCACTGCCTGAAGGCTCCATTAGTAGATTTAAATACGCTTATTTGCAAACTCAAAATTTTTTAAACACACCAAGACTGTCAAATTAGGTAGGCATTTGCTTCAACAGTGACTATACATGCAGCTGTGAGACGGAGGCTTCATGCCTATCTTCATCACTCTTCCTCAAGTACTTCTAAGGTTTACAGGATCCTTTTAGGAGAAGCTCCTCACGATCCCAGTAATAGCTTTCCTTTCTTTGCATAGATGAGGATGAATAGTTGTAATCCAAAATGTTTCCCAAAAAACTTTTTAAAAAGCACATAGAAATAGAAGATCCATATGAAAAGACATGCAGTCTGGGAGGGTGGACATTGTGTCTTCTAAATCTTGTGATTAAAAGCAGTTTTTCACCAAGCGTCAGCAACTGAAAAAAGTGCTAACTGTGGATGCGTCTTCTGGAGAGAGTAATACCGGCGAGGAGAGTAGGAGCAGGCGGCTGCCGCGCCCAGTCCATCCCCCCAACCACTCCCCTCCTGACCCTCCCCACGCGCCCAGTACTTCTTTTTTTTAAAAAAACTTTTTATTGTGATGTAGGTGAAAGTTTAGAGAGCAAATTCGTTTTCCATTCAACAATTCATGACATATATTTGCTTCATGACATTGATTGCAGTCCCCACCACGTAACAGCTATCTTCCCACTTCCTCCCTGTGGTTACCTTTTACCTGAGTCCTTCTTTCTAAGCATTCCTTCTTCCTGAGCTTTCTCCTTGTGCAAATGCTGCCCTTCTGCGCTCTCATGGTTGATTTTTCTAAGTGCCTAAGGCACTTGACGGCTAACCAGAAGGTTGGCTGTTCAAACCCACCAGCCACTCCTTGGAAGGAAGATGGGCAATCTACTTCCGTAGTGATACTGCCTCGGAAACCCAAGGAGGGGTCACTATGAGTCGGGTCCGACTCAACGGCACATAACAACAACACCTCCCTGGTGTAATTATTCACCTTGTAGGCCTGGGTTTTGTGTTTTTTTTTTTTT
>NW_006921673.1:640662-691525 GCF_000298275.1 Orycteropus afer afer | reverse complement strand
CTTGACTGCTAACCAGAAGGCTGGCGGTTCAAACCCACCAGCCACTCCTCAGAAGGAAGATGGGGCAATCTACTTCCGTAGTGATACTGCGTCGGAAACCCAAGGAGGGGTCGCTGTGAGTCGGGTCTGACTCGACAGCAAATAACAACAACAACAAACCTCTATATGGTCATAGGTAAATTCCTGTTGGCCTACCTATACCTGATCATTCTGTGACTCTACTACCTGTGTATCTACCTGTAGACTAATGTTTGTTATTACTAATAGTGCAGCATTGTATATACCTTTGTTGTCTGTAACTCTTATGCACCTCTCCATGTCTTCCTTTTCTGTAGTGATACCGTGCCAGGTCACCTACTTTTGCTGTATTGCCTTTCCCTTCACCCAAATCAGTACATGTCTCTTACCTAACTAGCAATTTTCTTTCCCTTCCTCTCCCATTCCTGACAGTCAACAAAGTTTTCTTCCAGGTATAAACCATTCTTTGACTTTTTATATTAGTGGACTCATACAATATTTATCCTTCTATTATTGATTCATTTAGTGAAGTATTTCTTAAATTTTATTTTAAATTGGCAGAGCCTTTAAAATAGTGGGAGCTCTGTTGTTGCAGTGGTTAAGGCATTAGGCTGTTAAACAAAAGGTGGGCAGTTGAAACCCATCACCTGCTCTGCAGGAGAAAGGTGAGATGGTCTGTTTCTATAAAGATTTACAGTCTCGGAAACCCTATAGGGCAGTTCTACTCTGTCTTTTAGGGTCGCTGTGAGTTGGAATTGATTTAGGGTCGCTGTGAGTTGGAATTGGTAGTGGGTTAAAATAGTGACTTTAGAAAATACTTTTGAATAATACATAGATAGTATTATGTTTTGGAATTAAGAATTTCATATATTGCTGATAGCATTTCTAAATTTTTTCTTTGGCCATATTAATTGATCAATCCAGAGTCTTGCTTTGCAGAAGAGTCTGCAGGGGTACTTCTTAAACACTTCTGTTTTTTTCCCTGGCACTCAGGCTCTGGAAATTCTTATTACAGCCAGACCATAATAAAGTCGTATAATTATGTTTCTTACTATAAAAATAAAATAAAATACTTAAAATGGTAAGAGTCATTCATAAAATTTTAAGATAGAGGTGGGACCTTAGATATTATCTAGTTAAATCTAATTTTCCAAAAGAAGAAACTGGTTTAGTTACAACTTGCTAGGGGTCTCATAGCTGCTTAATGGCCGAATTAGGATAAAGAACTAGATCTAACTTCTAAATCTTGTGTTCTTTATATTTCACTATACAATAGATAACTTTGGAACTGATTTCAATTTAAAATTCAGGACAATTCAGAGTAACTTTACAACATTTTTATACTTAGGTTTTGATTTTTCCCTCTTAAGGAACTGTACACCACCAAAGGCAGGGAAATAGACATATTTTGTGGTTTACAGATTTAGGCTCAGAAGTTACCTCTGAATCTTGGGTAGCTCATATCTCTCATTAACTCTTCTTTAGATTCTACTTTGTTGCCCATTCTGTCTTCTTAACACTCCCATGGGGAATTAGGTGAAGAGATCAAAGAGAAGGCATTTTGAACTTACATTGTTTGTTTGTTTATTTTGGGGAAAAGAAAGTGTAAAAAGCATGAAGGGAAAAAATAGATTTCTCAATTATTAGCATTTTTTTTTGCAAATGCAGTTAAGTACAAGTTCTCTGAGGCCAGGGACTATTTTATCACTTTTAAGACAAATGGCCTGCTTCTGATGTAGAATGTTAGATGCTACTGTAGATTTTAATTATTGATTTTTAAAAAATAACCCTTCATTTATTTAAATTTTTTATTGTGATTTAGGTGAAAATTTACAGAGCAAATTCATTTTCTGTACAGCAGTTCACATATACTTTGTCTTATGGCATTGACTGCAATTTCCTACAATGCAACAGCTCTCTTCCCACTTCCTCCTGATAGTTACCTCTTCCCTGTGTCCTTCCCTCCTATGCACTCTTGCCCTCTGAGCTGTCTCCCTGTGCATACACAGCCCTTCTATTCTCCCATGATCGATCTCTCCAAGGACTATATCTACCTGATGTAAATGTTCAGCTCATATGCCTGTCTTTTGTTTGGCTGGAAGCCACAGGAGTGGGTTTAATTCCAGACCTGAAGGGCAGCCAGGGGCCATACCAGGCTCTATCAGACCAGCAAACCTGGTCCTATTTATTTATTTATTTATAATGATTTTGAATTTTGTTCCACATTGCACATTGTTCTCCCACTCAATCCAGGATCTCCTACATAGATCCCCCCCTCCAAGTGTTTGACAGTGGTAGCTGGGCACCATCTAGTTCTTCTGGTCTTATAGTCATAAAGGCAGAGGATTGCATGGTATACCAGTCCCTTGGACTGATTGTTTGCATGTGTCTTTGGTTTTCTTCATTCTTTGCTGTGAATGAGGAGAGACCCATCGTTGCATCTAGATGTCTGCTTGCAAGCTTTTAAGATCCCTGTCGCTACTCACCAAAGTAGGATGTGGAACAATGTTTTTGTGTACTGTATTATACCAATTGAACTTGATATCCCCTGTGACCATGTAATAACCCTTTAATTTTTAAATAATTTCATATTCTTGGAAAAGTTGTAAAGACAGCACAGGCAATTCTCATATATTCCTCAGCCAGTTTGCTCCATTGCTCATATCTTATGTTACCCTGCTACACTGGTCAAAACTAAAACTGACCTTGTATATTACTATTAAGTAGATTCCCCAAACGATTTGGATTTCAAGTAGCTAAATAGAAATATTTTTCTATTAATATCCTCTTTCTGTTGCAGGGTACCAGATGTCTCCCCAGTCACCTCTGTCTTTGACAATTTCTTAGTCTGTGACCTTGACAGTCTTGAGGAGGACGAACCTTAGTATCCTATATAATGTCCCCCAGTCTGAGTTTGCCTGGTGTTTTCCTTGTGATTAGACTGGGCTTAGTTTTCTTTTTTGAGTACTTCCTTATTTCCTGGTTTTATAAGGTGCTCTCTCTCTCTCTCTATATTTTTTCCCTGTGCCAGCCCTAGAATCAACCATTTCTCCAAGGAGCCTAGATTCTTTTTATTTGAGAATGGTATTTAGAAATTAAGATGTGGTTACTGAGAATACTCATTGCTACTGGGATAGCATTGCTTCTAGGTCCTCTCAGAGCTAGGTAATACATGTATATGTACTAATACTTTTATATACATGTACCTATATTTCTGTATCTATTTGTATATATTTATATTAAGCTAAACATAAGTTCATACAGATGTCTCTGATTCTAATCCAGTACCATAGGGTTCATTCTGTTCTCCCTCTTTTGCTTATCTATAACTTGTCTCTCTGGGAATAAGAAGCCTAGTTTTCAACCTTCCTTTACTTATTTGTTCAATACCAGTATATGTGTAAAGCATTATCAATTATTTAGCCTGTACCCACATGAGAAATAAACATAACATGAATGTGATATGTATGTACAGTATAGAGTTCCTTTTCATCTGTAACCTTACAGATTTAATTTTTGCCTGATCTCTCTTCTGATGCATCTACTTGTGATTCTAAGAGCCTAAGTTACCTATCTGTCTTTTTGAGTTGATTACACTTGCCATTTTTCAAGGCTACTGAGATGAATTTTGTTAGGGGAAACTCAGAAGAATAATTACCTAGTGAGCCACAAAGTTTTCTGAGATGAATCTTCTGATGTAGGATATAATGATTACTCATTTTTTTATGCTAAATATATAATTTCTACATTGAAAACAGTGTTTTGCAAACCACACCTTATCGTGTACCTTGTGTGCTGATCATTTGGCTTGGGCATTGCAATAATGCAGCTATCACAAGAGGCACTATGTAGTGCCTTCCAAATAATAACCAGAATCCCTTAGTTTTTAAATAGTGCCCAGCAATTCTCAAAAACATACTTCCTCCCACCCTTAGGTTTCTCTTATGAATGAGTTTATGTATTTTTTTAGTTCTTTATTTTGTTAAGTTATACTTTTGAAGTAAAAGCCTTCTAGAGAAGCCAAAGTTGACTTTTCCTAAAACCACAGCTTAGTAATTTGTTTTATTTGGCCAGATAAAGAAAATTTATATATACATTAACAACATTTAGAGAATATTACTTTTATTAACCTTATATAAACCAAAACTTTCGTACAAGCTATGTTTTATATTTGAGGAATTCTGTTTTTTATTTCCTTAAAATCACAGTGAGTTTGTGATTCCATAGGGTTCTGTTTGTTTTCCAGTCAAGTCAGTGGTAAAATAGCTGCCTTGTACTAATGTTGGAATGATTCTACAAAGTACTAATGTGTTTCCTTGATTCTGAAGTCTAGAGCATGTTTGGAAAGGATTCAAGAATTAGAGGACTTGCTTGCTAAAGAAAGAGACAACTCTCGTCGCATGCTGTCTGACAAGGAGAGAGAGATGGCGGAAATAAGGGATCAGATGCAGCAACAGCTGAATGATTATGAACAACTTCTTGATGTAAAGTTAGCTCTGGACATGGAAATCAGTGCTTACAGGAAGCTCTTGGAAGGTGAAGAAGAGCGGTAAGGAACTTACTGTCACCATACTTTATAATCTACTGTTCACCTCCTACCCTTTTATTTAAAGAAATGTAAATAGGTTTTTGTTTTGTTTTGTTTTGTTTTGAAAACTTAGGTGTAGGAGATAGATCTCTTTCCCTCCCAACAACAGAAAATACTGGTCAAACAGTCTTATTTTACTATTACTTTTATTTTAAATGCTAAACTGTCAGATGGCATCTTCTTTGAGATTTTAAATGTTTTGGTATAATACCAAATTGGATTAAAAGAAACTTTGTTTTTATACTTCTTTTTCAAATCTGGTTATTTTATAAATCCTTTTGAAACCAATTTGCAGGAAAAGGTCCAAAGGGAAAATGGCTGATTTACAATTAAAAAGCCAGTCAGTTTCAATATAACATGTGCCGTGATTCTAATTTTGTAAAAGAAAAAATACAAATATGAGAAGAGAAAAAAAGCACGCTAAATATAACAGGGGTTGTGGTTGGGGTAGTGGTAGTCAGGATGATTATTTTCCCCTATATGTCATTCAGACTTCCTGTATTATGGTTATTACTTTTGTTCTTAGGGGAAATACTCAAATTATTATTTTCTTAAAATTCATCATGGGATCCTAATATAAATATTATTATTTGGTTTTGGCTAGCATATTCTCAGTAATATTTTGCTTTTAAAAAAATGATGTCCACGTCCAGCTAGTGAATACCTTTTTTTTTTTTTGGTCAAATAGGAAGAGCGTATGTTTTATAAACTGCACGTTTCCTCTTTCCCATGTAGATTGAAGCTCTCTCCAAGCCCTTCTTCTCGTGTGACAGTATCACGGGCCTCCTCAAGTCGCAGTGTTCGTACAACCAGAGGCAAGCGGAAGAGAGTCGATGTGGAAGAATCTGAGGCAAGCAGTAGCGTTAGCATCTCTCATTCGGCCTCAGCCACTGGGAATATTTGCATCGAAGAGATAGATGTTGATGGGAAATTTATCCGTTTGAAGAACACTTCTGAACAGGTAAAAAAAATTATATATATAGCCCTTTTCTTTGAGCAAGCCTTTGTAGATTGATGGGTTATCTTGTAATTTTAGTAGCTCCTCAGCCTTTATTTGGATTCAGTAGTCTTCATGGAACAAGAGATTCCCTTCTTTTTGTTTAAATTCGTGAAGCTACATATATATTAAAGCAGGAGATAGAGGAGGTACTGCCCTGCATTGTTCAAAGATTTTATTCATTAGCCCTTCTTTACAAAACCAAGACTTACTTTCCCACACTTGGTCATTTTGTCATAGAAGCCTTTCCAAGGATGAATTATTATTAACTCTCTGCCAGAGCTGTATTTGTGAAAAAGATGGAGTGATTGGGTGAAAATGGTGGATTATTATAATGTGCTTTGTATGAATGGAAGGAAATATGAGCCCAGACTCAGAGAGATGCAAGGAGTATTTTTCTCTATAAATAGAAGAATGAATAAATGAATGATTCAGCATCCATCAAGGAGAGTATGAAACCGAAACTTGAAATAATTTGTTTAAAACAGGGTTTTGAACAGGTTCAGCCCAGTTTGGTCATTGCTGAGGAAGCGATGCCAGAACAAACTGAATTTCAAAATTTGAGTGAACTGGAGCAATACTAGGAACAGGAATAACCGTGGGTCGCAGCCCTGCTAGAAACTTAACCTACCTGTTAGGGCAGTATACACGTTGCATAGCAAATCTCTTGCCCCTCGAGTGGTGAACATCAGTGCCTAGCTCAAAAATGTCAGCCAACCGCACCTCTGTGAATGTCTGTTCCTCTCAGCAGTTTCACCAGTAATCAAATCTCCCACATCAGACTCCAGAAGGGGCTCCCTGTGCCTCTTCTGAGTCTCGCATTCCAGGGTTTGACCTGTAATTTTTTCTTTTCTGGTATCGTTTCCATTCATCCAAATTTTAAAAAAATTCTGGTCTCTTCCAGTTTCACTTCATTGGCCATAACTGAACTCATTCAAAACTCTGGTTTACAATTTAAAATTTTTAAAAACAGGAGCTTAGTATGGAAGATCCTCCCTGGTTAGGCTGTGGGTGGGAAGGGCTGTGTGATGATTCTAGAGGAAGGCTAGGTCTGGGCTTGCAGTCGGGTGGGAGTCACTTCCTGAAGCATATGTTCACGGTCTGCCAAACATCTGTGAAGGTCATTCCTTTTCTCACCAGAGTTACTAAAGTTATTTTGCATGTTGAAGAACAAATGCTTAGGATGGGCAAAGGAGCACTAATAGTTCGTTTTGAATAGGATAGGCTCTCAGGCCTCTCTTGGTCATAACTTTAAAAGCAAAGGAACAGAGGAGAACACCTCCTGCCTCATTGTTCAGTCTTGCTACTTTTCAAAAGACCTAACAGCCCCATATGTTGCAGCTATTCTGGAACTAGCTCTCAATCTGGTTTATACTTGTCTTTGGTTAGAGATAGATATAAATTAGTGTAGCTAATTGCTTTAATGGCAGCTCTGGTGGCATAGTGCCTAAGGCACTTGACTGCTAACCAGAAGACTGGCGATTCAAATCCACCAGCCACTCCTCGGAAGGAAGACTGGGCAATCTACTTCCGTAGAGATACTGCCTTGGAAACCCACTGAGAGGTTGCTATGAGTCAGATCCGACTCGACAGCAGTGAGTGAGTGAGTGTGAGTGAATTGCTTTAATACACTGTTCAAATGCCAGGTAACTCTGGGTGGTTTGGGGGCCACAGTTGATAGCTGTCACCTAAGACTAGCTCATTGCATCAGTGACCCTGTTTGAGCCCCTTATGCTTTAAAAGAGCTAAGTTGTACAGAAGTTGTACAAATGCAGAAGAAAAAGAACAAATTTTCTTCCTCCTGCTTCTAAGCTATATTTTAAAAGCTTAAAGTAATCTAATATTAGATATTTATGGTAATTAGAAGGGAGCTGTGGTGGTGCAGTGAGTAGGGCATTTGGCTGCTAACCAGGTTGGTGGTTCAAACCCATTAGCTGCTCCACAGAGGAAGATGAGGCAATCTACTTCTGTACACATTTACAGCCTTGGAAACCCTATGGGGATTGCTGTGAGTTGGAATCGACATGGTGACAGTGGGTTTGGTTTTTTGGGATAGTAATTAAGATTATGTGTCTTAAATTTAACACACCCACTTTATCCATACCATAAGGGTAAAATATGACCATTTAATTTGATTTACATCCATTCTCCCAGTTTTGTTCTCTTTTAAATTAAGTACCTTAATATAATTAATTAACTGCAGCATTGTCAAAATCTTGTTTTACTAAATGACAAAGTCATATTGTCTTTAAATGGTAGGAAATTATGAGTCACAGAAATGCAAACATAAAGCCAACTCATTTAAATGTCTATGTGCGTTCATTTATTTGATTCTATAATCTGTATATTTGAAGTGACCTTGTTTTGGTTTGTTCTGTATAAATAGGATCAACCAATGGGAGGCTGGGAGATGATCAGAAAAATAGGAGACACATCAGTCAGTTACAAATATACCTCAAGATACGTGCTGAAGGCAGGCCAGACTGTTACAGTAAGTGAATTTAGTCATCATCTAATTTAACTTTATTGTCTTAACTAACAGATAAAAGTTATTCAAAAAATTTTGTGTCTTAAAGGGAAGCATTTTAGAAATAGGCAATTAAAAATCTTTGACAGTATTAGGGCATTACAAGTACTATTAATATTTGGGAAAGAAAATTCTATTTTATTGAGAATGGTAATTAACTCTTAACAGTGACGAATCAACCTCTGACTTCTTTGTATTTTGTCTCCTCGGGTAGATATAAAATATCCATCTATTGACTGATGCTTGTAGTCCAGTCTAATTCAGGAGATACTGGTTGGCATTAAAGATTAGGAATATAATCTGTTAATACTAATGCATGCCTTAAAATAGCGGCTTTCAACCTTGGGTTAGCATCAGAATCATCCGGGATGTGTTTTAGTGTCCAAGTCCAAGCTGAACTGGGTGAATCACCATTTCTGGGGCTGGGGTGTGGGCCTGTTTGGAGCAGAAGTCCTTATGTGACAGGTACCCTGTAAAAAATCTGTGCTGGGAAACATAATATTTTTATAGGAGAAATATTTTAATATTATTATTTTAAAAATATTTTAGCAAGAGATGTGGTTTTTGCATGGTATTTAAGATTCTAGGTTAGGGGAAAATGAGCTGTGTGGAATTGTGACTCTTGAGTTCTAAATGACTCTCTATTGGAGATTTCTGAAATAGCCCATTTTCAATAGTTACTAAATATTATTCGCACACATTTAGAGAAATATGGATCATTGAACAAACAAAAGATTCCTTTGTTTTTATTTAGTAAATAATAAAATACTTTAACTTTGGTAAAGATATCAAAGAAGTCAAACATTTTATCCCTATATAGAATGTAGATGTTTTAGAGCAGTCCCTGTTTTCATTCCTAAGAAGTGTAGAGACTGCCTCCTTCCTTCTTGGGTTCTTTTTCTCAAAAATATTAAACATGTTTTACATTTCATGATTGATGCAGTCCTTAAATGTTTAAGATCAGAGAAAAACTACAGGGTAGGGGAAAACTGCAGATTAGAATTTCTTTAAAAAAGGTGTATTCAGAGAACTTGACACCACTTTTTGAAAATAATCAGATGGTAATTTTGTAATGAAGAGTAAAAATGGGAACAAATTTATATCTTGACTACACTAACCTTTCTTCAGTCCTATTATGTGTCTTATGGGCTGGTGCCAAACACCTGACATTATAATTCAGAAGATTCCAATTTGAGTGTGCTCTCTCTCTTTATAATGTGGAACCGTTATGCCAGTAATCTGCTTTTTCTCAGGTATATAGTTCTTCAGGGATTAAATAGATACATATTTTATAGGTCTAGTCATCATAAAATAATGTAATAAATTTATTTTTTCTTCAGCACTTAGCATTATATGTGATCATTTAGAAGCTCTTCTGAATATAGTAGTGATAAGTGAACTTTCTGTAAAACTGTAAGGCAATAGCAAAGCTCAATTTAAAATTCTAGAACAGAGAAATATACGAATCACGTATGTCATTTTAAAATAGAAAAGAGACATGGAATTAATTTTAGTACTATATTTTATTTAACCCAGTATACCCAAAATACTGTTTCAACATGTTATCAATATAAAAAAAAGGTTTGTACTTTAACTTTGTTTTTTGTTTTGTTTTGTTTTGAGTGTTTTTGAACTAAGTTTTTAAAATATGGTATGTATTTTACCCTTACAGTTCTCTAAATTAAGACTATCCACACGTCAAATGTTTAAAAACCACATGAGATAGTGGCTGTCATTGAACATCACAGCTCTAAAGCATATTTTTTAAATCTTAGGCTAAATTAGGCAGTAAGATTACTGACATATTATGAGTGTTATTGTTAACACTAAAGCAACAGTGATTTCAGATAGACTAGCTTGAGATTAGGAAAACATTAACATTCCAAGTGGTTCAGTTTCTTAATCGGAAAATTGACCCACATTCCGTTCCTTTTTTCCAGTTTCATCCAAGTAACTGCTCTCTGCTCCCTTACATTAGTAATGCTGATGGAAGACTTGGAAGTTTCAAATGAGTATCTAAAAAAATAAAGGCTCTCTCCTACTCAGTAATTCATAGAATTGTCTCCCCATTTAAAAATATACCTGCTTACACTCTCTCTAGCCTGCCTTTTCCATCACATAATCCTTTACATTGGATAACAGTGTATGGGTTATAAACTTTTTTCTGTCAGTTTTCATATGATCATGATAGTATTCCTCAGGTAAGGAAATTGAGGCTCATAGAGGTATAATGTTTTGTCTAAGATTCAAACCTAAAACTTTTTTGTCTCCACTTTAAATTTTCTCCACTCTACCTATACCTTTGGCTGGCAATTCAAACCCACCAGCCACTCCTTGGAAGGAAGATTGAGAAATCTACTTCCATAGTGACACTGCCTCAGAAACCCAAGGAGGGGTCACTATGAGTCAGATCCCACTCGATGGCAGTATGTTTGGTTTTTTTGTTACCTATACCTTTCTTCCAGTAGATACATGACAAATATGGCAGATCTTCTTGCTGTTGAAAAGAGAATTTTTTCACTAATCATTGTTTTCCTTTGAAGATTGGGTGATTTATCCATTTCCTCTATTCTTTTTGGAATTCAGTCTCACTCTGGAGTATTGTTAACACTGTCCCTGGTTGGAGACATACTAGATTACGTAAGAGTGTTCTGGATAGACTATCTGCTGGAGAAGGTTTGAGAAAACCTATCAGTTCCTGTTGTAGGTAGCTAGAGGACACTAGTGGAGGTGGGGCAGACAGAAGACTAAACCTGAGAGAAGAATGGCCCATAAAACTCACAGAATAGTGGGATGCTAATAATGAGAGCTCTAATATTTGTTGAGTGAGCCAGCTCCTCTACGTGGGTAACCATTTACCCTTCATGACAGTCCCACACATTACACATACCATTACTGGCCCATTTTATGAAGGAGGAAAGGGAAGTAACTTGCCCTTAAGATCAGCTGATGTTGAGAGGAGCTCTTACGTGAATGTAAGCAGCTTTACTCCATCTTCATTTATCAGATGGGGAAGCTGAGAACTTGAGGACTTTAAATAAGAGATCTAGACACACCATTAGTTAAAATAGCAAGTCTGAAGTGAGAAAAAAAATTCTCAGACTTATAGGATCATCCTAAAAGTCTTATAATGTGTTCACGTCTCATCATTGTGCTGCTGTCATTGGCATGTGAGAAATCCGAGATCTGGGTATACTGATGTCCTTTCTTTTTTCCAGATCTGGGCTGCAAATGCTGGTGTCACAGCCAGTCCTCCCACTGACCTCATCTGGAAGAACCAGAACTCTTGGGGCACTGGCGAAGACGTGAAGGTTATATTGAAAAATTCTCAGGGAGAGGTATGATCATTTTGTTAGTACTGCTGCAGTGTCACTTTACCTGAAAATTCATCCTGCAAATCTGAATTTTCCTGAGAAATCAAATTAGAATATAAAATAATTACTTGCTTAAGTCAGACCAAGGCTGCTGAGTAAATTAAATTAAAGCTGTCTTAAATTTTTGGAATGAAATGTGAGTATAAGTGTATCTATAGAGCACTGATTATTATTAGCGTAAGCTCTGAAGTCAGATTGTTTGCATTTCGTTCTGCCTCCACTGCATGTTGGCTCTGGGCAAGTTCCTTTACTTCTCATCTCAGTTTCCTCACCTTACCTCTTTCATGACTTGTGGGGATAGATAGTTGCCACCCACCTACATTCGAGATGTCTCCTTGAAGACTAAGGTGTGCCTAACCCAAGCCATGGTATTTTCAGTTGCCTCTTATGCATGTGAGAGCTGGATAATGAATAAAGAAGACCGAAAAAGAGTTGATGCTTCTGAGTTGTGGTGCTGGAGAAGAATGCTAAGAGTACCATGGTCTGCTAAAAGGACTAACAGATCTGTCCTGCAAGAAGTGCAGCTTGGAATGCTCCTTGGAAACAAGAAAGGGCAGACTTTGTCTCACCTACTTTGGTCATGTTGCCAGAAGGAACAATTCCCTGGAGAGGGATATCATGCTTGGTAAAGTGGAGGGTCAGTGAAGCAGGGGAAGGCCCTCAATGAGATGGATGGACACAGTGGCTGCAGTGATGGTCTCAGGTGTAGCAAGGATCATGAGACTAGCGCAGGACCAGGCAGTGTTTTGTTCTGCTGTGCATAGAGTTGCTATGAGTTGGAGACCACTCGACAGCACTTAACCCCACCACCTACATTTTCTGCTTCTAGGGTTTAGTGGGTGCTATCCCACTTTCAGTGTGTGTTGCTATCTAATGGGGGTGATGGCCTATATAACTGTGTGAATATGAAGAAATGGGCTTTATGCCACTAACCACAGCCCTGAGGACCCCTTAAGACTTATATAATTGTATAATTGTATCAAAATCCATATTACTTCAAAGAAAATGTTTTTTTTTTCTTTTTCATTTCATTCAAAATGCCTTCCATTACTGAAAACATATGGTTTCAACAAAAAATTCAAAGCATGAAATAATTTGGATTTGAAAAGATTAAAATAGAGATGATGATAATATTAATGGATTAAATGCAACAATCCTTGGGACATGCTTGGAATGGTGTCTGGTCTCTAGGACTCCTTCAGTTCAGTAACTATTTATATCATTAACCTTGTTATTAGCTCTCAGAGAATTCCTGAAATGCTGAGTTCAAAGACAGCGTACAGCTGCTTGATGTGTATGTCTTCAACATGTTAATCTTAGGATTCTTGTCGAAGAACCTTATTTCTCCCTCTGCCATATAAATTTTTTAAAGTTTGAGAGCCCTCCTCTTTGTTGCTGTTGACATAAGCTCGTCAGGAAATTTGTAGTATGAGTTCAGAGTGTTTTCTCTTTTAGTCATAATGCTGCTTCTTCATCTGTCTTTGCCATAAGAGTTTTAAGTTGGCTTACTTTTTAGGTAGAACCTTCTTCTGATGTTCGTACTAGTTCTGACCTTGTTACCCACCCTCTAGGCTGTTAAGTACAACAAGGGAGATAAACAGTGGTGTCATAGAGTTACCGGGGAGATCTGCTTTAGACAGGGTGGTCAGGAAGGGCCTCCCCAGGTGAAGACACCTGAGTAGAAACCTGAATGCTAAGAAGGAGTTAGCCACTAAGAGAACAGAGAAAATATTCCCAGGTAGAGGGCAGAAAGTGCAAAGACCCTGACAGGAAAAAGTTCAGTATTTTCAAGGAAAGGAAGCCAGTATGGCTAATATAGAGACTGAGAAGGAAAGGGGAATTTAGGAGTTAAGCTGACTAGATCAGCAGAGATCAAATTGTGTAGGTCCTGGCAAGAAGTTTAGATCTTATTCTGAGTGTGAATGGGAGACTGCTGGAGTGCTTTTAAGGAGGAGAGTGATATTTATTATATGATGAACGGGGTTAACAAATAAATCTTGGTGCTGTGTAGAATGTGGATTGCAGGAGGGACCAAAGCAGAAGCTGACACCAGGCAACTGAAGAGAGGAGCTTGGACCAGGGTGGTTCTGTATGTAGAAAAGTGAACCACCTGAACAGAGATTTGGGAGATAGAATTGATAGGACTTACTGATAGGTTAAATGTTAGGGATGAGAGAGAACTGTTAGGAATTAAGTTGACCTTGATTATGTTTTCTTTGGTAACCAGATGGTCCTGGTGTCATTTACTGAGGAAGCTGTGGGAGAAGCAACAGACTTGGTATGGATTTGAGGTGGGAAGCTCTGGAGGGTGAATACGAAATCTCTTGACCATATTAAATTTGAGATGTCCATTAGATATCCAAGTGAAAGTGTCTAGCAGACAGTTGGAATATTGACGTGAAGTTGTTTGGAAGACCTTGCCATATAGGTAACATTTAATGTTATGAGATTGGCTGAGTAGAAAGAGTTTGTCATTAGAGAAAAGAGGATCTAGAACTGAGCTGTAGAACATGGTGGCATCAGAAAGAAGTTACAGCAAACAAAATAGTGTGCAGCTAGTGAGGTAAGAGGAAAACTGAATGAGTGTGGTCTTTGGAAAACCAAGCAAGGAAGGCTTCTTCATACGAGGAAGTGGTCAACAGGTTAAATCAGAGTTCCCTTAGGTGCTTCTTCTCTGCTTGCAGAGTACAAGTGCAGGCCTCTGACCATGCATGATGTTTGTCTAGTTGTCCTCTTTCACTGATGAAGATCAAAGACTACAGCCTTCAGACTACACCCCAATATAAAGAAAACAAAAATTTTCACAATGAGACTAATGAGCAACATCATGGTGAAAGGAGGAAAGATTGAAGTTGTCAAGGATTTCATTTACTTGGATCCATAGTCAGTACCCATGGAAGCAGTAGTCAAGAAAGCAAACAGTGTATTGCATTGGGCACATTTTCTGCAAAAGACCTCTTTAAATTGTTAAGAAGCAAAGACGTCACTTTGAAGACTAAGGTGGACCTGACTCAAAGCCATATTTTCAATTGCCTGATATGCATGTGAAAGCCGGACAATGAAAGGAAGACTGAAGAAGTATTGATGCATTTGAATTATGGTATCGGTGAAGAGTATTGACTGTATCATGGATTACCAGAAGAATAAACAAATGTATGTTGGAAGAAGTACTTCTAGAATGCTCCCTAGAAGCAAGGACAGCTAGACTTCATCTCATGTACTTTGGACATGTTATCAGGAGGGACTAGTCTCAGGAGAAGGCCATCATGCTTGGTAAAGTAGCGGGTCATCAAAAAAAGGAAGATCTTCAACAAGATAGATTGACACAGTGGCTGCAACACTAAAACAGCAACAATTGTGAAGCTGTCACAGGAATGAGCAGTTTTCATTCTGTTGTACACAGGGTCCCTCTGTTGTACACAGCTCTGGTTACCTAGTGCTGCTTTGACAGGAATATACCACAAATGGGATGGCCTTAACAAACAGGAGTTTATTCTCTTACAGTTCAGGAGGCTAGAAGTCTGAGTTCAAAGTGCCAGACTCTAGGGGCTGTGTGAAAGCCCCTCAACCTTGGGTTGCAACTCTGCTTCCTGTTCCTGGCCACTGAAGCTGGAGACATCTCTTCACTCAGGCAGCTACTGGCTTCTGAGGCTGACAAGCCCAAGGTCGACAAATAAAATGGCATAGTCCCGATTTTACCAAACCATACAGTAGGCCATTAATCAAGTCCATTGAAAGTCCCAAGATTGGCAGAGCATGGCAGTCTGCTGAACAACGACATAGCTACATGCAGGGTCCAAGTGTGTCATAAGCTAGAGACCATTCCCAAATCTGCTGCTTATATACAGAAAGCAGACCACATCCCTGAAGCAGCTATTCAGCTGCTCTAATACATTCCACCATGGAGTTACTACCAATCTTACCATGGGGAATAACTACATTCAGCTTGCCCAGCCACTCAACTAGGCCCAGCCAAGTTGACACAGAAACTTAACTACTACAATCACTATGAGTCAGGGATGGCTTAATGGTACCAAACACAGTAACAACCACCTCTTTCGCTAGAGGATAAATTTATAAAGGCAAGGACCTCTTTTGATTTATCTTGGCATTTTGCTCTGTACATAGTAGACATTCAGTGACCATTTACTGGTTAAATTTTCAAAAATTAAACATAGACCTTTATTTAAGTAACAAGAGAAATCAAGTAATAAGGTAAAGTATTTAATAAGATTCGGTATCAAAGTCTGAGGTGTTTGCATAAAAAATTGTATACTTTTCCATCTTCTTGTCACACCTCACTGCTAACATCTGCCAGTGCAGACTACTATTTATAATGAGTTAATTGTCTGCTGAATGACTGTCCTTGATCTAAAGTGAAATGACATCTCACTTTTTCACTCTGGTTCTTAGTACATTTGTGTGAGACTTTGGGGTGCATCTGCAACATGCTTAGTTCTTGGGGTAGGGAGTAGCTTACCTTCAGTAATTCACAGACGTCAGCATGCTGGCTTTTCCTCCTGTTCTCTGTGCTGAAACCTTGCTCACTTCCTGCTTTCAGCACCTTAGAATTCTCCCAGCTGTTGTAGGTCCTGCCACTCAAGTGCTGGAGTTATTTATAGTAGCTCTTACGCTAGTTGGACACATGATGTCTGACATAGGCAAGATACATGTACGTTTGTTTGTTTTTCAGAACACTGTTCCAAGTAGTACTTTGCTTGATTAAACGACAACTGTTAACAAGGGGTTTACATGGCAGATTAAATACTTTTTGTGGACCTGAGATTCTAGTTCATCTATAAAATTTTTTTTTTCTGTGAAGATGTACTCCAAGTTAGAAACAATCTTAGAGGAGAATACTTAGAATGCAGCGTGAGGAAAAGTCACAGAATAAATACTGTGACATGTAAATAATGTATATATCATGACATGGGATATATCTTGAGATAGCATAACATGACATTTCAGTAGAGCTTACTGAAACTCAAATTCTTCATAATTCACACTGTAGTATACTAGATCATTTGGTTAATTTGTCCATTCTTTTAACTACTGCCTTCTGCTTCTTAGGCTCTGTATTAATGACTGCAGTCAGAGATAAGGAGAACAGAATACAGTTCTTATTTATATCTGTGATCATCAGAGAGATACCTTTGGTGTTTATTCATTTAATTCTTTAAGACTATATTTATTTGTAGCTTTCTCACTATAGTAGCAACAATCTTTACTGCTATAAAGACCATTTTTTCTATAAGAACATAGGTAATTGGCTTAAGTCAGTTTAATTTTATATATTTTATTTCTTCTTGCTCAGATATTAAAAATATCTGAAAAATTCAATTGAACTGGCTTAGAAATAATGGGAATTAATGGACTCACATACCAGAGATAAGAGATTCACACAATGTCACCAAGGACCTGTCTTTTGTCTCTGCCTCCCAGATTGTGTTCTCTCATGGGTACAGGATGGCTGCAGGCCCTTCCTGGAGGGACATTAATCCAGGTTCACTTCTTGTGGCAAAGAACATCTTCCCCCAAGGGGTCCTCATCCTGAGCCTCTTTCTGTTGTACCAACGTGGGTCACATGCCCATCCTAACTCAATTTCTGGAGTCAAGAGGGTGGTGTTAGAGCATGAACCTTCTCCCACCCCCAGGCAAGTCTCATTTGACTCCTTGTGGCATGCATGTTCTGTGGGGGATGAGGTGGGTATCCAGGTAAAACTGGGGGCTCTTACCTAAAAATGAGGAAACAAAGCTGGATATTAAAACTGCAAATGTCATTAGAGTAAAATAAAGTGTTTTTCTGTGAGGGAAATTTTAAAAAGCAGTTTTTCCACACTTCTCAGAATACAGACATAACTGAAACTTTTGTTTATGCAAATCATGACTTGTTTAGAGAGAGATACAGTAGTTCTACAATCGGTTCCTCCAACAACAGAAAGATCCCTGATTTGTAGCATGTGCTGATTTTTCTGTGTAAACACCCCCAGTGTGACTGAACGTAGCGTTGTGAAGAGATGACTACAGTCAGCAGGTACTGATTGGCTCCAGTGCACTACTGAATAAATTAATGTATTTTGTGTGCTTGAAGCATTGAACAGGGCAGGCCAGTAACATGTTTCATGTAAAGTCAGTCATATAGGACCATTATGTGTGCCTTTTAAGGCATTTGATTAAGTTTGGGTACTCTGCTGAGGGAGGCCTTAGATGATGCGTGTGGCTAACGTGCTCACTGTCAATCGAAAATTGAGTCCGCCCAGAGGCACTTCAGAAGAAAGGCCTGGTGGTCCACTTCGGAAAAATCAGTCACTGGAAACCCTGTGGAGCACAGTTGTATTCTGGTGCACAGGGGGTTGCCACGAGTAAGTCGACTTGATGGAACTGGAAGAAGAAAACCTTCCTGAGAGGACGTTTTGGATAAAGATGTCCATGTTTTTTTCTATATCTAACCTTCCCAACATTTGGTTCTAAATAGATTTGTTGTTTTTTTGTCTAGATTTTTAGACATCATTTCATTCACTGATTTTCCATAGAGGCTTTCTGCATTAAATTAATTGGTTTTTAAATGTTTTCAGATGAAAAGTACTTAACAGCAGGCTTACATAAAAGTCGTTAGGTTACAGTAATTTATAATTAATGAAGTTGGGCAACTTGCTGTTTCCTAAGCATCTCATGTGAGACTGTGGGTCTTAAGTTACATGAGGAGGCTCTAGGAGCCAGTGTTTGCATATGTGACATCTGCCACAAGCTGCTGAAACCGATATGTGGGAATTCTATGATAGAAGACTTGTTATTAACACCTCTTTCCTCATTTTAAATTTAGCTAAAGAAAAGGTACTCTTTAAGTTTTTTGATAATATTTTTTTTGTTTTGTATGTTATCATCTTCCAGTGGGTTTTTGGTTTAAAAATTGTAATTGATTCAAGCAATCACAGGCTTTTATTTTTTTTTTATTACTAACTCAATTAAAACAGACTGATACATGTGAAATGGCTGTTCAAGCTTGAAAATATAGACTGATTTCACAGAAGTGAAGTTTCAGGCTAATTGAGAGACTCACAGTCTTGGCTGTGCAGAACAATCAGTCTCACAAATGCTTCATCTACAAAAATATGTACTTGGATATATTTAAAATGTAAATCTCATTTCCATGACACTGATTTTTTGTTTTCTTCCTATGCCGTTTTAAACTAGCTGCTCTGTGTTACATGTCAGATAATCTTCTACTGAAGCAATTTTAACATTTTCCTCTGTGGAGTTATCTTTCTTGAGTGACCTTAGGACATGGCACAGAATAAAATTAGATGCTCTGCAGCACTGTCTAGGACAAACTCATTTACTTGCTGCAGTATCATCAAGTTGGCCTTGTGCTTATAAACAAAAACACTGTTGCATTTGTGCCACATCAGCATTCTCTGCAGGAAAGTAATCTGTATTTGAGCCTTTTAGTAGAGAATGGAAATGGTTACTTTCTGTCTGACCTCCATTGAATGACAGACAGGAGATCTTGCTGTTCAGAAGACATTGGAACCTCACTAGGATGCTATTAGTAAAGAGTGTTCATCTGTCTTGATGCCATTTCATTCAAGATTGAACCAGTTGCCATTTTCATCTCACTTTTTAAGTGGTCCTATTGCTACTGTGGTCTCTGAGATCATAACAGCCTCCAGTTTCATTTTATTCAGGTTTTATTTAGCACCTTCTCTTTGCCTGGAAGAACTCTGGTATCATAGTGGTTAAAGCATTCGGTTACTAACCAAATGGTCAGCAGTTTGAACCCATCAGCTGCTTCATGGGAAAAAGATGTGGCAATCTGCTTCCATAAGGAAACCGTCTGGGACATTTCTTCTCATTCCTGTAGGATCACTATGAGTCGGATGTTTGTTTTTATTTTTTTTGCTTTGCTTGGTGCTAAGATCTTTACACTAAATTATGTTGAGGTTTATGAAGAATTCAGTGTATCAAATCATTTGCAGGATTCTTAGTAACAGAATAAAAACAAACAAAAAAAAAAACCAAACTCACTGCCATCGAGTCAGATCAGACATCTGACTCATAGCTACTCCTACTTGGGTTTCCTAGGCAGTATCACCACGGAAGTAGATTGCCCAATCTTCCTTATGAGGAGTGCCTGGTGGGTTTGAACTGACAACCTTTGGGTTAGCAGTCTGATGCCTTAAGCCTTAAGCACTACGTCTCCAGAGCTCCCAGTAACAGAATACGATTTTTAAAAACAGTGGGAATTTCTCAGCAGGTATTTCAAATTGGATGCCAGTAGCTCCCATGCAGGGAATATTAAAGATCTAAGAATTGCTACTAATTATACAAAAAAAAAAAAAAATCCATGATGTAGAAAAGATCCCCCTCCTCTGCAGCCTTTGTGATTTTAAGTATTTTTTTTTAACATGCACAATACATTTATTATGAGAAATAACTATTTTCCAAAACAAAATTTGGTAATAGAGTTGCATTGTTCTACATTTTTACAAATTTCTTTAATGTCTGCTTTCATAGAAGACATCTGAATCCTCATATCTGCCTCTGCACTCAATCTGTTACACTATGTTGTTTTGATTGAAGTATGTGAAGAAAACTGGTCTTATACAAATATGTAGTTGGAAAGGGAGGAGTTTTTAATACTTTAAATATGGTTTTAACTTAAGATCAAATTACCATTGTTTTTAGGAGGTTGCTCAAAGAAGTACAGTCTTTAAAACAACCCTACCTGAAGAAGAGGAGGAGGAGGAAGAAGCACCAGAAATAGTTGTAGAGGAAGAACTTTTTCACCAGCAGGTATTACTGTACCTTAATATATTTGCTCTAACTTCTATTAACAGAATGACATGAAAACCAAAACTAGTATTAGGGTGTTTTTGCCCTATTGATGAATCAGAGCAGTGATGTACCAAGTTGGGTTTGTACCTATAAGGGGATGTTCATGATGGTACTCCAGAGTACTAGAAGAAAATGTTAGCTTTTTTTCTTACTGTATCAAATTTCAAATATTTCTTTTGTAATATACATAATACATTATAGTAGGGCTTGTATATCACTTATAAGTAACTATTTATAGATTAGAATACATTAAAAATGCTCAACACTTAAGAGTTTTGTGATTAAAAGTTTGGAGATTGTTAAATCAGCATATAGAAAAATAGTAATATATTCAAGTTCAATGAGAAATAAATTATTTTCTTGCTATATTAAGTTCCTAATCATCATCTAATTGCAAGACAGATTTTAGCTAATGCTTAAGCCTTTAAGAGCCCTTGAAATAAAGAAACACAGAATTTGGTTGTAATCAATTAAATTAGAATTATTAATAACTAATGAGCCTTCCATTTAAATTCTCAAGCTGTTCCAAGTCTGATATCCTTATAAGGCTTTTTCTCCAGATTCCTAAGTTCATTTTGCTTCATTAGCCCAAGTCCTACACTAAATAAACATTCTCTTATGTATTTATCCCCCAGGGTTGAGAACTATTCAAAGAGCGTTATATGGGGTAGACTAAACTTGTGGTCTGGATGCCTTCTTAGACATTTTGGAGGAATATTTAGGAACACCCTTTAGATTTGTTATCAATAAGAAAAAAAATCATGAGATCCATTTCCTGCCCTCAATGAGAAAGGTCATAATGACTAGAACTAAAATAACAATATACGAGGTCTCTCAAGTTTCCAGACAATGGCTCTGAGCATGAGTTTCCCAAAGCAGTTTAGATGATCTCCAGGAAATGATATTTATCCATAGTCTTGAATGTACATAATATTGAAATTGAGAAGCGCATTTTAGAATATCACTGGGCAAATTGAATCAGAGAGGAATTGACTCTAAAAGGGAGACTGTAGACATACTGAGGGCAGTATATAAATTAAGTCATGAGGTTTAGTGACTGACCTTGAGGGTGAGAGAAGCAAAAAAGAGACGGCAAAGATGAGTCATGTTTTTAGTTTTTGTGATCAGGGAAAATAATGATACCAAGATCCAAAAGATGGAAGAGCAAATCAGTTTTTAGGGTGAAAGTGATAAATGATAAATCTGTGACTTTTGATGTGATAACAGGATGCCAAAATAGAAGATGTCTGCTAAGCAGTTGGAAATTTGCATGTTAGTAGCTGAGAGAAGAAAGCATGAAATTAAGATTCATAGTTACCATTAGGCATAAAAAAGTGATGGTGGACGCTCTGAGAAGAAGTAGAGTAGTGTTTGGAGAGAAAGAGATACCAAGGACTAAAGACTGCACCATGATGCACGGCTGGGTGCTAAAGGAAAGAGGAGCACTTGGAAGATATCTGGAGATAGTGGCCTTTAAGACAAATGAGTAGGAGATGTTCTTGCTACCAGCAGAGAAGAGTATTTTGAGGCTATGAGGGGTAGTCAGCCATGTCAGATGCTTCAGAGAGTTCAACACAGATAAAGGCCAAGAACAGACCTTTCAAGTTGATAAGGAAATTTCTTTGGTGACCTTCAAGAGACCAGTTTCATTCTGAATAGTGAGTTACAAGTCATATTGTGAGATTTAAGGGTGAGGAAAAGAACATGGCCATTTTGACTTCACATTTAAGGATGAATCCAGTGCAAAATGCCTTGGTATGTGGACGGACATTCAGGATGTAACATGCTGCCCTCTCTGACATGGTGGTTTGGAATAGGATCCACTGATCTGTTTCCTATTTTGTAAATGGAGTCTATTGAACAGTGGGTTTAAACTTTGATTACATATTAGAATTAAATGCATATATCTAAGATAGATACATACATAGATGCCCTTCCCCAGTTAAATGAGAGGTTCTCATTTAATTGAGCTAGAAACTTAGATACAGAATTTTTCTAGAGATCCTTTGGGCTCAGATATACAGCCATAATGGAGAATCACTATTCTGGAATTTGTTGCAGTCTTCTAGGAAAGAAGCTCATCAGAAAAAGTTAAAAAAAGATAAGTGAAAAGAAATGTGAAAGGTCCATTTGAAATAGGTGGTATGAATTTGTATTATTTTCATCTTATTTTAAAAGACTGTGATCTTTTCTTTCTGTTTTCCTCATCAGGGAACCCCAAGAACATCCAATAGAAGCTGTGCAATTATGTAAACTTCTCAAGTCAACTATCTTCCTCAAAGAAGTATGGTAATCCTTACCTACATACAGTGCAGAGCCTTCTCAGAGCACAGAATATTTTTATATTTCCTTTATGTGAATTTTTAAGCTGCGAATCTGATGGCCTTAATTTCCTTTTTGACACTGAAAGTTTTATAAAGAAATCATATCCATACACTCTGTTCCAAGATGTGAATTATTGACACTGAACTAACTGTGTACTGGTGTTTGGAAAGGGTCCCTCAAAATTTTTGGACATTTTTTGTATGTGTGTATGGTTTTTTTTTTTTTTTTTTTTCAGTTCTTATTGGGGGGAGGTAAATGAACCACTGTTTGTCTCAGTTAATTTGAAGATTGCTCCGTCTAGATTAGCAATCTGCTCTTGATTATTCTCTGCTATATATAATGGTGCTGTGAGGGAGCGGAAAACATTTTTCAATATGTTGAACTTTTGTACTGAATTTTTTTGTAATAAGCAATCAAGGTTATAATTTTTTTTTAATAGAAAAGAGAAATTTTGTAAGAAGGCAATATTAACCTAATCATCATGTAAGCACTCTGGATGAAGGATTCCGTAAAACTTTTGTCTTATGGTTACTACTTCTCTTAGATTCTTAACTCATGCGGGGAACAGAGGGAGGTGGTGGGGGGGAGGGAAGGGCTTCTCTATAAAATGCATTAGTTGTGTTTTTTAAGATAGTGTAACTTGCTTATTTCTTATGTGACATTAACAAATAAAAAGCTTTTTTAATATTAATCTACTGTCTTTTTTTTAACCCCTTTTTTTCAGATGGGTCTTGAGGGGAGAAAAGTATTATTTAATTTTTGTTTTTGATAAATAATTTGGTTGCCTGATTGAACTGAACTTTTCATTCAGGCTTTGACAGTGAACTAGATAAATGGACAAACAATTTCTGGATCTCTCTCATTTTCAGTGCTCTATTACCATTAATAAAGGAGATCTAGTGGCGTAGTGCCTAAGGCATTTGACTGCTCACCACAAGGTTGGTGGTTCAAACCCACCATCTACTCCGCAGAAGGAAGATGAGGCAGTCTACTTCCATAAAGATTTGTTGCCTTTGGAAACCTGATGGTGGTCACTATGAGTCAGAATTGACTCGATGGCAATGAGTTTGGTTTGAGTTTATTGTCATTAAGAATAATGGCAATATTATTAATAAAAACAGTAATAATAGCTAATATTTATTGAGGCAGGCATTGTGTGTTCTGTACTTAACATTTTTTAGCTCATTAGTGATAAGGCCTTTCAAAATGGGGACATAGAGGTAGTGGGAGAAGTCAGTGAGGAAGACATTTCCTTTTAATGGAGAAGTATTTCTAGAATCTAGTATTATTGCCTTTTAACATATAGGGAGTGGAAAATAAATTGACTAACAGCTGTTTTTAGAGGATTCACATATGAATACAGTAACATACAGGTCTGGGGTACCTTTGTTATGTATGATGATAATTAGGTATCATTTGTTGTGAGTCTTGAGAATTTTTGACTTGTGATTGCTTTAGTTAAGTGAATTCATCTTGTAGAAAGTGGGAACCCAAACTGTACCTAGAATGAACAGATGATAATATTTCAGAAGCTAACCCAGAGTCAGTGTTTGCTTTTCTCTTAAAATATTCCTGCAGTAAGCTATGCAAAGACTTCCAGCTTTCACTAGAAAATAACTCACAAAGCCCCAGAATTACTGTGCTCTGCAGATTTACTGCGTACTCTGGTACTGTCGCAGACACAAGATAAATGCTGGGTTAGAAATTCTGTCTGGTGAAGCAGATAAGATGATAACTTCTCAACACAGATTTATCTTCAGAATGAGGATGGCATCACAATGTATAGCCAGATTTGGTTGTGAAACATTTTGCCACAAGATGGGGTTCTTGTCATCAAAATACACTCTCTTATTATTGCTGGATGAACTGGGTAGTAAAAATCAACACTTAATTGGCATAAAGGAAAATTGACAGAATAGTTATATACGCTGGTGAAATTCAGAGTAAAAATCTAGGGCTCACTTTAATTAATAGTTCAGTGCCCCTGCATGTGTGGCCATAGATTGTTGAGTCCATTTAAATGGACAGATTTTGGAATAAATTAAAAGTTGCTGAAGTTGAGCTCACCCCTTTACCACAGAACATTCAGAATGTCACAGACCACTGAGTACCATTTGCTGTTCATTCTGTAATCTCATCGCTATCTCTTGTGTTAATGTATCTCTGCATGGACGGAAGAAGGCATGTGTATAACAAATACATTTCTGAATTATTTAAATATTTTAAAATAAATATGAGTTAATTTCTCCCCAGGTGAGTTCACAATTTTGTCTTTGATATTGTGGGTTACACCACCATTTAGATATGGATGTATTTTTATTCCCCTTATTAACCTCTTTCTGATCATCACTGGGAAGAGTCTGGATACTCTTATTTTGTTGAATTTTATCTCACCCCTCTTCTCCGTTCTTCCCTTCCGAAATTTCTTTTAGACCTATGTTGAGCCTGTTCTTTTTTTGGGGGGGCTGGGGTGGGTCTTTGTGCTGATTCCCAAAACTTCTTTGTATTTATCTCATTTTGTTGACAGCCTTGTCTAATCTGTTGTTTACCCTGTCCATTGAGTTTCTAATTTCATCGACTTGCTTTTCACTTCAGAAGTGCAAAAAAGACAAGGAAGCCACATGTTCTGACCTCCTCTAACCACACAAGAGGAAGACAGATTCACCATCAGCAACCCAAGGCCTATTCCTACAAGGCCAGCCATTCTTCCTCCAGCCTTTTCACCAACCGTTCCTCCCAAATCACGCACCACCTCTCTCCTAGGTTCGATAATTTGTTGCAGTGGCCACACAGAACTCACAGATTACAGGGTTTATTAGGGAAGCACCCGGCTACAATTCAAGTTCAGGAAAAACGCTCAGTCTCTCTCCCAGCCCACAGTCTCTCTCCTAACAGTCTCTCACAGTCTTTCCCAGCAGCGCGTGTCTCTCAGCAGCATGTCTTCCTCAGCCAGCACTCAGAGAGAGACTTCTGCCTCTAGGAGGCCTCTTTTTGAGCCCGGCAGAGTGGCCAAACATAATCATAACATCAGAATTCTAAGCACCTGAGAGAGAGCGAACCTCCCAGAGCATCGCTTGTGTTACGCCCAACAGAAATACCCCAGGTCGATAACTTTTACAATCAGGAGCTCCTCAGTGGCTCACAGCAAATTCCACCACAGAGTTTTTACAAAGATTTATAGCTAGAAAAGCCATACAGGTAATTTACTACAGCACAAGAAGTTATCTTTGACTTCTCTTTTCAAATTTGCCTGTTCTTTTTGCAGACTTCATTCCATTATCATTTCTATTCTTTTAAAAAATAATTTTAGTCATTTATAGTCTCTATTTTCTTGAGTTCTTGGAATGCTGATTTTTCTGTTAGCTGCATCTGCTGCCTCTAATGGTGGTTTGCTTCCTCCTGGGGTTTTTTGGCTTGTGAACTCATCTTTAGCAAGGGTTGTTCTATAAGTGGGCTGTGTCCTAGGGTTTTGCTGGTGCTGCTGCAATAACTTGAGGCTTGCCAGTGCCAGGGCCCCAGTGATGCCAGTGGTTTAGGATCTTTAGTTTTCCCCACCCCTTACGGTAATGTCCATTTACTCTGACACTTTTGTGGGTGTTCTGTTTTTCCCAGGTGATGTCCACGTGCTGCTCCAAAGCCCTGACAAAGCCTATGTTTGGGCTGGCAGGTGGTAAGTATGAGGATTCCACGCTGAGGTTCTGGGCTGTACGCAGCAGTCTCATTCTAGGTCCTCTCCTGTGGATGGACCCAAAGCCATGTAAGTGTATTTTATCTATTTTATAGTGGAAGGGAGGGTTTGTATCAGTTTAGTCTTTCATTATACATAGATAGATAGGTATGTCTATTTCTTTGCATATGTGTATATTTTTAAGAGCTACATGATCATCCTAAATCATGTAGCTGTTGATTTCACTCTCTTCACCCATCATTACTTTCATTAAATCTTACATTATAAAGAAATTTATTTGAATACTCCTTTTGTCCCTGGCCAAAAAGCATGTTAAAAACAAAGTAAGAAAAACTGAAAACAACATTTAAGTAATTCATACTTCTGGATTATTGGCTTCTAAGCCACTCCTCTGGAGGAAGGTTGGGCAATCTACTTCTGTAGTGATACTGCCTCGGCAACCCAAGGAGGGGTCGCTATGAGTCGGGTCCGACTAGACGGCACATAACAGTAACAACAACAAGCTAAATGCAGATAAATCTATTCTTTTTAGCTGTATTGGATGGAGTAGCAGCAGGAATGCGCATTTTAGGAGGCACTGCTAGCAGGAGTAAATCCTAGGATTCAAACTTTGAAGACTAAAGTCCCTGAAACAAAGTTCTGTTATTTACATGATGCTTTGCAGGCAAAACCCAGGATTCTGAAATCGGCATTGACTCTCCTTCCTGCCCTTGAGCAAACAAAAGGCATTGATGGAAAGAGTTTTTAGGGTTCTGTTTCTGCCATTTGGCTGCCTTATTGAAGAGATACTCAGAGCCAAATTGATGGGAAGGAGGAAAATATTTAGGTGTCATACATATAAAACTCACAGAAACCATATTTCAAGTTGTTGAGGAAAGAGAGGTTCACAGTGTTGAATGGGAAGAAAGGTTAATAATAAGGAGCAGTACTGTAAATCGATGGCTCTTTCACTGTTTTGGAGGGTCAGTAGGGCAGAGAACCATCAGAGGTAGACCAGTAGTTTGTTTGCCCTGAAGCCATTCACTATTTCCAGAGAGTGAAATCACTTCACTTTCTACCTCCTACCCTTCACTTCCATAATATGTTTTTCTTCACTTTTAACAGCACAATAAATCCTGTCCTCTGCTGACATTTCTCCAGAGACAAAATGCATCTCTCAATATAAGGAGACAGCATGTTCAGTAGCTTAATTACTTTATAACAATAAAACACATACTCACCCAGATTTATTATTTGAGTGCTTCCTCCACCAATCTGAATTGGAATTCTCAGTTTAAATGCCAGCCAAGTTTGCTGTTACAGAAATGCAGCTCCTGTTCCATTTTAGAGTTTTTGATACTTTGTTTAAAGATCCTTGGGGTGGTGCTGAAGTGCTAGTTTTTTTGCACTTCGCACCTAGATGTGGCAGTCTGCTTCCGTTAAGTTTTGGTTGGAAATCCTATGGGGTAGTTCTACCTCCTCCTGTAGGGTAACTTTCAGTCTGAATTGACTTGATGGCTGTGGGCTTGGTTTTGGTTTGTGTTGATCCTTACTTTGGCAATATATTATTACTCCATATGAGCCCGTCTTTGGATCCTAAAGGTTTCTCTGCATTTGTGTGGCATTTTCTTAAATATTGGTGTTGATATCTCTGATAACAAAAAATCCTCACTTGTATTTTATTTTTATTTCTCCTTGTGTATTTATGTAGTTAATTATCACTATTATCGTCGTCATCATTTTAAGCAGTAACTCTTCATCCTGCCCCTCCCCCCCAGTCCCCGGTAATTGCTGGTTTGCTTTGGTCTTTTCATGTGCCTATTCTAGATACTTCATGTAAGTGGGATCATACAGTATCTGCCCTTCAGTGTCTGGCTTTCACTTAATGCCTTCAAGGTTCATCCATGCTGTAGCATGTATCAGAACTTCATTTTTCTTTATGGCTGAATGATATTCCACTGTATTTTATATGCTGCATTTTGTTTATCCATTTATCTGTTGATGGATACTAGAGTTGCTTCCACCTTTTGGCTATTATGAATAATGCTGCAACAAATATTGTTGTACAAGTATCTATTTGAGTGCCTGCTTTTAATTCTTTGGGGTATATACCTAAGAGTAGAATTGCTGGGCAAAGAGTAGAATTACTTATTTGGTAAGTCTGTGTTTAACTTTCGGAGGAACCGCCGAACTGTTTTCCATGGCAGCTTAACCATTTTACATTCCCACTAACAATAAATGAGGGTTCCAGTTTCACTATAGTCACCAACACTTTTTTATTCTTTCTTTTCCGATAATAGCCATCATAGTGGGTATGGAGTGGTTTCTCATTGTTCTTTGTGGTTAATTTGCATTTCCCTGATTATTAATGAAGGAGCTCTGGCGGCTGCTAACCTGAAGGTCAGGGGTTCAAACCCACTAGCTGCTCCAGGGAAGGAAAATGAGGCAATCTACTTCTGTAAAAACTTAGACAGCCTCAGAATCCCAGTGGGGGTCAAGATGAGTCAGAATTGACTCAGTGGCAGTGAGTATAATGATTAATGACTTTGAGCATCTTTTCATGTGCTTACTGGCCGTTTGTATATCTTTTTGATGGGGCAATCTACTTCCGTAGTGATACTGCCTCGGCAATCCAAGGAGGGGTCGCTATGAGTTGGGTCCGACTCGACGGCACGTTACAACAACAGAGTTATAAATGTCTATGCACATCCTTTGGGTTGTTCTTTTATTCCTTGAGTTTTAAAGATTCTTTTTATATTCTGGATATTAAACCTGCCTTTAAAAGTTTTATGGTTTTAATTCTTATATTTAGGTCATTGATCATTTTGAGATAATTTTTATATATGGTATCGGGTAGGGGTCTGACTTCATTGCTTTGTATGTGGAGATCCAGTTATCCCAGCACCATTTATTGAAGACAGTGACTATTTCTTCCCAATTTATTGGACTTAACACCCTTGTCAAATCAATTGACCATATGGGTTTATTTCTGAACTCTTAATTCTATTCCATTGGTCTGTGTATCTGTTCTTACACCTGTACCAAACTGCTTTGATTACAGTAGAATTTATAATAATTTTGAAATCAGGAAGTGTGAGTTCTCTTACTTTGTTCTTATTCAAGATTGGTTTGGCTATTAAAGGCCTCTTGCAATCCATATAAATTTGAGGATCAAGTTTTCCATTTCTGAAAAAAGCTGTTGGAATTTTTTTAAATTATTTATTTGTATATTTTATTTTGCTTTGGGTATAAATTTACAAAGTAGATTTGTTTTACATTCAGCAGTTCATGCACATTTGATTTCATGACCCAGATTATCATCTCCAACCATAAAAACTCTCTTCCCCTTTCCTCCCTGTGACTAGCCCCTCACTGTGCCCTTCTTATCTATGCATTCCTGTCTGTCCAGCTTTTCCTCTATGTGAATGCTGCCCCTCTGATGTCTCATGGTTGATAGGTCTAAGGGGTGTATCTCCCTAGGGTAGGTGGGTCCAATGCTCTGGGGTAGGTGTTCTGCTTGTAGGTCTTCATACTACTGGGCTGAGAGCCAATCTGTGGAATTGAATCCATTTCTAGACCTGAAGGGTAACCCAGGGCCATAGTCTTGGCAGGGGAGGGGTTCCATTAGTCTTTATCTGAGCAGTAATTCTGGTCATTTTTGTGTTTTTGAATTTTGTTCCACATTTTTCCTCCCACTCTATCCAAGATTTCCAGTTTGGATCCCTTTCCAAGCATTTGGCACTGGTAGCTGGGCACCATCTAGTTCTTCTGTTCTCGGGTCATGAAGGCTGGAGTCCTCATGGTCCATTTTATCTTTGGGATAATTGTTTCCAGATGCCTTTGATTTTCTTCACTCTTCTTTGCTCCAGATGAGAGGAGACCAGTAGTTGTTTCCTAGATGGTTGCTCAAAAGCTTTTAAGACCCCAGTCATTACTCACCAAAGTAGGTTGTAAAACAAGATTTTTATGTACTATGTTGTGCCAAATTGAACTTGATATCCCCTTGAGACTCTGGTCCCGAGCCCACAGGTCTGGTGATTCTCTCTCTAGGTGTCTGGGTGTTTCTGAGAAGCTACTCCAACCCTGTCTTCTGTTGCTTTTGTAATGTATATGGATAATTTTGTAGCACAAGTGCACATATAAGGTTATCTTCAGCCAAATCTATCCTTTTTGGACTAGTTGGGGGTTCACATGTTGATTTGGGTTAGGGGAGGGATGGTATGGAAAGAGTCTGACCAGCATGATGACATTTGGGAAAGAAAAAACACAGAAATGTGCACAAAAAAGATATAAACAACAGAGGCAAATACTGTTACATGCACAATGCTGCATTACCACTGGCACCAAACACCAGGCTATGGATAAGCACACAGACAGATGAGAAGATCAGGTAGGGGTAGGTGAATAGGAATATACCCTAGAGCAAAGATAGATTTGACTAAAAGCTGTTGGAATTTTGATAGGGATTGTGTTGAATCTGAAGATCACTTTAAGTAGTTTTGGCATCACATTAAGTCTTCCAATCCTTAAACATAGATATCTTTCCATTTATTTAGGTCTTTTTTTTTAACTTGAAGGAGCTCTGGTGGCATAGTAGTGAAAGCATTCACTGCTAATGAAAGGATCAGCAGTTCGAACCCAGCAGTTGCTCTTTGTGGGAGAAAAACGAGGCAGTCTGCTTCTGTAAAGATTTACAGCCTTGGAAACCCTATGGGACAGTTCTACTCTGTCCTAAAAGGTTGCTGTCAGTTAAAATCAACTTGATGGTAGTGGTTTGGTTTTCCTTCACTTGCCTATTTCATGACCCACTTGGCTTACAGCTTATATGCCCCTAATCATCTTTTCCACCCTAGCATCTGCTCACTTTCTGAATTTCTGTACAGCTCTAGCTTTGGGGGCCTTCTTACTATATAAAGTGAGGGTACTTGGACTAGTATTTGGTTTTTCTTAGTGTTTCGTAACTCAATCTGGCCAATTATGCACATATTGCCTGGTTTGTTGTGTCGAATACATTCAGATAATTTCCACAGCCTTTCATATAGGATCTCTGGTGGTGTAGTAATTAAAGCATTTGGCTGCTAACCAAAAGGTCAGTGGTTCAAACCCACCAGGTGCTCCACAGAAAAAGATGAGGCAGTCTGCTTTTGTAAAGATTTATAGCCTTGGAAACTCAACGGGGGTAGCTATATGAGTCACAATCAACTCGGTGGCAGCAAGTTTGGTTTTGTTTGTTTCTTTCATATAGACCCAAGTCCCATGACAAATTTAGCCAAAAGTGCTTGCTAAAGTGTTCACTGTCTGACCACCCCAGAGAGACATAGGTATCTTACTATGTTAAGTACGTCTCAGCTCTGGCAGGGGACTGGTGCTTAGTAGTTGAAAATGATGACTTTGTCATTACCTTGTTTCCAAATCATGATCCACCGGTCACTGGTTTTCTCCTCCTTTTTTCTCTTCCTCAGTTCCCTCCATTTGGCACAGAGAGCCTCACAGCTCATTTAATAAGCACTACTTTGTGACTTGGACTCTTGCAGCTGGTTCATTCTTTCTGAAGACTGGGATCCTGACCCAGCCTTCCCGTTCACCGCTAACTCCCCACTCCTTTGTTACACTGCTGCTTCTATCCAGTGCTAAGAAGGGACTGAACCTGAACTCTTTCTGGGGCCAAAGTTTTCCTATGGAATATTTTCCAGCTCTGCCATTAGACAATATCTCTTAAGTTTTTGTCCTACTAAGAGAAAAATATTGAGAAATTTGAACCCTCCTAAACTGTGAGAAAATAAATTTGTTAAAGCCATTAAAAAAAAAAAAAAAAAAAAAAATGAACCCTGCAGAAGAAAACCAAGAGCAGAGAGCATTTGTTAAGTGCCTGTTGATTTCATCAGTCTCATCATTCCAAGTGGGCCTAGACTTAACTTGGAGAAATGCAGTCATGGGAGTGCCAATGACTAGAATCCTGTAAAGGATGGGTTTGGGCACCAGAGGCGAATGTGTTGTTGTTATGTGTCGTTGGGTTGGACCTGACTCATAGCGACCCCTCCTTTGGTTTCCAAGGCAGTATTGCTACGGAAGTAGATTACTCAACCTTCCTTCTGAGGAGTGGCTGGTGAGTTTGAACTGCCAGCCTTCTGGTTAGCAGTCAAGTGCCTTAGGCACTATGTTACCAGAGCTCCTTAATTGTATAATGCAGCCAGGGAAATGCTGGGAACCCCACTAAGGGAAGCTGGCAGATGCAGGGTTCTGGAAGTGCCGCACTGCTCTGACGGCCCGTTCATAGTGTGCGGAGCACAGAGCATATGTCAGTCTTGTCCTCATAACCCACAGCCGTCGAGTTGGTTCCAACTCGTAGCGACCCTATAAGAAAGTAGAACTGCCCCCATAGGATGCCTAGGGTTGTAAATCTTTATGGAAACAGACTGCCTCATTTTTCTCCCAGAGTGGCTATTAAGTTCTAACCGCTGAGCTTTTGGGTTAGCAGCTGAGTGCTTTACTCCCTGCACCATCAGAGCGCCTTCATCCTCATACAGGAGGAGAGAAGACCAGCATGAAAAGGAAAGGATCAAATATTTATTCAGTGTTCATAAGGCCAGGCACTCTGTTCAGGGCTGTAACACCAACCGTTAACCTTACTTAAAGTTCACGATACTACATTAAATAAATGGCATCCTTGTATGGCAGATGTGATAAGAGACCCAGAGGATAAATCATTTATTCACTTGTTCATTCATTGATTTGACAACCATTCATTGGTGATTTCATTTTGCCAGGCACTGCCTAGCAAGGGACCATGAATACCAAGATGAGAGATTGAGTCCTTTTCCTGAGAAACTTGGTCTGATTACCAGGTTCGTATCTTTGACAACTACACCTTTTATGCTGTCACAGGCAGCTCTCAGGAATTAATTTACATAGCCAGTTTATAAATGAAAATAGTACTATTCTTTGTCAAAAAATGAATGGTAACAATTCCTACTGCTGGAAAATCCCCAGATCCCTGTTTTAAATCTCTGTTAATTTCTAATGTTCTCCAAATTAATGGCAGATGTAGTAAATATTGTTTGCATGGTGCAGTTCAGAAAATGCTTTTGTGCCTATCAGCCCCCAAAGATATGACTTAAGAGCGGGAAAGGGATTCAGCTCTCCACAGTCCAAGTTCTTGCTCACTTTCTGTCTGCCTCCCACTACACGGCACTAAGTACTCAGATAAGACAGCCACTGCCCTGTCCTGAGCTGGTTGTGTTTCAGGCTGCACTTTGCTTGACATCAGAGAGGGAATTCCTAGTCCTGAATAAAAGTCTCCTTTGGGGGATACTCACCTTTAGATAAGCTAAACAGAAGACCAGGAAGTAGTTAAAGGCAAGTTGGGCCTCAGTGAAGTAACGTGTTAGCACCGTAGCTGGGAATTTTTGAAAACCCAGAGTGTGGGCAAGTACCTCCCACTTATCCTAGTGGGGTGCAGGATATGAACAACAGGAATTATGGTAACTGGTGATTCAGCTATGATTACAAAGGAGGTAAAAAAAGAAAAAAAAAAAATGGAGAGTTGGCCATTCTTAAATTATGCCATCACATATTTGGATGTCCAAAATTTGTACTTTCCCACAGTGATGAGCCTTCTCCATAGATGGGTATGAATAGAAAAAATAAATAGCTGCATTGTTTTTGCCTCTGAAGTAGCTCTGTGCACGGAAAACCCCTGCTATGAACAACAATTTGCTGTCATGTGGTGGTAGATCTTGAAAAAGTTAACATCCCTGCATCTCAGTTTCCCTATCTGTAAATTAGGAATCAAAGTCCTAGTATAAAGAGTTGATAAGAGAATTAAATTAGATCATGTAAAAAGATCATACCAGTGTAGTAAATGCTCAATAACTAGTTAAATAAATAGGAATTTAAAACACATGATTACTTCAAATTTTTTGATGAGGGGAATTAAGGTGGGAAGTAAGGTGATACTGTTCCATTATGAAATGATGAACTTAAGCAAGTTCACAAGTGTAAGTGTTGATCAGAGTTAACTTACTTGACTTACTGATTTGAGTGGTTAAACAAGGAAAATCATTGAGAATACTGGGAACATCATTTTGTTCATTTCAAGAATAAATACTAATTCAACAAGCATTAATTACACAGGCCAAGGGAGCACATGGTTAAGGCATTTGGCTGCTAACCAGAAGGTAGTTCAAACCTACCAGCCACCTCATGGGAGAAAATGAGGCAGTCTGCTTCCATAGAGTTGCAGCCTTGGAAACCTTATGGGGCAGCTCTACTTTGTCCTATAGGGTTGCTGTGAGTCGGAATCAACTCGATGGCAGTGGGTTTGGTTTTTGGTTCAAATACAGGCCAGCCTGTGTACTATGCACTGGTGATATACAGTGCTGAGTAAAAGGAAACCTTGTCCTAGTCCTAATGAGATCATCATGCAGTATGGGAGATGGGCACCAATCATACATAAATAGATAAAACTGCAACTGTGATGAGTTGTAGTTTTAAAAGGAAGGTACCACACACAGCAGGCTTCAGAGCAACTGGTCTCTTATAAGAAATGGCCACTAGGAAAGATTTGTCTGGTTTCAGAGGCTGGGTTTCAAAATGACCCACCTTGAAGGAACTCACCTGAGCCAGCCCATGGTTGTGGCTGGGGTGGCTTACGCATGGCAGGCAGGCATGGAGGCATCGCTGCTCCAGAAAGAAGATGGGTGAGGCAAAGATGGGCTAACATGTGACTTCCTACTGGGATTCTTTGAATTTGTTAAAACTTGATCACTACTTCTCATAACCTTAGCTAAGAGATAATACTACGGATCTGAAGGCCATTTTGCTCTTGTTGTGTTGTTGTTGTTATGTGCCGTCGAGTTGAACCCGACTCATAGCGACCCCTCCTTGGGCTTCCGAGGCAGTATCACTATGGAAGTAGATTGCCCCATCTTCCTTCCGAGGAGTGGCAGGAGGGTTTGAACCGCCAGCCGTCTGGTTAGCAGTCAAGTGCCTTTAGGCACTACGCTATCAGAGTTCCCAGTTTTGCTCTAGGATGTATAAATCAGTCCAAACTCCAGCCAAGGCTCCACAGGGCAGATGGAGACATGGCAGAGGGGGCCAGAGTGGTCAGACCACAAAAGCAATGCAGCTGGCAAGGGCAGGGCTCCACAAGGCTACACCCTGGACCTGTTTCCCTGCTCTTTCCTGGTGGTTCTGGCAGTGCCCAGCTCAAGGGTCCAGGTCAGTGGGAGAGCTTTTATGGGAGGGGTGCATGCTGAGATTGCTCAAGTACTTCTTCCAACCAACTGAGTGGGGGTCAGAGTCCTGCGGAGGTTCTCTGAGACTTGACTCCTGCTATAACTGATAACAATTTAGGCTCCGGGGGGAGAGGGTGAGTCACCAAATTCACTGCCATCGAGCTGATTAGACTCATAGCTCCCCCTACTTGGGTTTTTGAGGCAGTATCTCTATGGAAGTAGATTACCCAATCTTCTTTCCAAGAACTAGCAGGTGGGTTTGAACTGCCAGCCTTCTAGTTAGTAGTCAGATGCTTTAAGCACTATGCCACCAAAATTTAGGCTAGAACCTGAAAATGTCTGGATAATTTGGAGTTTCTGGGCCTTATGGTGCCCAGAGAATAGAATGTGTGTCACCCACAGGAGAGACCCATATTTGAGAGGGGATCACAACCAGCCCCCATTCCTTCCCTATAGTTAGTTGGAGACAGAGGTAATATTAAGTTCGGTGAATAGCAAGATGTTTTTTTGTTTGTTTTGTAAATAAAATCTTCTTTTGGAAATTGAATATTACACAAGAGAATATGGCTATTTCCCAATTAGATGCTTTGGAAAATGCACTTAGATTTTTCTATTTTAGACAAATGTCAACTTCCCCTTGAAATGGTCTCCATTTACTTATGTGTTCCAAACCATTTTTCAGTGTATTTCTCCTGTTTGCTTTAAACATTAAGTCATGTAGCTTGTCTCTGGTGTATAGAGGTACAATGTTCCTTTTGGGTCCCTCTCCATTTCTGACAGGAAAGGAAGTATTAGTGAATGCTGTCAATACTTAGGATAGGTTGGCCACATCAGTACCTTTGTTCCTTTGTTTAAAACCAAAAATGACAGTGACTGCCAAGTTATCCCATGTGCTCAGGGCTCAAGTGGGAAATGGGAGAGAGGATTTCTGGAACATATTTGGCAATCATGCTTGAGATCCAAACACTGAGAAAGCCTTCTGGCTCGTGGCAGTTGGCTACCCTTCTCTTTTAGCACTTTCTCAGCATACAGGGCCGGCGTGCTGCTCCTTGAATCAGAGCTGTCATCCTACTGTTGGAAAGCCACATTTAAGCCCTGAACAAACGTGGTATACCAGTACTCTGTGATTGATCCATGGGACTGAGATCACAGCCTGTGGCTTGTGCT
Source organism: Orycteropus afer afer (assembly GCF_000298275.1). NCBI lineage: Eukaryota > Metazoa > Chordata > Mammalia > Tubulidentata > Orycteropodidae > Orycteropus > Orycteropus afer. The sequence continues at coordinate 654,791 of NW_006921673.1, read as the reverse complement.
AGGTGAAAGCTGTAGGTTGATTTCAGATTTCCATTTTTAAAAATAATGCAAGCCTTCATCTGGGAAAGGGGATTTCAGTGTTAACAGGCAAAGCCCCTGGCATGCTAGTATAATACGTGGCCCAACCAGAGTTGACTCGCCCCTCTCTTTCCTCACTCAGCTTGCTAGAAGAAATACTATGGATTTTTGGCAGCTCTTTCATGAAATGAATGTTTGATGGTTGGGAAACACTGAATTAGGAAATAAAGGAAGGGATTCTTTTGTCATCCTTGGCACATGAATCATAAACTCTGATAATGAGATCAGACCCATAGTGGGGTGCCACAGGGCGCCTTGCTATTCTTAAGCAATATGAGTTTGTGCATGGGCTCTTCCACAGACGTGGCTGACCTGATGTGAATGACTTTGGGTGGTTATAATTGGAATACAAGTTAAAGTGCACTGATAGTGTCTCTGGAGGAAATCAAGAAGCTGACAGAATTCCTTCCAGAAGGCTGTTGTTTGAAGGGGCTTATTCCTTTCTGAGAAGAGACAGGGTGGAGCAGGAAATGTGAACATGTGTGCTGCTCACTAACTGACTCGTAATATATGGTGAATTATCCTCACCTGGGGCTGGTGACCATCGTGTTCAGAAGAGCTACCAAGAAGTTGTGGAGACAGGTATTTCCTCCTCTCATCTCCTAATCCCCTGACCCCAAAGGGGCCTACAGTGACTTTCCTGAATCTCTTCGCTAAGGTTGACTGTTACTTCTGCCACCTGCCACCTTATTCTTGAACCTCCTCAAGCAACCCTGTTCCAGTCACTTCTTCCTTAAGTGGTGTTGAAATTGGCCACATGGAGCTTCTGTTAGAAGTGCAGCAGGGGGAAGGGAGAAGGAATGAAGGGGTTTCAGAGGGTTTCATTTTTGAGACTCATTCGTATCAACAACAAATAGAATTGACCTGTCCCAAGATTGTGTTAATGCTGTGTGTGCCTGCACGTGTTCATGTGTGTATATCTCTGTGTGTATAGTCATGCACTGTATTTTCTGGCTCAGGATAACTTTTTGCACTGGTAAGTGTTCCTCTAGGAAAAGAGCCCCATTTTTGGTCCTTTGTCTAGATGCTTTTTATTTACTTTGGGCCTCAGGAGATTTGAGTCATAAAGCTTTCCCCTCTTTCATGAAAAGCTTTTCCTCACTTTCATCTTGGCAGAGGTGTCTTTTATCCCCTATGACCCACAAGTTCCATGTTGAGACAATCACAAAAGGTGTGCCTACACAGTGGCCCCTTGGCCAGCCCACCAGAGTGACATTGGCACTTGGCCACTACTGAATAATCAGGAGACGTGTATAGTCGGGCCTTGATCGAGACTGACCTGCCCACTTAGGGCTGCTCTGACAGTTTGAGTGCTTCCCATCTTCCCTGCATTAACCTGTGGCTGTAAAAGGAATGCTGACACAGAAACAAAACACATTTGTCTCACCACTAAACCCTATCAACCGCCTCCAAGACAATCCTCATGGGCCAGTGCACCCACACACTTTATACAAGTAGACCCAAGCCTTCAGAGATCTTGTCCACACTTCTCTCCTTGTCTCTGGAGTGCCATGGGTTTCTCATTTCACTAGCAGGTCACTGGCTGGTCAGGTGACTGACTGTCTCATTAATACCCTTAAATCTCTGCAGGTTTTTTTTTTGTTGTTTTTTTATTTTATTCAGATACTCTGAGGCTGGTCAGCCTTCTGTCCATGACTGAAAGCATCCTTGGTGCAGAACCAAAGGCCTGTCTGACTTCCACCTCATCTTTTCTTCTCACGTCACAGCCAGCCCATGGCCCAAGGTGTGCAGCCTAATAATGTAGTTGTATTTCAGTGTGCCAAATACCAGAATAGTCACTACGTAACATAGATGCTATGCACACTAAGGTTAAATATTCTGAGCCTATGATTCATATTTGAGACTATGACTCAAATCCATCCTTTGTTCCTTGTGATAATGTAGAGCCTCTTACTCCCGAAGCCCTAGCTGCAATCCCACCCTCTCAGCTCACTGCTCTGTGCCGAGCCAGTGAGTTCTCTTACACAGAACTTGTATCAGGCAGCTGTGCCTGACTCCTTTATACATTTTTTAAAAATGTTTCACAGTGAAGAAGTCTCCACATAAATAAAAGTGGAGAGAATAGTATAATGAAACCAATGTACCCATCATGTATATTATTTATATACAGTCAATCTAGTTTCATCCATTTACTTACCCTTTGCTCTTGCAGCCACTGGACCATTTTAAAGCAAATTCCAGGTATTGCATAAAATCTTTATACATTCTTCAGAACATGTATCTAAAAGACAAGGTCTTAAAAAAATACATAATAATTCCACTATCATAGCTTTAAAAAATGACAATAATTCCTTAATACGATCAGATGTCCAGTGTTGAAATTACTCTGATAGTCTGATGGCTTTTTTTTTTTTAACATTAATTTATCTGAATCAGGATTGAAACAAGGTCCACACATTGCATTTGTTGATACAGCTTTTAAGTCTTTCAGATGAATTATCCAACCCAAAATGCAAACAGTACGGTTGGTGAGAAACCTAGCTGTGGTGTTAGGTAACCTATTCTTTGTCCCTCTGTTTTCTGTCAGACACCAGTGCTTGGTCAGATTTGGGTTCAGTATTTTGGCAAATGTAGCTCCTGGGTGTTACCCTGTACTTTCTCTTGAACCACAGCGGAGGGCCCTAGTATCCAACTTTCTCTTTTTTTATGATGTTAAGATTGATCTGTGTGTTTAGTTGCTGTGAGTCTGATCCTTCCATTATAAAGTTCCCCATCAGCTAATCTTTTTGGCATCTGTTAATGATCATTATTAGATAGATTATATCATTAAGCTTCAATCATTATTTCAACATTTGTTAGGTATAATTATTCTCTGGAAAAGAACTTTCCTTCATCATGATACCTGAGGTCGAGTGTACACAAGATACTTTTCTTTTAAAGCAATTACTAGAATAATGATTTGGTTCTTTCACCTGCTCCCAAGGTGACCTATGAGGTATGCTTTCCTTAAGTACCATTATGAGCTCATGAATGTTAACACAGATGATGTGTCACAATTCACTGAGTTACTCCTTTTGATGCTAATATTGCTCCATCTTTGGATAGTAGAAGCCTTTTTGTGTTGTATTTTGTGTTCTTTTGATACCACCGTCGTAGTCTTCCTTGCTTTTTGGTATGACAAGGTATTCCAGATTTGTCCTATATGTTTTCTATCCTTGACCTACAGTCAGACATTTCTCCAGAAAGATGGATCCCTTTTAGTAGGAAAATGTCAATGAGAGACCACAATCAAGTGTGCCCAATTCTTTTTTTTTTTTAATTTTTCTTGTGATTTGGGTGAAACTTTACAGAGCAAATTCATTTTCCATACAGCAATTCTTACACATTTTGTCTCATGACTACAGTTCCCCACAATGTAATAGCTTTCTTCTCGCTTCCTCCCCTTAGTTGCCTCTTCCCTGTGTTTTTCTGTCCCATGCACTCCTGCGCCCCAAGCTGTCTCCCTGTGCAAACACTGCCCTTCTGTTCTCCCACGATTGATCGCTCCAAGTAGTGTATCTACCTGATGTAATAGTTCACCCCACATGCCTGTCTGTTGTTTGGCTGGAAGGCACAAGAGTGAGCTCAATTCCAGACCTGAAGGTGGTTAGGGGCCATAGTCTCAGGGGTCTTACCAGGCTCTATCAGACAGTGTGCCCAATTCTTAAAGACTTGCCTGCATAAATTAACCTGTAAGAAATAAACAGAGGGGACCCAACTCATGCACATGGATCACCAACTACCACTGCATTTTTCACCAGGTACAAATGGTTAACACACTCAGCTGCTTACTGAAAGTTTGGCAATTTGATTCCATCAAGAGAAAGATGTGAAAGAAAGGCCTGGTGATTTCCTTCTGAAAATCAGTCCCTGAAAACCCAGTGGAGCACAGCTCTGCTCTGACACGCACGGGGCTGCCATGAGTCAGAGCTGACACCGTGGGATATATTTTTTTACATTAAAAACATTAATTCCATCTATTTTACCTCAAGAAAGGAGCACAGTGGTTAAAGCACATAGCTGTTAACAGAAAGCTTGGCAATTTGAGACTACCAGCTGCTCTGTGGGAGCTCTGGTAGCATAGTGGCTAAGACACTTGCCTGCTAACCAGATGGTTGGCGGTTCAAACACACCAGCCACTCCTCGGAAGGAAGGTTGGGCAATTCTACTTCCGTAGTGATACTGCCTTGGAAACCCAAGGAGGGGTTGCTATGAGTCGGGGCCGACTCGACGGCACATAACAACAACAACAACAACAACAGCTGCTCTGTGGGAAAAAGATGTTGCAGTCTGCTTCCATAAAGATTTACAGGCTTGGAAACCCTTTGGGGCAGTTGTGCTCTGTCCTACAGGGTCACTATGAGTCAGAATTGACTCAACAATTTTATTTTGTTGTTTTGTTTTTGTATATCTTCTCAAACAGTGCACATTTGAAAGTCCCTTAACCTTTGCAGACCTTGACTGAGTCTGGTTCCTAGTTCTTCTCATCTGGGATAAAGTAGATTTACCGATAAATGTTAGCATCCTCCTCCTTGCCCTACCAGCTACCACAGATCCAGAGGGACGAAGTTCAGGCTGAGGACTGTCAGGATTCTGCAGCTCCAGAGGTTGCTCTGCCTGAAGCCACCTGTGGGGGCTGCATCACACCTTCCAGGATGGTGTGTGTCTTTGGGGAATTACTTCTCAAAAAGAAGACCTTGTCACTCAGTAGTTTTTCCTCCTATTTACTCACATTACTGTAAGACATTACCCACAAAGACTGAGTCTTACGGCCCTCACACAGACCACAGAATAGATTCACCAACACCCAGACAACAGTCTTAGATTGCTTACCATAGACTCTCCTTAATCCATCTTCATAGTGCTGGGCCAATATGTGCCTGATCTTTCTGGTAGCCATTAAGCTATTGAGGAGTCCTTGGATGAGGTGAACAGTTGACTTACTCAACTAAAAGCTTGGAGGTTGGAGTCTGCCCAAAGATACCCCAGAAGAAAGGCCTGGTGATCTACTTGCACAAAATCAGCCAATGAAAACTCCATGAGGCACAGTTCTAGTCTGACGCACAAGGGATCACCATGAGTTGGCATCGACTTGACAGCTACCAGTACTAGTAAGCTGCTGAGAAGTGCTGGAGAGGGTAAACCCTGAGTGGGCAAGGTGCTTACCACATAGTGTCCTGTGGACATCATCACACTGCCTGGTACCCTGGGCTGCTTACTGAATAAACCAAAGCCAAAACTACTGCCAATGAGTTCATTCCAACTCATAGTGACACCATAAGTCAGAGAAGAACTGCCCCATAGTGTTTCCAAGGCTGTATATCTTTACAGAAGCAAACTGCCTCATCTTTCTCCCACAAAGCAGCTGGTGGGTTTGAACCACTGACCTTTTGGTTAGCAGCCAATGCTTTTAACTACTGAGCCATCAGAGCTCCTGATTACTGACTGTTTGCTATGTTGTTAGGTGCCATCAAGTTGGATTCGACTTACAGTGTCCGTATGGACAACAGAACCAAACACTGCTCAATCCTGCACCATATCCCAATCTTTGCTATGCTTGAGCCCATTATTGCAACCACTGTGTCAAGCCATCTCATTGAGAGTCTTTTTTGCTGACCCTCTACTGCATAAGCATGATATTCATCTCCAGGGACTCGTCTCTTCTACTGAGTAGGAGACATCAAATATGCATTTACTAGGCAGGGACCATGAAAAGGAAGGACAATGATGGCATAAATCCAATGACATCTTTGAGTTCTGCAAGAGAACATTTATATGTTAGCAAAGTTAATTGCAAGTGCCCATAAGCCTGTCTAAGCTTCCTCTTTAGAGGGTAGGAAGACATTTTTCCAGTCACCATGTTATGATGTAAAAGTAATGCAGCTTGCCCCTTGTTGGGGACGTCCTCATTGCAGGCCTTCCTGCTTGCCTACCTGGCTGTGAAGTGCCTCATCTGCACTGCCTGGTCCATGACAGGGCTTTGCAGAGTTGCCCTCACCATAGCTCCTAGAGATTTTCTCTCACAAATCTCAAGATTGCATTTAAAAAAGAAAAAGAAACGTAATGTCCGTACCTTTAGCCCTATTTCAGAGTAACACATTATTCATATGTTTACTAAGAGCTATTTATCGCAACTGGATTGAAAGTCACAGCTGCCTTCTTTCTGTGAACTGTGGAGGGGAGAAAGTGCCAGGGAGAGCGTGTTAGTTCTCATAATCTGTTGATTCTAACAGTGTCTCTGTTTCCTTCTCAGCCGGCTCCTTCCTATCTCAGTGCACTGTCCAGGCAATGCTCTCTTCCATCACAGCCATGCTAACAGGTCTCTTTGCTGGCTTCCAAATCTTAAATAGAATATGGCCAAAGTTTCTCCAGCTATTTGCTGCACATTTTTTATTATATAATTGTATTAAGTTATTCTTTTCCTTTCTATTTCTAGTGCTCTGAGTTGGGTTTTTTTTTTTTTTCCCCCATCTTAATTAGGCATTGAATGTATCATATGCTTTTACTGCATCTATTGAGAAATGTGTGTGACTGTTCTCCTTTAATCCAATATAGTAAGATACACTAATGTTTAATTTAAGACACACTAAATTGTTTCCCGATATGTAGAAACTGTGGAGGGGAGAGAGTAACTAACAGACTGGCACTGAGCAGGTACCCTTTTGCAAATGCCAAGTACCTCCAAGCCAGGGAACAAGATGAGACTAACCAGAAGTTTAGAATAAGAAAGGACTTAACAGACTTTAATGCTATTGTTTTAAGTAGTACAGCCCTGTTTCTTTCAAATGATATCTAGCCCAGATTCCCCACTAAATAAAGCAGAGGGAAAGGGACTGAATGGGGCTGGGGTAGACAGCCTAGGTTAGAGGTCTCCTCCCATGCTCTGTCTGGCTCTGACTGGCTAGACAAAAGAATGAAAGAGAGAAATGAATAAAACACCAAATGAAGATGATAATGAGAGACTGAAAGAAGATGAGGGACACCCACTTGGAGGGTTCCCCTGCAGGGGCATCAGACTGGGACTGGGAGGAAGTGTGGTCCTGGAGGAGGGAAGCCTGGGGTGGCAAGTTGGAGACCAGGAGTGGTGGGGAGGGTGTTCCACGCAGGGGAGAGGATGGCTGTGGAGACGGGAGATTACTTACATGCAGGGAGACTGATCAAATGAGGGTCAGGTTTCTCACTGCTAGAGAAGGGAGACATAAACATGGAAATAGAAAAAACGAGGTTGAACTCTGGTATTGGATTTCAGTTGTTGGTATTGGTGTGAGCCCTTGGTTTTCAGCATAATCAAGATAGATATTGAATATCTTATTAAGTAAAATTTATCAGAGTGAAGAGTGTCTTAAATTAAACATTTAATGTGTCTTAAACATTAGTGTATCTTACTATATTAGATTAAAAGAGAACAGTCACACACATTTCTCAATAGATGCAGTAAAAGCGTATGATAAGATGGAAAAAAAAAAACCAAAAAACCCAACTCAGAGCACTAGAAATAGAAAGGAAATAGAATAACTTAATATAATTATATAATAAAAAATGTGTAGCAAATAGCATAATAGTGGAGAAACTTTGGCCATATTCTATTTAAGATTTAGAAGCCAGCAAAGAGACCTGTTAGCATGGCTGTGATGGAAGAGAGTATTGCCTGGACAGTGCACTGAGATAGGAAGGAGCTGGCTGAGAAGGAAACAGAGACACTGTTAGAATCAACAGATTATGAGAACTAATACGAAGTTCAGCAAAGACGCTCAAACCAAAAAAACCAAACTCACTGCCGTCAAGTCGGTCCCGACTCATAGCAATCCTTCTTTGGGTTCTGAAGCGGTATCGCTATAGAAGTAGATTGCCCAGTCTTCCTTCCGAGGAGTGGCTGATGGGTTTGAACCACCAGCTTTCTGGTCAAATGCGTTTGGCACTACACAGGATAATTAGCATTCCTTAACACCAGCAGTAACCAACTAGAAGAATAAGATATCATTTACAAAGCAACCAAAAAAACCAGATCCATTGCTGTTGACTTGATTTTGACTGATGGTGCCCTGTGTGTTACAGACAATTGTTCTATCGGGCTGTCTTGGCTATAATCTTTGTATTTATTTTGTTCTTGAGAATACACACAGCAAAACATATACCAGTTTAACAGTTTCTACATGTATAAATTCATTCTATTTTATTCTTCAAATTGTACATTCGTTTCATTCTCCTTTTCTGAGTTGTTCCTGAGTTTATGTTAATAAACTCACCGCCCCCTGTTTCCTATCTAATGTTTTAAATTGCTGTTGTCAGTTGATCCCATGTATACAGTTCTTTAAAAAGCATAATGTTCAAGGTAGACATTTTATACTAGTTAAGTTAAACTATTGTTTGGTTTAAAGAATACTGCAGAGGGATATTTTTGGTTTAAGTTTTCGAGATTATCTCAGGGCAGTAGTTTCAGGGGTTCATCCACACTCCATGGTTCTAGAAAGTCTGTAGTCTGTGAGAATTTGAAATTATGTTCTGTATTTTCCCCCTTTTGATCAGGATTATTCTGTAGAATCTTTGATCAAAATGTTCAGTAATGGTAGCTGGGCATCATTCAGTTCTGGTCTCATGGCAAAGGAAGCACTTGTCCATGGAGGCAGTTAGCCACACATTCCTTTTCCTCCTTCTATTTCTGATTCTCTTTCTTCCTCTGTTATTCCAGGGGAATAGAAACTAATTATGAGGCCTTGGATGACTGCCTGCAAGTTTATAAGACCCCAGGCACTATGTAACAAACTAGGAGGTAGAACAGAAGCGCTAAACATGCTTTTAGGGCAATTAACTTGTATGTCCCATGAAATCATGATCCTTAACCTCCAAACTAAGGAATCAAATCCCATGAGGTGTTTGGTTGTACACAAGCAGGCTCAGCAGCTACATTTGTTTTTGTTGTAAATATATCTATCACACAATTTTTGCCAACTCAACTTTTTACATGTGTACAACTTATTGGTTGCACTTAGAATTGGCTGTGCAACACTACCTGTAACCAGTGTGATTTTTCCATCACTCTAAGCTGAAACACAGTACACCATAAGCAATAATATCCCTCTGCTCCCCATTCTACTTCCCTCCTGACCTGGTAACTGCTAAGAGACTTTGGTTTCTGTACATGTGCCTGTTCTTGTCTTTTGTGAGGTAATAAAATATTTGTCCTTTTGTGATTGACTTATTTCATTCAGCATCATGCCTTCAAGCTCCATCCCTATTGCAGCTTCATCTCTCATCAAGACGTCATCTCTCCTACTGGCTGAGTAGTATTTCATTTTATGTATGTACCACATTTTGTTTATCCATTCATCCATCTATGGGTATCTACTTTTTGTCTATTATGAATAGTGCTGCAGTGAACAGTGGTGTACAAATCTTTCTTAGAGTCTCTGCTTTCAAGTCTTTTGGGTATATACCTAGGAGTGGAATTTCTAGGTCATATGGTAGTTCTTGTTTTAGTTTGTGGAGGAAACACCACATGGTGTTTTCCATAATGGCAGTACCATTTTGCATTCCCACCAGCAGCAATTTCCCCATATCCTTACCACCATATATTGTTTTTTTTTTTTTTTTTCAATCTTAGCCATCCTAGTGGGAGTGAAATGGTATGTCCTTGTGGTTTTGACTTGCATCTCTGTAATGGCTAATGACAGTGAGCATCTTTTCATGTGTTCGTTGGCCATTTGAATGTCCTCTTGGTGAAATACCTATTCAAGTCTTTTGTTCATTTTATGATTGGATTATTTTTCCTTTTGTTGTTAATTTGTCAAAGTTTTATACATATTTTAGTTATGAGATACTTACTGGGTATAAGGTTTTCTAAGATATTCTCCCAGTTGGTAGCTTGTCTTTTCCCATTTGTGGTAAAGTGTTTTGATGAACAAAAGTTTTTAAGTTTTACGAGACCCCATTTCTCTATTTTATTTTTGCTGTTTGTTCTTTTGTTATTACATTAGATAATCCATTGTTAATAGCTAGTCTGGACAGTACTGAATTTTCTCCTAAGAATTTTATGATTTCAGTTTGCATATGTAGATCCTTAATTCATTTTAATTTGTTTTTGTGTATGGTGTGAGGCATGGATCCTGTTTCATTTTCTGCATGTGGAAATCCAATTTTGCCAACACCATTTACTGAAGAGATTCTTTACCCATTGAGTAGACTCAGTACCCTTGTCAAAAATCAGTTGACCATAGATGTGTGTGTTTATTTCTGGACTCTGAATTCTATTCCATTGGTCTACATACCCATTGTTATACCAGTACCAGGATGTTTTGCTTACTGTAGCTGTATAGTATGTTTTAAAATCAGAAAGTGTGAGTCCTCCTACTTTGTTCTTTTCTTTCCATATTTGTTGTAAGTATCCAGGGCCTCATGCCATTCCATATAAAGTTGACGGTTGGTTTTTCTATTTCTGTAAAGAAGGTTGTTGGAATTTTGTTTAGGATTATGTTGAACTTACTTATCACTTTGGGTAGTATTGACATTTTAACAATATTAAGTCTTCTAATCCATGAACATGGAATACATTCCTATTTATTTAAGTCTTCTTTAATCTCTTCCAGCAGTGTTTTATAATTTCGATTGTATTAAGTCCCCCGTTAGATTTTTCCTAGGTATTTTATTCCCTTAGATGTTACCATAAATGGAATTGTTTCCCTAATTTATCTTTCTTTATGCTGCTGTATAGAAATCCAGCTGATTTGTTTGTTGACCCTGCAACTTTACCAAATTCCTCTATCAGCTCTACAAGTTGTCTTGTAGACTTTCAGGGACTTTCTATATATAGAATCATGTTGTTCGTCAATAGAGATAATTTTACTTCTTCTTTTTTAGTCTGTATATGTTTTATTTATTTTTCTTGTCTTATTGCTCTGGCTTGGACTTATAATACAATATTGAATAGAAATAGTGAGATTGAGTATCCTTGTTATGTTCCAATTTCAAGGGGAAACTTCTTAGTTTTTCTCTATTAAGTATAATACTGGCTGTTGGCTTTTCATCTACGCCCTGAATCATATTGAGGAACCTCCCTTCTATTCCAATCTTCTTTAGGGTTTTCATCAAGAAAGGTATTAGATTTGATCAAATTCTTTCCGTATCCACAGAGATAATCACGTAATTCTTTTCCTTTGTTCTATTGATGTGGTGTATTACGTTGATTGATATTCTAATGTTGAAGCATTCATGCATTCCTGGAATAAATCTCACTTAGTCATGGTGTATGTCTTTTAATATACTGTTAGATTCTGTTCACTAATATTTTATTGAAGATTTTTTGCATCTATATTCTTAAGAGATATTGGCCTGTAGTTTTCTTTTCTTGTGGTGTCTCTGGTTTTGGTATCAGGCTTATGTGTGCCTCATAGAATGAATTAAGGGGTATTCCTTCCTTCTCTATCTTTTGGAAGAGTTTAAACAGTTTTGGTGTCAATTCCCTAAATATTTGGTAAAATTTCCCAGTGAAGCCATTTGGTCCCGATGTTGTCCGGAGGTTTGATCATTAATTTGATGTCCTCACTTGTTGTGTATCTGTTGAGACTTTCTATTTCCTCTTGAGTCAGCTTTGGTAGCTTGGATGCTTTAAAAAATTTATCTATTTCATCTTTGTTATCCAGTTTGTTGCTATACAGTTGTTCATAATATTCTGTCATAATTCTCTTTATTTCTGTCAGGTTGGTTGTACTGTCTCATTTTTCACTTGGCTATAATCTTTATGGAAACAGATTGCCAGCCGTTTCTCATGTGTTGCATATGGATGGGTTTGAGCTGCCAATCCTTAGGCTGATAGTCGAGGGCAAACTGTTTTTGCCACAAGGGGCCACAATAACAACACCAGGTACAAATTATTTGGGAATTAAACTAACAAAAACTGTACATAAATTTTATTTACAAATATTAAAACTGTGTTAAAGCACACAAAAGAACATCAAAATAAATGGTGATACACTATGATCATTATGTGTGATTACTTAAAATTATAAGATGTCACTTTATATGAGATTAAGTTGTAAATTCACTATAGTTGCAATCAAAAAGTTTGTCCACAAATAACCATGTCAATTTTGAAAAAAAAAAAAAAGCAAATTTGGCAGGGGACTGAGGAGGAATTTCTCATTCCACTAGATATTGAGACAAAACATGAAGCCACAGTAAGAAAACCAGTGAGGGAGTGCAAGAACAGACTAAACCCATAAATTGACTACTCAGAAATAAACCCACATTTATATGGAACTGGATATGTGATAAGGAACCCTTGTGGCACATTGGTTAAGCACTCAGTTATTAACTGAAAAGTCAGCAGTTTGAATCCATCAGAAGCTCTATGGCAGAAAGATGTGGCAGTTTGCTTCCATAAAGATTACAGCTTTGGAAACCCTATGAGGCAGTTCTACTCTGTCCTGTAAGGTCACTGTTGATCAGAATCGACTAGATGTCAGCGGGTTTTGGGTTTGGATATGTGATACAGGTGATAGCACAAATGCATGAAGAAAGAGGAGATTATTTAGTAGATGGTGATGGGAAAACTACCTGTGATAGGGAACCAAAGTTGGATTCCTACCATATACAGAGATAACTCTGCATGGATTAAAGGCCTAGTAAAACAAAACAAAACAAAAAAAACCTCACTGTTGTGGAGTTGGTTCTGACTCATTGCTACTGCTCCTTGGGTTTCCGAGGTGGTATCTCTACAGAAGTAGATTGCCCAGTACTTCCTTCTGAGGAGTGGCTGGTGGGTTTGAACTGCCAGCCTTCTGGTTAGCAGTCAGATGCCTTAGGCACTATGCCACCAGAGCTTCTTAAAGGCCTAGTAGTGAAAGGTAAAACTATAAAGCTAAAAGAAGAAAATAGCATTATAGTCTTGGAGTGAGAAAGGACTTGACTGCTAACCAGAAGGCTGGCAATTCAAACCCTCTAGCCACTCCTCGGAAGGAAGGTTGGGCAATCTACTTCTGTAGTGATACTGCCTCGGAAACCCAAAGAGGGGTCGCTATGAGTCAGGTCCAACTCGATGGCACATAACAACAACAACCTATAGTACAAACCACATGGAACTGAATTTAACCATCAAAGTTAAAGATTTCTGTTCAACAAAACACATCACAGACAAGTTAAGGAAGAGTTGAACTAATGACAGATTTTGCAGTGTTTCATACTGATTAGGAAAACTAAAATGGAAAAGATAGGGAGCCCAATAGGAAAATGGACAAGGGAAATGTGCATGGCTAAGAAGTATTTTAAAAATGCTTAACCTCATTAGAATTAGCAAAATGTAAATTTGAGCAGATATAAACAAAAAGACACACATTTATACCATCAGATTGGTTAAAATGAGCAACTAAATAACAGCTAGTGTTGAAAAAGGGTCCCCAGGTGGTACAAATGGTTGATGTGCTTGGTTGCTAACTAGAAGAGTGGAAGTTCTGTTCCACCTGGAGGTGCCTCAGAAGAAGGGCTTGGCAATCTACTTGCAAAAAATAAACCATTGAAAACCCAACTGAACACAGTTCTACTGATATACATGGGGTCATCACAGATCGGAATCAATACCATGGCAAATGGTTAGGTTTTCTGTTTTGTTTTATTTTAGCATTGGATGTAAAGGATGTAAAGATGTAAAGAAGTAGAATAACTCAACCACTATTGGTGGGTATCTAAAGTGGCATATACAATCCTTCTAGAGGATGGTAGAAAAATAGTGAAATTAAATGTCTGCATCCTATAATCCAGCATTCTCATTGATGGATATTAATCCAGAGAAACCCTCCCACAAACCAATAAGGAGTTATGTAAGAGGATATCTATCCCTGTATTGCTGGTGGGATCAGAGTTGGAGGAGGTTACATTACGGAGTAGAAAAATAAAGTAGAATCCTGTGCAGCTGTGAGAAGTAATGATCTAGACACACATGCAACAACATGGAGAAATCTTTTTTTTTTTTTTTTTTTAATTTTATTTTGATTTGGGTGAAAATTTACAGAGTAATTTCACTTTTCATACAGCAGTTCACATATACTTTGTCTCATGTCATT
>NW_006921673.1:620600-633417 GCF_000298275.1 Orycteropus afer afer | reverse complement strand
TCCGTGCACAGTCCATGCAGTCCCTGGCTAGCCGGGTGATTTTTAGGTTAATTCTTAAGTCCTACCACCACAGGAATCTGCGAGAGTACTGTCTCTTTAAATATCCAAAATAGCCAAGCCGCTTTTTAAACCTACAAAATGGCGGCGTCCTCCAGACTGGCAAAAGTCCACAGCTCAGCTTATCTTTCTCTTCACGTCTTCTTCACTTTGAATAAGCAAGGTTATGTTATCTGCATATCACAGGTTGTTAATTAGTCTCCCTCCGATCCTGATTCTGTGTTCTTCTTCATATACTCCAGCTTCTCAGATTATTTGCTTAACATACAGATTGAAAAAGGATAGAGCCCCGACAAACAACTTTTCTGATTTTAAACTATGCATCGCCTTGTTCTGTTCAAATGACTGTCTCTTGGTCTATGTATAGATTCCTCTTAAGCACAGTTAAAAAACAAACCAAATTCACTGCCATTGAGTTGGATCCGACTCATAGTGACTCCTCCTTGGGTTTTCGAGGCAATATCACTATGGAAGTAGATTGTCCATTCTTCCTTCCAAGGAGTGGCTGGTGGATTTGAACCTCCAGCTTTCTGGTTAGCAGACAAATGCCTTAGAATTCCCATTCTTTGCTGTGTTATCCATAATTTGTTATGATCCACACAGTCAGATGCCTTTGTATAGTCAACAAAACACAGGTAAACATCTTTGTGGTATTCTTTGCTTTCAGCCAAGATCCATCTGACATCAGCAATGCTATCCCTCATTCTACATCCTTCTCTGAATCTGGTTTGAATTTCCAGCAGTTCTTTGTCAATATATCACTGTAACCATTTTTGAATTATCTTCAGCAAAATTTTACTTTGGTGTGATATTGATGATATTGTTTGGTAAGTTCTGCATTCTGTTAGATCACCTTTCTTTGGAATGGTCACAGATTTGGATCTCTTCCAGTTGGCCAAGTAGCTATCTTCCAAATTTCTTGGCATAAACAAGTGAACGTTTCCAGTGCTGCATCTGTTGGTGAGCTATCTCAGCTGGTATTCTGTCAATTCCTGCCTTTTTCTTCTCATCAGTTCCTTCAGTGCCGCTTGAAATTCTTCCATCAGTACCACTGGTTCTTTATCATATGTTGCCTCCTGAAGTGGTTGAACGCTGATCAAAAAAAATTTGATACTTCCATCTTATTTTGATGCTTCCTGCATTGTTCAATATTTTGCCCATAGAATCCTTAATATTCCAACTTAAGCTTGAGTTTTTCATCAGTTCTTTCAGCTTGAGAAATGTCAAGCATGTTCTTTCCTTTTGGTTTTCTAACTCCAGAAAACTTTGCACATTTCATTGTAATACTTTACTTTGTCTTCTAGACCCACCCTTTGAAATCTTCTGTTCAGCTCTTTAACTTCACCATTTCTTTCTTTCATTTTTGCCACTCTGCATTCAAGAGTAAATTTTAGCGTCTCTTCTGACATCCATTTTGGTCCTTTCTTCCTTTCCTGTCCTTTTAATGACCTTTTGCTCATGTATGATGTCCTTGATGTCATCCCAAACACGTCTGGTCTTCAGTTACTGGTAAAATATCAAGTCTATTATTCTTCAGATGGTCTAAATTCAGGTGGGATATACTCAAGGTCATATTCTGGCTCTTGTGAACTTGTTTTAATTTTTCCCAACTTCAACTTCAACTTGCACAGGGGCCATTGATGGTCTGTTCCACAGCCGGCCCCTTGCCTTGTTCTGACTGATGATACTGAGTTTCTCCATTGTCTCTTTCCACAGATGTAGTTGATTTGATTACTGTGTATTGCATCTGGCGAGGTCCACCTGTATAGTTGCCATTTGTGCGTTATGTTTTTTTTGAAAACAAGGTATTTGCAATGAATAATTTGCTGGCCTTGTAAAATTCTATCATATGATCTCTGGCCATACTGTCAACTACCAATGCTTCTTTTCTTCCAGCTTTTGCATTCCAATCACCAATTATCAATAAATCTTGATTGCATGTTAGGTCAATTTCAGACTGAAGAAATTGGTAAAAATCTTCATTTTCATCAGTTTTGGCTTTAGTGGGTGGTACATAAATTTGAATAGTAGTATTAATCAATCTTCTTTGTAGGCATATGGATATTATTCTATCACTGACAGCACTGTACTTCAGGATAGATCTTGAGATGTTCGTTTTGATGATGAATGTGATGCCATTCCTCTTCAGTTTGCCATTCCCAGCATAGTGGACCATATGACTGTCTGACAAAAAATAATACCAGTCCATTTCAGCTCTAATTCCTAGAAATTTGATCTTTATACTCTTCATTTTTTATAACTTGCAATTTTCCCAGATTCATACTTTGTACATTCCATGTTCTGATTATTAATGGATGTTTGCAGCTATTTCTTCTCATTTTGAGTTGTGCCACATCAGCAAATGAAGATCCAGAAAGTTTTACTCCATCCACATCTGTAAAGCTGACTCTACTTTGAAGAGGAAGCTCTTCCCCAGTCATATTTTGAGTGCCTTCCAACCTGAGGGGCATATCTTTTGCCTCTTTATCAGACAATGTTTCACTGCTATCCATAAAGATTTCAGTGGCTAATTTTTTCAGAAGTGGACCTGTCTGTGTCCTTTTTCTTAGTTTGTCTTAGTCTGGAAGCTCTACTGAAACCCGTCTACCATGGGTTACCCTGCTGGTATTTGAAATACCAGTAGCATAGCTTCCAGCCTCACAGCAACACACCAGCCACCACAGTACAACAAACTATAGGTAATATCTGATAAAAATCACATATATAATAGTATCTAATAAAAATGTGATACCTTTTGTGTAAATTAAGGCATATACTCACAAAACAACATGTTTTATAAAGATTATATATATATATATATTTATATATATATATTCAGTTTATATAAACAGACTATCAGAGTATATGCATATGGGGGAAAGAGACAAGAATGGGGATTAGAAACAAAAATATAAAAAAGAGAAGCTGACAGCACAGTTCAGTGGTCAGAATCCTAGCTTTGCTCCTTACTTTGTATGTCACCTTGGGTGAGTAGCTTAACCTCTCTAGTTAAGTTTCCCCATTGGTATAAAGGATCTGGTAGGTAGTTTGCAAAGGTGGCTGCAAACAGTTCTACTCCCTGTATCAAGAGGTGAAGTCTGTGATGATTTTGATCAATAGAATGCAGGTGACACACTCCATCTTCATTAAGTAGATCAAAACTTCTTCCCTCTTGGGTTAGTAGAAAGGGGCCCTTGAAGATGAGATGCCATGCAGAGAGGTCCCATGGAGGAGGACCTGTGCCATCTGACATCAATAACATGAGACATGCAAGAGTGATCAGAAGATGCACTGGACAGCTGAGCCCCATCCAACCCAGTGAGATACAACAAAGTGATTACTTTAGACCACTTAGTTTTGAAGTAGTTTGTTATGCAGTAATAGACAACTGAAGCAATGAGCTTAATGATACATACCTCATAACGGGAGCTCTGGTGGTATAGTGCCTAAGGCAATTTGACTGCTAACCAGAAGGCTGGCAGTTCAATTCCACCAGTCACTCCTCGGAAGGAAGATGGGGCAATCTACTTCCATAGTGATACTGCCTCAGAAACCCAAGGAGGGGTCACTATGAGTCCGATCCGACTTGACAGCGGTGTGTTTGGTTTTGGTTTATACCTCATGAGGCTGTTATTGGGATGAAATGAGGTAATTTTCAAAGGGCTCATGGGAAGTGCATGGCATTATGTATAAATTTGCTGAATCTGTCTATTCACACCTAAAACAGACTGATAGAGACAGAAACTGTGTCATGGACTAAGGAGTGTAATTAACTCAATTCTTTGCACCAGATGCCCACAATAAATAAAATAAAATGAAACTTCTCATCTACACTAGGGAGCCTGGTAGCATAGTTCCTAAGGTATTTGACTGCTAACCAGAAGGCTGGCAGTTCAAACACACCAGTCACTCCTTGGAAGGAAGATTGGGCAATCTATCTCCATAGAGATACCGCCTCAGAAACCCAAGGAAGGGAAGGGTCACTACGAGTTGAGTCAACTTGACAGTAATTTTTTTTTTTTTTTTAAATCTGCAGTCAACCAAACCCACTGTTCTTAAGTCAGTTCCTACTCATAGCAACCATATAAGACAGAATAGACTGCTCCACAGGGTTTCCAAGGCTGTAAATCTTGTACAGAAGCAGACTACCACATTTTTCTCACATACAGAGTCTGATGGGTTTCAACTGCTGACTTTGGGTTAGCTGTCAAGTGCTTTAACCACTGCACCATTGAAATGCCTTAAACCTCTGACAGAGTCCATAGAAGGTCCTTGGGCAGCACAAATGGTTTGTGCCTGGCTACTAACTCGAAGGTTGGCAATTGGAACCTATCCAGAGGCACCAGGGAAGGCACCTGGTGTCCTGCTTCTGTAAAGATTACAGCCAAGAAAACTCCCAGGAGCTCGGTTCTACTCTGAATGTAAGGAGTCACCCCGAGTGGAATCAATTCAAAAGAAACAAGTTTTCTTTTTTGATAGGGACCCTATATTCATTTCCTTGATGGGGACATTCTGTCCAGAGAAGTGAAGAGTGTGTCCTAAGTTGAAGCAGGGCCTCTTGAGCTGCTCTCTTGACGGTGTTGTCTTTGTGCACAGAATGTAGAGGCTCCACGAAGACGCTAGATGGATGAGCTCAGTGAGTCAGGAGTCCCTCATTTCTGGGAATACATACAACTGATAGATTGACTGTATTTGTTTTCCTCTGCAGCACCAGATCCCGAACTAGCAAATGTTTCATCTGTAGTAAATTTCTCAATTAGCCACCAGCTCCAGTATCAGGGATTGGAAGGAAAACTGAAATCTAGATATAATTCAAAGATTTCAACCAAGTCATACTTTCAACCTTCAGAAGGGTCTCTCACAGGCAGAGGCACAATAAATGTTGGCTTATTATTTAAAATTACTTTCTCTTCTTTTCAAAAAGGATTTGAAGCAATTTATTTGTTCTCCTTCAAGTCATCTACAAAAAGCACAAGTCAAAACCCAGGCTAAGGCAAAATAACCTAGACGTTAACAACAGTGAATTAATTCATAAACTGCTGGAAGCTAAGCCTTTAATGTACTTTCTCTTGTTTGGATCTTATAAGGAGTGTATGAGGTAGGTATTACCCCCATTTTACAAAGGCAAACGAGCATTGGCAGTTCAGTGGAAGGAGTCTTGCCTTTCATACGGAAGACCTGGGATCAGTTCCTGTCCAATTTTCCTTATGTGCAGCTACCACTCCTCGTCTGTCAGTGGAAGCTTGTGTGTTGCTATGATGCTGAACAGGTTTCAGCAGAGCTTCCAGACAGACTAGAAAGAAAGGCCTGGTGACCCTCTTCCAAAAACCAGCCAATGAAAACCCTAAAGATCGCAACCAGTAATGGGGATGGTGCAGGATTGTCCATGATCTGCAGCTATTGTAATACAGAGTGAGGGTTCAAACCCAGGTGGCCTGACTCCATAGCTGGTTTTCTTTCTGTTTTATTGCATTGGAAAGCCAAGAGCCAGAATGACTTCCAAAACAACTGAAGCAGTGAGGGAAAGGCACTAGGTCCCAATGCCAACTCCTAAACACTAAGACTTTTGTGAAGCCAAAAAAGGTGGATGGTGGAACATAATAGCCTGTGTTTTTCTGCAGAATTGACACATTTTGCAGAGGTTTTGCTGTTTCCCAGGCATCACTACCCCGAGTGCCAAGCTCTCATGACTCCAGGCTCAGCTAGCAGCAGGCTTCACAGTCACTCTGTGTGCCTGTCCAGGAAGGTTGGCATTGAGCTAGGTCTTTCATAATCCCAAGCTTCTTGCCCCCAAATAATCTTGTACCCTGTTCTCACCGGCTGGCTTGTGTCCCATTCCTCATAAGGCTTCAGAATCACAGCTCTACATTTTTCATTTAGCACTAGCAACTACACACTATGTGTCTGTGATCTCCAGGCAGCTTCCAGGAACTCTCTGGATCAAAGTGCAGAGGAAGCAGTTACCGATTTCATTTCCTAGGTGTCTTTCCTCCTCAGGTTCTTTAGGCTTTGGGACATGCCCTGATGCTGGAAGGCTGCAGAGCAAGTATCTGTGCTGTGTGAGTGTCAGGGAAGGCTGAGACAGACCCTGAACCCTGACCAGAGGGCACTGCCAAGAGGGGAACAAAGAGGCCCCAGGAGGAGAGAAAGCCTCGAGATGGCCTTGTGCTGGGTTGGCCGGGGGGCTGCTGCACTTCCATTTTCTCCGTTAGCTCCTTCATGCCTCCAGATGAGTTACTTTCACTGAAAATGAAGTGACAGTAGCCACATCCAAGTTGAAAGTGATAATCCATGGGTGCCCAGGCACTCAGTGCAGGGTGGCAAGACCAGGACAAGGAAAGACAAATAAAAATAACTTCCAAATCATGCCATTTATTTTTCTTAATTGGATTTTACAGCTCATCTGAGCTTCTGCTCATTTCTCTGAGGAGCTATAGAATTTGAGTGAATGTTTTCTGTGTTCTTTGTCCTTCCCCCAAATGAGAACATGCAGAAACACATACATGAAGGACAGATAAGAGCATACTGGACTCTAGTTTTTACTTTTCCCTTTGGCTTCACGGTGACACACATTTGTTGCCACATATCCTTAAAAAAAAAAAAAAAAAAGTGATTAGGACAGGATCCCTGCATGGAACGTCGACAAGAGAAGGCAGTGGGAAGGGAAGCAGTGAGCCCCTTTACCACCCCACTTCCTCACCCATCTCTCTCCTTCACTCTTGATCTTTACAAAGAAAGATGCAAAGAAAGAGTACGGGGCTAGTAGAGTCCCTGCTAAGCTACAGGGCATTTTTGTGCCAGGTGAAAAGAGGCAGATACACGGCTTCTTCTTTGTGTGGAGCATGGCTTGCCGGGTGGATCCCAGGCCCCGCCTGCCCCCTTGCCCTCATTTATGGGTGTCCTCGTGTATATGCTGTAGCCCCTTAGGCTTTAACAGCTTCAGGGTTAAAAGACCATGAAGGAAGAAGTATCTTCCAAAATTTTTCAGAATGTCCGTGGTCCTGTTGGAGACCAGAGTCTCTCACAAGGAGGTCCCAACATGATCGCTGTGTAAGGGCAGTAGTGATGCTGTTCTGGGCTACAGGGGTATCCAGCCCACTACCATACATGCAACCTACTCCTTGCATCTGGATTCTGCTTTATTTCCCAGGGTGGGGATGCAGACATGGTGGAAAGAGGCATGGCAAGCACCAACGAGGGAGACAACCTTCCCAGCACAGGAGTCCCTGCCTGGGACCCGTCCGTCTCTTACTTAAGAGTCATTGTATCTCACTTCATGAATAAAGAAAGCTGGGATTCTCTGTGGCTAGCCTTAACAGGAAATGATCCTGGCAAACCTTAGCTTCCTTAATTCATGGATTCATGAAAGCAGAGATGAGAAAGGGTATGCCCTTCTCCTGAATGATGGTGCCGTTGAGAGGTGTCACTGGTTAACCTGACAGCTCAGAGACCAAGGCTGTGTGGATATCATTTCTCAAGGATATTATAGGGCTGCAGTTTACAAGCTACCAAGTTGGACTCTTTGCTCTGGGAATTTAATGTGTGACAGCTGTGTGCAGCCAGTGGTGTCCAGCATTTTAAAAAGGTCAATTAAGAAACGGTTGATGGTGGCACAGCTAATGACAGCCCAGAGGGGTGAGCAGGGCCAAGTAAACAGAAGAGCCGAGATGTATATTACTGGAATTGAAGTGTCCAAGTGAAGCGTAGAGGGAAGGAAATCTATTGTCACAAGCCATAAAGTATGTCCAAGTTGTGCAGCTACAGTATACAGCTGTGCTCCTCCCCAGGCTGTGTGGGGAAGTGTCTGTGAATGGAGGGGTTGGCTGACAAAGGGGACACATGCATCAGCACGATTAACCTGCAGACAAAAACCGTGGCCCTCCTTGCTACCTGTTCCTCTGCACTCTCTGCTCTCTCACAGGTGAGCATGAGGTAGATGCTAAAGTGAGATTCAGAATGCGGGTCATGTTCTAGAAATCCATATTTTACACATTCCCCCAATGCTGTGTGCTGCCCACTCCTCACAGTGTGTGTGGGTGGGCAGACAGCCAGGAGCCTGAGCACCAACCCAAGCAAAAGGCTTTGCTCAGAAGACAAACCAATTCCCTGGCTTCAGTGGATGTACAACGTGGGATCCGAATGGGACCTTTTACACAGCAGTCAGTGCAAGGGGGCATGGATCCCTTAGAAGAGGTCTATTTCAGCCTGTGACAGAATTGGCTCCTGGTTGGAGAAGGCACTGTGCAGAGCTTTTTTTTTTTTTTTTTTTAAACCAGACAAAGGAGTCTTACACTAAGAGCATGGCTGCCAGGACAGGCTTTTTTGCCACATCTACCTGTCAAGCTAGAAATTCAATAGAGCAGTGGAAATGCTAATTGATATGCAAAACAGGTCCAGAGTTCCTAGACATGTCTAATGATACTCCAATTCATTATGAATGCAGAATTAAGACATACAAAATAGATGGGAATAATAATACTAACCTTTTTGCTTTTTTTTTCTTTCAGTTTTCAAAGCTACTTTGGGAAACTTTGCAGGTCTTATGATTTAAAAAAAGAGTATTGCAATCAGTGGAGTTTGTCTTTTACACACTGTATATTTATTATTAGAAAATAGCTTCTATCAGCTGTCAGTACTAAACAAGTTGACAGGAGCGTGCTTCTCACCATAATTTTTTTTCCCCCTTTTTAATGGTATTTAAATAAACAGCTCACTGTGTGGAGAGTTGCCACACCTATTTTTTTTTCTTTAAAAATGGAATAATTAGATGAGGTTTAATACAAAACATCCTTCCAATCTGACTTGTTCTGAAGTCATATGCTGTCTCTTTGAGGAGAAACATGAAAGAGATGAAAAAGACCACTCAAGCTATCAAATTGCCCCGAAGAATATACAGTAGAAACCAGGAAACAAATAAACTAGCCAAAACAAAACCCATTCAAACCAAGAAACCAGTTTTTACATTGGTTTTTCGATTTTGATTATTGTCTAAGTTTAATATATATATATATTTGAAATAGTAATAAAAAAGGAAGAATTGCATCCTTAGCAGGACCACCTTCCTCATATGTTAAAGAGGTGTTCAGAAAATTCCATACAGTATCTGCTAAATAAACATGTTTGGCAGCTTAGCAAATATCATATGATTGCAGCATCCATGATTTGAAGTAAAACAGCATTTGCTTTCTTTCGGCAGAGTTCGTTGCTCAGGGCAATGTACTAATGCATCTCTGGCAGTTCTTAGACCCACAGGCTTAAGGAAGGGTTTAGGAGTGGCTCAGTGCATGGCCCCAGTGCAGAAACTTCCAGACCCCAAACAATGAATCAATCAACCACCCACACAAGCATCAAACAATTGTCTCCTTTGAGTTCCTCTTGACCGAATGGAGGCCCAGCAAGGACTGTTGATTAGAAGGTACATTGACAGACTTTGGAATGAGGAGAATCACCCTCTGATTGGTCCGACGCCATTCGTTGTACAATCGACAGTGGTACCTAAATGACACCTGGGCGGGAGAGGAAAAATAAGGGAAGTTTTCAGTCAAGGAGAAATTGACCATCAATCCAAGAAATAAGTTATTCAAAATAGCTGGAGACAGCATAACGGTAGAGGGCAAGAACCCTGGGTGAAACTGCTCTAGGAAGGAGCTGAGTGCTGGGAGACTGGGCACCAACCAAAGAACACCCATGGGTAGGGCTCACTTGGGTGGCTTCCTTTGTTTCTCCTCAAATTGAGTAAGATCATGATTTGAATAGGAAGATAAGGTTCTTTTTAAATTTGGATGTATTTTCAAGCAATGGTATTCCAAGCCTCAAAGCAGCAAGTCATCAAGGAAGGAGAGTGACTGGATGTAACCAGGTAGAGTAAATACAGCACGAGCTTGTGTCCAGCTGTGTGATGTACCTTTCTGGGCCTCAGATTCTTCTTTGTAAAATGAGAGGACTCATGTATACTCCTGCAGGTCAGAGGATCCCATTCCTACTGAATACGATATGAAGGGGACCCTCTTACTGTGCCATGGGCAGGTCACACAGTTGTTCTTGGTAGCCCCGAGGGGTGAAACCTAACTGCCTCTAGCTCCAGAATTCTAAGGCTTCCAAGTGAGAAGATTCAGCTTGGGCACTATTACGTGGGTTGAACTGTCCCCCCTCCCCAAAAGATATGTTCAAGTCCTAGCCTCTGGTACCTGTGAATGTGACCTCATTTGGAAATAGGGTCTTAGGAGATGTAATCTATTTAAGATGAGGTCATAATGAATTGGGGTGGGGTCTAAGCCAGTGACTTAGAATAGGGATATCACAGCTGGTATCAGATGGATTTTGGCTGAAAAAAAAATACCAGAAAGATGTTAACTTGTGTTTTACTAACTATGCAAAAGCATTTGATTGTGTGGATCATAACAAATTATGGATAACATTGAGAATGAGAATTCCAGACACTTAATTGTGCTCATAAGGAACCTGTACATAGAACAAGAGTTTGTCATTTGAACAGAACAAGGGGATACTGCACAGTTTAAAATCAGGAAGGGAGTGCATTAGGGTTGTATCCTTTCACCACACTTATTCTATTTGTATGTTGAATAAATAATCCAAGAAACTGGACTATATGAAGAAGAATGTGGCATAAGGATTTGAGGAAGACCCATTAACAACCTGTGATACGCTGATGACACAACTTTGCTTGCTGAAAGTGAGGATGATTTGAAATACTTACTGATGAACATTGAAGTCTGCAGTATGAATTACACCTCAATATAAATAAAACAAAAATCCCCACAACTGGACCAATAAGCAGTATCACAATAAATGGAGAAAAGATTGAAGTTGTCATATAAGACTTCATATTACTTGGTTCTGCAACCAACACCAATGGAGGTAGCAGTCAAGACATCAGAAGATGTATTGCATTGGGCAAATCTGCTGCAAAAGACCTCTTTCAAGTGATGAAGAGCAAAGATGTCTCCTTGAAGACTAAGGTGTGTCTAACCCAAGCCATGGTATTTTCAATTACCTCATATGCAGTCCTTAAGGCATTTGACTGCTAACCAGAAGGCTGGCTGTTCAAACCCACCAGCCACTCCTTGAAAGGAAGGTTTTGCAATCTACTTCCATAGTGATATCGCCTCAGAAACCCAAAGAAAGTATGAGTTGGATCCTACTTGATGGCAGTGAGTGTGGCTTTGGTGGACATAAGGCATTCATGTACTGCCCAGGCAATTAGAGTCTATACTTTTGAAGTAGAAGAAAATGGCCTTTAATAATGGGAGTAGGTTCCATTTGCATGCATCCAGATGACCACGTAAGTGCTGGGATGGCAGCTGCCCATGAGCTTAGGGTGCCATATTCTCTGGTTCTGGGCTCTTTTATTGCCTAGGAGTGGGGAGTGGGTTGCACAGACACCAGTACAGGGTCCACAGTGGTCAGAAATTGAGCTGACCTGATGCTTTGAGTTTAGCATTTCTGGAAGGAGAGGAGAGCACAAGCCCTTGATCAGAAGGGCTTGCTAGTCTCATGGCAAGATCATGAAATTCAAGGCCACTCACTCAAATTCCTAAGGCTAGAAAGCAGATACAGCATATGATGCAGGCTGAGTGCCAGAGAGATCTGGATATGAAAATAATATGCTTTTAAATTCAAACAGATGTGCTTATTTCCAAAAGGCCTCAAACATGCCAAAGTAGATTAAAAAAAAAAAAAAAAAAGCAAACAAAAACAAACTTGGTTCTCTTATATCTATTCTGTCCTGCTACTGCTTGGTGCTACTCTTGAATGTAAGAGAAGCAAGTTGGAAAGCCAGCTGTTCAGGACCAAGAGCAGGAAAGAGGTAGAACACAGACAAGTGCTAATGAAGAGCTTTGGCAATACAAAATATCTGGGATCTAGAAATATTACAGGAGCGGTGAGTTTCAAATCAAGTGTCTTTTTGTCCAGGATGTTAAAAGCTGTGCACACTTGGCATTAGTAAGCAGAGAAGTAGCTGAGGGGTGAATAAGCTCTGGTAACATAGTGCCTAAGGCACTTGACTGCTAACCAGAAGGCTGGCAGTTCAAACCCACCAGCCACTCTTTGGAAGGAAGATGGGGCAATCTACTTCCATACTGATAGTGCCTTGGAAACCCAAGGAGGGGTCGCTATGAGTCAGGTCCAACTTGACAGCACATAACAACAACAACAACAACTACAGTATAGGGCAGTGTTTCGTTCTGCTGTGCATGGGGTTGCTATGAGTCGGAAACAACTCGACAGCACATAACAACAACTACAGTGTAGGGAGCAGGCCTGAGCTCTGTGGCCAGGCACACCAAAAAAAAAAAAAAGAACCCAACCCAAACTCACTGCCACGGAGTCAGATTGGACTCATACAGGGACCCCTCCTTGGGTTCCTGAGGTGATTATCGCTACAAAAGTAGACTGCCCAACCTTCCTTCCAAAGAGTGGCTAGTAGGTTTGAACCTCTGAACCACCAGCCTTCTGGCTAGCAGTCAAATACCTTAGGCACTATGCCACCAGAGCTCTTAGGGCCCAGGCACAACAGGGGTTACTTGCTGTCTCTAAGCTTCACTTTCCTGCTTTGTAAAACAAGAATAGGGTAACCGAGACAATCCATATAAGGCACTTGGCACAGTGCCTGGCACACGTTTCATTTTCTGGACATCTTACTTGTCATGTGTTAAGTATGGAAGAGAATGTGATGCTTCTGTGATACCTCTTTTCAGATACAGGGAAACTAAAAAGGCAAAAAAAAAAAAAAAAAAAA
>NW_006921673.1:610836-620500 GCF_000298275.1 Orycteropus afer afer | reverse complement strand
CCCCCCCCAACCTATCAACAAATTCTCCAATACACTTCCATCCCTGGTAACCACCAAAGAAATCCCATACATGTATAAACTTTTCCTTCAGTTTTTACAATAGTTGTTGTTAGGTGTGGTCGAGTTGCCTCCACCTCATAGCAACCATGTGTACAACAGAATGAAACACTACCCAATCCTGTGCCAGACTCACACCCCTGCTATACCTGAGCCCATCATTGTAGCCACTGTATCAATCCATCTCGTTGAGGGCTTTCCCCTTTTTTGCTGGCCCTCGGCTTTACCAAACATGATATCCTTCTCCAGGGAATGGTCTCTTCTGATGACATGAAGAAAGTAGGTGAGATGAAGTCTGGCCATTCTCAATTCCAAGGAGCACTCCAGCTGCACTTCTTACAGGAAGGATTTGTTACTTCTTCAGGCAGTCTTTGGTACTTTGAGTATTCTTCTCCAACACCACAACTCAAAAGCATCAACTCTTCTTCCGTCTTCCTTGTTCATTGTCCAGCTTTCACATGCATATGACCGTAAAAGAAAAAAAAAAAAAAAAAAAATGAGGTTGGGCTATTTCCTGTGGTCCATGGACCAAAAACAGCTTTAGTCACTTGGGAGCTTGTTAGAATTTTAGAATTTTAGGCCCAACCCCAGGCCTTTGGAATGACAGTCTGCATTTTAACGAGGTCCCCAGGTGATTTGCATGCACATTCAGGCTTAAGAAGCACTGCTTTAAGTAACACAGGGAGTCAATGATTCAGTTCCTTGGCCAAAGAATTAAACAAACAAACAAACAAATATATAAAAGCCCATTTGTTTAGCCAAATAAATGAGATCTGACTATACATTAATCTTTTAATTGCTGTTAACCACTTACAGTCTGCAGGCAAATTCAATCAATAGGAAGAAAGCATCATGTGAAGCTGACTCCTTATCAGGGAAAATAAAAGGAATTGAGCACAATTGCAGAGGGGGCCACAGGTTTGCAGTTACCCCCGGTTAATACCTGTTTCTGCTACTAGATACTCTAACACAATCCCCTACCCCCCAGCCATGGAACAAAGAGAACAAAAGGAGATTTGATTTAGAGGAATAAAGCAGTAAGCAAAAAATGAATTCGATAAAATAAAAAGCATCTATGCAGTAGAAATGTTGGGAACTTTGTTTAGCTATTTCTTAACTTCTGAGGTTTTGAGGGGAATGGAAGAAGTAAGAATCCAGGGTCACTATTTTAGAAAAATCACACATTATGAGGTAGAGTTCTGTGGTTCCCTCATTGATTCATAGAAGGGATATTTATTAAGTTATTAAGTTCGTATCCTGGGCAAAGTTTGTAGAAAGAGTTGCATCAACTGAATGGCTTAAGAAGGGTCAGAAAATGTTGGGAACCCCTCTCTCGCAGTCAAGGAGGTGACTGAGGCTGTGGGGAAGGTTTGCTGTAAAGTTACTGCAAGGTAAAATCTTCAAATTATGTATTTTCATTTTGCCCTTTCTTTCTGGAAGTTATGGTGCAACTGAAGCATACTGATGGGACCAGGGCTTTGGTAAGTCTTCTCACAGATGGACATAGCTCACTCATCTCTGACTGCACTGTGGGAGGGGAATGTAAACCAAGCCAAACCCTTTGCCATTGACTTGATTCTGACTCAAGGTGACCCTGTGTGTTACAGAGCAGACTTGAGCTTCATGTAGTTTTCTTGGCTGTAATCTTTACAGAAGCAGACTGCAAGGCCTTTCTTCCACGGTGCTATTGGGTGGATTCCAACCTCCAACTTTTAGCGGGCTGTTGTTGTTGTTATGTGCCATCGAGTCAGATCCGACTCATAGCGACCCCTCCCTGGGGGGGAGTATCACTATGGAAGTAAATTGCCCCATCTTCCTCCCGAGGAGTGGCTGGTGAGTTTGAACCGCCAGCCTTCTGGTTAGCAGTCAAGTGCTTTAGGCACTACGCTACCAGAGTTCCTACACATGGTTTTTGAGGACAAACCATTTGTGCCACCCAGGGACCTATAAGCCCCACACCCCAGAGGCATCTCAGAAGGAAGGCCTTGGCAATCTGCTTCTGAAAGATCTCAGCTTGAAAGCCCCAAGGAGCAGTTCTATTCTGCAACACAGGGGGTCATCAAGAGTTGGAATTGACTTGATGGCAACTAGAAGAGTACTGGCCAGAAAAATTCCGGGCACCCTGTACCGTATCACACTCTCTGCTCTCAAACTGCTCTTCAGGTTGTCTAAGGGAGCCTTCTAAACTAGCCCTCAGTGAACTGTGTTGGGACAGCATTCTATTGGAGATTTAAACCAAAGATTTAAATGATTAACCCATGGATTTGGGAGTTAGCCTTTGAGGAACTGGATTGTTCACTCATTTCATTCAATGATTTAACCTAAGTTTCTGTGTTGGGCCCTGGCTGCAGCTATGACAATGTGAATAAGACGTCCTGTGGATCAATATACCGTGGTACCTTGATTCTCTTACTTGAAACTGGGCTAATACTAATTATGGACAATATCTTAATAATGTAGATTCAGCCCTTATTTAGCTCTCTTTTTTCTCTGTCCATGTGACATGAACAGTGATGTTTCTGGTACCTTTTCCCCTGAACTCTTGGAGTGCATGGAAATGGCTGAAGTCTTGGCTGCCTGGATCCCCAGATGTTTGTGTTTCCATGTAGCAGGTTTCAGAAGGCAGAACTCCCCACATGTGTGTCATAGCTGGCCCTCATGGCCAAGTGAGCCAGAGAGAAACTTCAAAGGCACTTTCAGGCATTGAGTGTGTAAGTGCTGGTCTCTCTTCAGAGCACCCATTGAGACCCTTCTAGGCATGGCTCCTGTGAGGAGCAGGCTTGGACTGACACGGTGTTTGTTTATCTAAGGTATTTTCACAGCATATTCTCCTTAAGCTTGACAGCTTGTTTACAATGGGTTTCTGCCGTAGGGCAGTTTCCAAGTGCTGTCAGCTTCTGAATTACGGCTCTTGCCAGGGCTGCTCAGTACAGCATTTATCTGGGAAGGAGTTATTCTATATTCAGTAACCTATTGCTGCATTGACTCTGCAGCACGTTTTTCACACCAGTCAAAGGGGAGAAATACCTTTCCTTCCCTCCTGCTACTCTGCATTTTACAGAGGACTGGAGGAGGCTAGAAGCTGGGGGAAACAAAGAAGCCATAGAAGAAAACCAAGCTTTAAAACTCTGCCAGGTACTCTGATAGATGTTCTCCCACTCAATAACCTACTGACCGAGGGGTTATGATTATTTTGATTATTTCCTTCTTCTTCTTTTTTTATTGGTATCTGAGGAAGGATGATCAGATAGGTTAAGTACCTATTTAAAGTTACATAGCTAGTAGGATGGATACTAAATCTTGGGTTCAAACATAAATCTCTTGGATTCTAAACACCCACAGTTCTTGCTATGCAGCACTGTTTCTCAGAAACGCTTTTGAAATGAAGTATGTGATCATTCTCTTAAAAAAATCCCAGTCTAAGATCAGAAGGGCAGCATGTATACACGGGGAAGTCTAAGCAGGCAGGAACAAAGGTTAAGACAGACACAGGGAAGGGGCAATCACACGAGGAGGTGGGAGGAGAAGTGTTACCTTGTGGGGATTGTAATCAGTCATGGAACAAAATGTGTATGAGCTGCTGAATATAAAATGAATCTGCTTTGTAAAACTGCATCCAAATCACAATAAAAAATTTTAAAAGAAGAAGAAAAAAAATCCCAGCCTAAGCATCTTTTCCATCCAAATCTTCTTTTCACTTGATGGGAGAGGAAACAGGGCCCCATCCAGTTTCCACTAGGTTATCTTTTTCTTCCTTTCATTTCTCCCTCTCTTTATCTGCTGCCCTCTTTTTTCTTTCTGGCTAAGTAACCTGTGGCTTTGATTCAATTCCTATACACAGTGATCCTGTAGGACAGAGTAAAACTAACCCATAGAATTTCCTAAGGCTGTAAATCTTTACAGAAACAGACTGCCCATCCTTCTTCCATGGAGTGACTGGTGGGTTTGAACTGTCAACTTTTGGTTAGTAGCCAAGTGGTTAACCACTGTGCCATGAGAGCTCTTTCTGGTTAGGTAAGATTATGCTTCACAAAGTAGGTTTTTAAAAGGGGCTTAAATTGGTTTTGAAAGCAGAGTATTTGGGTTTACACATTCCCCTTTTAGAAACTCCTTTGAGAAAAATCAGAGACTAGTAAACCTAAACTAGTAAAAGTCTTCCTCTTAATTACTTCCCAAAGTGTTTTCAGGTGTACTCTCTCACTTGACTCTCTTAGCACTAGGGAGAATTTGGCTGGACAGGCTATCACCCCCACTTTACAGTAGAGGACACAGGCTCAGAGAAGGGAAATGACTTTCCCAAGGTGGTATCATTGACAGGGAGTTAGATAGGGCTAGAGTATTTAATTTCTTATCTCTAACCCTCCTCCTATCACAACAACCTTTTCACTCCTGGATCAGCTGAAATGCTTAATTCACAATGAACCAGGACATACATTTTGGAAATACGGCATTTTAAAAGAGGCATGGCTGGTTTAGCTTGGAACTTCTTTAGTCTGAGAACTGAATGTCTACATTATCCAGTGGACTCAGATAAAGGTTCTCGCATTAGAACACTCTGTATTTACCAATACTCGAGTCACACCCCTCTTACTAAGACTGAAATGTGCACTTGCCCCTTACTGTCTAATTACTCGTCTGAGGGGAGGTACAGCGTTAGAAGAGCCATGTGATGAATAAGAGGGACATGAGATGGGGGTTGCAGTCTGGGTTGCAGGAGCTGCGGCCGATGGAACAGGGCTTAGGAGACCAAGGAAAGGGGGATGTGTGAGGGCTGGAAACAACTTCCATGTGCTGACACTGTGCTATGGGATATGCAAATATACACTTTAGACAGGAAATACATGTTGAATAACAATGGAATGTGCTCAGATTAGAAACAAGCAGCAGAGGAGAGAGTAATGCCAGGAAGCAGGGGGCTGTATTTCTGAAACTATTCTAGAAGGTAGTGATGTCTTTCCTGCAGGTCCCAGAGGGAAGCACAGAGTGATCAAATGTGCACTTTGTAGGTGCTGCCAGCTGGTGCCAAGCAATCAATTCACTGCAGGAAGTTGAAAGGTGAAAAGAAAGAGGTGTTTAAACATTTCTCTTCAGGTATGGTGGGAATCTTTACTGGGAAATGGTTTTTCTTTGGCGGCAGCTTCTCAGCTAGATAAATTAGTGTTTTCATAGGCAGCAGAGTCAGTATCACAATACGTGGAATAATCATCAGGCTAAGTACAGCTCCATGTCCATCAAAGACGGTGTCAGGACACAAGAAGAAAATAACCAGCAGGAAGGATTCATATCAATGCAGGCCAAGTGCGTCATTCATAATACAGTACAATCCTAGCACAAGTAAGAAACATAACCAAGAGAAAGAAAACGCTGTGCCTTAAAATGATGGAGTCCTAGACTACTCGAGGACAGAATGTCCAGGGTGTGTCTTCAACTGTGGGCACTCAGAAGCTGGGGCTTTTTCTTTATTTTATCTGCTCTCCATAGCAGTGAATGTATATGTGTGCATGCACATATATATATGCACACACACTCACATGTAGTAATAAAACCAAATCACAAACTCCCACTGGCATTTGAAGGTCTGTCTTCCACCAGGCAGGTGAGATGTGCTGTGACAAGAGGGAAGGCTTGTGCCCGCTGTGGGGCTGCCAGCTCCAGCTGGTCTGAACCCTGGGCCCCAGGCCATACTTACTAGTGTCCAAAAGAGGTAAATAGTGAAGAGTGCAACAGTGAGTGCAATCAGTCCGACGGCTTCGAGCCGACTGCTAAAGTGCAGATGGTCCACAGCGCCCCGCAGGCAAAGCCAGCCTGAGATGGTGGCCAGGGGCGTTATAAACAAGAAGCACACCATGTCTCCAAACAGAGTCCGCTTCTCATGCTGGGGGCCTGGGTTTCTGAGCCACTGCCAGGGAAAGGGAGACAGAGAACAAGAGAAAAGGTTAATAAATGTGTGTGCCAGTGTGGAGTACAGGCACACTGTTCTGAAGTCATCTTTATCTTCAGAATCTGGGAAAAGGCACCTCAGAGCTGTTCTAAGATCACAAGGAACCATTCTGGCCTCATTCCATGCCCCCACCCACTGAATAAGAGGAATTCTGACAATAACAACAACAACAGTGATAATTTACTACGGGGCACTTGCTCTAGATGACCGACTTTTTAAAAAAATAATTCTTTGGCTATTATTCTGAATCACAAAGACCCTAAGTAGAGAGAATGTGACTTTTGGAAAGTAGCAGATAGGTAATGAGAAATTCTGTCATGTGACTAAAGCCTTCCAATGTCTTGACCCTGATAATGTGCGCAGAAAAGTAACCCATAATTTGACATTCCCATTAACTCAGCAGGCCTGGGTTACTTGGCATTTTCCCAAGAAAGGTCTGTCTTCAGGACTGGCCCTTGGACTGCTCCTGGGAGATGAGCTCTGAGCCTTTACAATTTTCTGCCTGATGAGGGTGTTTTTGTATGCCTGAGGTCTTGGGCTACATGGTACCAGTTTAATTAGATACATTATTCTAACAGTGTGATTTATACTGAATGCCTATTTTGCTCTGGATGGCTGGAGATGACATTATGCTGAATTCCTGTTTGGCTGTATGGCTGGATGGGAGCTGAGGTCCATCACACAGATGCTGTATGCCTATGTGACTGACTCCCCAATAAAAATCTTGGACATCAAGGCTCAAGTGAACTTTCCTGGTTGTCAGCACTTCACACATTATTGCTGGGTGAATTAAGTGTGTCTGGTGTGAATCCAAGGAGCTTTGGTGGTGCAGTAGCTAATGGCATTCAGCTGATAACCAAAAGGTTGGCAGTTCAAACCCAATAAAAATGGGAGATGAGGAGAAAGATGAGGCAGTCTGCTTCCATAAAGATTTATAGCCTTGGAAACCCTATGGTGCAGTTCTACTTTATCCTATAGTGCTGCTATGAGTCAGAATTGACTCAATGGCCATGGGTTTGTTTTTTGGTTGGGTGTGAAAAAGATACCTGGAAGCTTATGCCTGGTTTCTCCAGGACTTCACCCTGCATACCTTTTCCTTTTGCTGATTTTAATTTGTGTCCTTTTGCTGTAATTAACTGTAACTATTAGTCTAACAGTTTTTTCTCTCTGAGTCTCATGTTCTTTCTAGCAAATCATCAAGCTTGAAGGTGGTCTTGGGACCCCTGACACAGAATAAGACTCACTTGATTCCATGAACTCAGTAATACACCTTTATCACCTGTTAGGACTCTTGCTGTCATCTTGACAGGACCAATGTGGCAATAGTATGGGGGAAACTTTATGTGTGTTGAATAACCAGAGATGGGACTTCCTCCAGGAATAGAAACAGTATTATTGTTCTACTTAGGGAATTGTTGAATGCCTACTAAAATGTTTTCCATAATTCATTTTGGGAAGAGTCAATGCTTACATACTGGTATCAGTAGATACTGGTAATGAGACCTGGTGGCTTTTCTTCAGATTAGCATCCAAACATGTCCCCAAATAATTTGACATTCCCATCTCACTGTCCCATGAAGTAACAACTGAGTCTAAAGAGTCCAGAGAAGGAGTAAGGTCAAACACAGATGATGGAGTGCTGGGACAGTGGTTAGCTCTGTCTTCCATCTCACCCTCCACTAAACCAAGTGGGGCCCTAGCACCATAGCATGCCCAGCATGGGCTGGCACAACCAAACGGAAGCACTGAGGCTGCTAAAGAAACACCCTAAGTGGCCAGGGCAGCAACATTCATAAAACCATTGGTGGGAAGGATAGGACCATGAAGAGGGAGACAGAGTGGGTGAAGCTGACTAGAGAGAAAAGGGAAGTTCATACTCAAGGAAGGAAGGAAGAAATAGAGAGCTCCAAAGAAGGCAAACAAGTTGAGGAGAGAGCAGTGTAAGAGCTGGCAAAAACCTTAAGGAGTGAACAGAAG
The DNA here is from genome assembly GCF_000298275.1 of Orycteropus afer afer. Taxonomy (NCBI): domain Eukaryota; kingdom Metazoa; phylum Chordata; class Mammalia; order Tubulidentata; family Orycteropodidae; genus Orycteropus; species Orycteropus afer. Next base: position 612,525 of record NW_006921673.1, on the reverse strand, counting down.
CAGCAAGAATTACAAGGTACAAAACCAAAGTTGTCTAAGAGGTACTCTTCCTTGAATGCTTGCTTAGGTAAATATTAAATGACCTCAAATCTCCAACATGCCATCTTCCAGGGATAAACCACCTATCAAATGGTATGAGATGATGAAAGAAGCCCAGAAATGGACATACATAACATTAAAACAGATAATGTGGAGTTGACCTGTCTATGAGCATAAATACAGCATTGTAAATACTTAATATAAATGATAAAATATCAACCCTGCCATGTTTGTCATACACCTTAAATATCTCAGCAGCTTCAAAGAAATTCAAAGAGGTCTCAGTAATTAACATTTCTTGCCAAAATACTGTGAGTACTGGTATTATGTGGAAAGCAGAAATCAGCCAATATTATCCCAACTTTTCAGAGGCTCAGCAAGGTTAAATGACTGCCCCAGGTGATTCTTAGGCTGAACTAAGAAGGACGGAATCTCTCTACTCTTCTCAGATGTGCTGTGGTGGTTATGTTTGTGTGTTAACTTGGCTAGGCCTGGTTGAGTGGCTGGACAGCTGGTGGTAGTTATTCCCCATGATGAGACCGGCAATCAACTCCATGGTGGGATCTACCACAAGCAGCTGAGTAGCTGCTTTGGGTATGTGGTCTGCTTCCTGTATATAAGCAGCAGCGTTGGGAATGGTCTCTAGCTTATGGCATGCCTGAACCCTGCACGTAGCCATGTCATTGCTCAGCAGCCTGCCATGGTCTGCTGACCTTAGGACTTACAATGGACTTGAATTAATGGCCTGCCATGTGGTTTGCTAACATTGGGACTGTGCCTTTTTCACTTGTCAACCTTGGGCTTAGCAGCCTCAGCAGCCAGCAGCGGTCGGAGTGAAGAAAAGCCTCCAGCTTCAGTGGGCCAGGGGTTGGAGGCAGAGCTGAAGCCCAAAGCTGAGGTGCTTTCACACAGCCCCTAGAGCCTGGCACTTTGAATTTGGACTTCTAGCCTCCTGAACTGTAAGAGAATAAACTCCTGTTTGTTAAGGCCATCCCATTTGTGGTATATGCTTGTCAGAGCACTACTAGGTAACCAGAACATGTGCTATCAAGGAAAATTAAAATTACAGGACTTCCAGAAATCCAGGGTCTTAAACAATGGTGCCCAAACTGTAGGAATAAAACTCCCCTTAAAGTTTAGATTTTCCTTAGAAGCTTATCTGGTGGCCTGCTGTATTCTTTTCTGTACACCCATCTGATGGAAAAGTAGGCCCTCACTAAATATGCGACACTTGGGCACAGCCACTCTAACCTCATCGGTTAAGACTTGGTACCTGAATTTCTTTTGCTTGGGAATTCTGGAAACATTTTATTTAAAATAATTTATTGTTGTTGTTAGGTGCCGTTGAGTTGTTTCCATCTCAAGCAACCCTATGCACAGAATGAAACACTGCCTGATCCTGTGCCAGCTTCATGATCCTTGCTATATTTGAGCCCATTGTTGCAGCCACCATGTCAATCCATCTTGTTGAAAGCCTTCCCCCTCTTTCGTTGATCCTCCACCTTACCAACATGACATCCTTCTCCAGGGATTGGTCCCTTTTGACAACATGACCCAAAGTAGGTGAGACGAAGTCTGGCCATTCTCATTTCCAAGGAGCATGTCAGCTGCACTTCCTCCAGGATAGATCTGTTAGTTCTTTTAGAAGTC
>NW_006921673.1:608996-609759 GCF_000298275.1 Orycteropus afer afer | reverse complement strand
CTCAATGGGTATTCCGTCAATTCCTGGAGCCTTGTTCTTCACCAATTACTTAATTGCAGCTTCAACTTCCTCCTTCAATATCATTGCTTCTAGATCATATGCCACCTCCTGAAATGGATGAAGATTGACCAGTTTTTTTTGGTACAGTGACTCTCTGTATTCTTTCCATCTTCTTTTGATGTTTCCTGCATCATTCAATATTTTGCCCAGAGAATCCTTCAGTATTGCAACTCGAGGCTTAAATTCTTTCCTCAATTTTTTCAGCTTGAGAGATGCTGAGAGTGCTCTTTCCTTTTGTTTTTCTAACTCCAAGTCTTTGTACATTTCATTATAGTGATTGGCTTTGTCTGCTTGAGCTGCTCTTTGAAATCTTCAGTTCAGCTCTTTTATCTTGTCATTTCTTCCATTTGCATTAGCAATTCTCCACTCAAGGGCAAGTTTCAGAGTCTCTTCTGTCATCCATTTTGTTTTTCTCTTCTTTTGTTGTCTTTTTAGTGACCTCTTGCTTTCTCATATATGATGTTCTTTATGTCATCCCACAATTCTTCTGGCTTTTGGTCATTGGTGTTCAATGCTTCAAATCTATTCTTTGGATGGTCTCTAAATTCAGCAGGAATACATTCAAGATTATATTTTGGCTTTCCTGGACTTTTTTTAAATTATTATTATGATTTGGGTGAAGATTTACATAGCAAATTCACTTTCCATACAGCAGTTCACATATACTTTGTCTCATGACATTGACCACAGTTTACCACAATGC
>NW_006921673.1:602612-605246 GCF_000298275.1 Orycteropus afer afer | reverse complement strand
CATGTTCTGATTATCAATGGATGTTTGTAGCTGTTTCTCCTCAATTGAGTCATGCTACGTCAGCAAATGGAGGTCTTGAAAGCTTTACCTTCTCCATATCAGTTAAGATGTTTTTACTCTGATGATGCAACTCTTTCCTAGTCTTATTTTGAGAGGCTTCTAATCTAAGTGACTCATCCACCTCTGTATTGGACAATGTTTTCAGACTATTTATAAAGTTGCACAGTAATGTACCAGACAGTGTTTCTCTGCTATTCATAAGGTTTTCCCTGGCCAATTCTTTGAGAAGTGGATAATAATAATTTAATTATTAAATAATAATTTAATTTATCAATGTGGCCCTTGACATTATCCAATAAAATGATTCAGGAGGCAATTATGAATCACTACTGACCTCTGTCTGATGTAAAATAAATATACAAAGGCAAACTCCCATTGCTGTCAAGTAGATTCCAACTCACAGTGACTATACACAATACAGTAGAACCGCCCTGTAGGGTTTTCAAAACAGTAAATCTTTACGGAAGCAGACTGCCACATCTTTCTCCTGTGGAGTGTGCCTGGTGGGTCTGAACTGCCCACCTTTCAGTTAGCAGCCCAGTGCTTTAACAACTAGAAATTACAATAGCTTATTCCCAGTTTCCTGCTTTCTAACTGTTCTTCAATCGTTGGTATTCCTGAAAAACTTCTAGATCATTTTATATGTCCATGATCACCCAAAACCTGGACTCTGCACCTTATTAACACAATTTTTTTTTGTCTCAGCCTACTCTTTACTTTGATTTTTGCTGGTGATATTTAGGTGCAGAATTCTTTAAAGAGGAACTGTTGTATTAATATCTGTATCTTCCTCCAGACCCTAAGTGTTATTTGTCCCCTACACAAATGTGGGCCCTGTGAGCAAAACAGTGGTAATAATCTGTGGTTGAGGAAAAAAAAAAAAATTGCACTGTGCCTTGGTAAGAACCATTGCCAAAGAATCTAAAATACACTGATACCTGATACCAGGATGCTGATACAAGCAGAGTTTAAAACAGAGAATATCTGATTACAGTTTAAATTTCCATCAGTAGGAAATTGCTTAAATAAATTATAGAATTTACTTAAAATACAATGTTATTGTTATGTGTTGTCGAGTTGGACCTGATTCATAGAGACCCCTCCTTGGTTTTCTGAGGCAGAATCATTATAGAAGTAGATTGCCCAACCTTCCTTCCGAGCAGTGGCTGGTGGGTTTGAACCACCAGCCTTCTGGTTAGCAGTCAAGTGCCTTAGGCACTATGCTACCAGAGCTCCTTAAAATACAATACCATCTAGTAATTTCAAAGATAATATATACCTGTATTTATTGATGTGATATGTTGCTGAACAGAAAAATAATTTGACTGGATAGAATGTATAGTATACTGTATTTGTAATGATGTGCATTTGTATATTTACATAGATAAAGACCAGGAAGATGCTCAGCAAAATAGTGGCTACTCATGTCGCTAAAATTATGAGTTGTCTTTATTTTTTTTCTTTTTGTACGTATTTTCTTATTTTTCTAAAATGAAGATAGATTATCTGTGTAAATACATGTATTACTTATGTATAAAACATATATAGAGAAAGACAGACTTGCACACACAGAGCGAGAGACAGGGAGAGATGGGGTAGTTGGGAACATAGATGTCCAGCCAATAAAAAATTAGAGCAGTCAAAAAAAAAAAAAAAAAACAACTGTTAATTGAGTATCTGCTGTGGATGGGTGTGGTGTAGTAAATTACCTGGTATGGCTTTTCTAGCCATAAGTCTTTGTAAACTCTGTGGTAGAATTTGCTATAACTGAGTAGCTCCTGATTTTTAAAGTTATTCATCTGGGGTATTTTTGTTGACAGTGGCATGAAGCATTCTTCTGGAAAGTTCACTCTCTTTCAGGTGTATAGAATTCTGATGTTGGGATTGGTTAGTTTGGCCACTCTGCCAGGCTCAAAAGGAGCCCTTCTAGAGGCAGAAGAAGTCCCTCTGACTGCTGGCTGAGAAATACATGCTGCTGAGAGAAACAGGATCCTGAGAGACATGCACTTGCTGAGAGAGAGACGTGAGAGATGTGCTGCTGAGAGAGAGATGCAAGAGACATGGGCTACTGAGAGAGAGACTGCTGGCTGCTAAGTGAGATGGCTGGCTGTGAGAGCCTGAGTGCATTTCTGAACTTGCATTGTAGCCTGTTGCTTCCCTAATAAATCCCATAATCTGTGAGTTCTGTGCAGCCACTGCAGTGAATTATTGAACCCAGCAGAGAGGGTGGCATGGGAGGAACGGTTGGCAAAAGGGCTGGAGGGAGGCAGCATATCTGGTCTTGCAGAATAGGCCTTGGGCTACTTATGGTGATTCTGTCTTTCTCTTGTGGTATTAGACGAGGTCAGAAGATGGGGTCTCCTTGCCCCTTTGGCAATGGGGCAGTTTCAGTGCTAGAAGCTTGGGGCTTATTGTACAGTATATGCTCACAACAACCCTGTGAAGTAGGTGTTAAATTATCCCATTTTACAGATATGGATACTGGCCACAGAGCGTTTGATAACTTATCTGAGGATAGACAGCAAGTTGCTGTTGGAACTATCTTCACTTCCATGTTCCTTGCTTTCTATATGT
>NW_006921673.1:586597-602512 GCF_000298275.1 Orycteropus afer afer | reverse complement strand
TTTTTGTTAGAGGTTCTACTTTTTGCAAAATTTCAGCTAAGTGGGACATAGTAAGTCCTTCTGTTTCATTGGGTACAGCAGGTAGCTAGATCAATCTAGTTAGCTGGCCACAATCTTTTCACGGTAATTTTATAAAAAAAAAATCTTAGGTTGCTCTTCTAAGTTAATTCTTTTACTAACCCACAAAGAGGTCTAATTTCTGGGTGTTTAATCTCAGCTATGTTACCATGCATTTTAGTCTAATTTATGATAGACAAAAGGTTGGTCTTCTTTATTATTGTTAAATTACGTGGCTCGTTCTTATGTGTCTTTTAAATCTCTTATCAATTACATTTATTATACATTGGGTATTATATCTATTCTGTAGTAGTATCCCTATCTCCTAAACATCCAATGAAGAGCAAGCAGAGGCAGAAGGCAGACTTGTTTGCATGTCTGGGCCTCCATAGCCCTGGTATCTAGCATAGGGTCAGCCACATAGTAGGGTACTTAATAAATGTTGAATGAATGATAATAGCACACATCTACCCAAACCTTACTATATGCACTATCTTATATGCTTACATGCAATAATTCATATACTTTGCAACAATCTTTGAAAGAGGTAACATTTTACAGATAGGGAAATTGAGGCATAGGGAAGTTAAGTAACTTGTTGCTATTGTTGTTGTTGTTAGGTGCCACTGAATTGATTCTCACACATAGAAATCCCTTGTACAACAGAACAAAACACTGCCTGGTCTTGTACCATCCTCACAATCGTTGCTATATTTGAGTCCACTGTTGCAGTCACTGTGTCAATTCATCTAATTGAGGGTCCTCCTCTTTTTTTGCTGGCTCTCTACTTTACCAAGCATGATGGCCTTTTCCAGGGACTGATCCCTCCTGATACCATGGACAGAGTATGTGAGACAAAGTCTTGCCATCCTCGCTTCTAGGGAGCATTCTGGCTGTACTTCTTCCAAGATAGATTTGTTGGTTCTTCCAGCAATTCATGGTATATTCAGTATTCTTCACCAATATCATAATTTAAAATTATCAATTCTTCTCCAGTCTTCCTTATTAATTGTCCAGTTCTCACGTGCATATGAAGTGACTGAAAATAGCAACAGCTTGGGTCAGGTGCACCTTAGACCTGAAGATGACATCTCTGTTTTTTTTTTTTTTTTTTTAACACTTTAAAGAGATCTTTTGCAGCAGATTTGCCCAATGCAATACGTCATTTGATTTCTTGACTACTGTTTCCATGGACATTGATTATGGATCCAAGTAAAATGAAATCCTTGACAATTTTCATCTTTTCTCCGTTTACCATGATTTCCTTATTGGTCCAATTGTAAGGATTTTTGTTTCCTTTATGTAAAGGCTGTAAAGGCTGTAGTCTTTGATCTTCATCAGTAAGTGCTTCAAGGCTGTAGTCTTTGATCTTCATCAGTAAGTGCTTCAAGTCCTCCTTGCTTTCCTCAAGCAAAGTTGTGTCATCTGTGTGTCATAGGTTGTTGATGAATCTTCTCTTATCCCGAGGCCATGTTCATCTTCTTATAGTCCAGCTTCTCAGATTATATACTTAGCATAAATTGAGTAAGTATGGTAAAAGGACAACTCTGACACACACATTTCCTGATTTTAAACCATGCAGCCTCCCCTTGTTCTGTGCAAATGACTACCTCTTGGTCTATGTACAGGTTCTGCATGAATACAATGAAGTGTTCTGGAATTCCCATTCTTCACAATGTTATCCATAATTTGTTAAGATCCATTTAGTTGAATGCCTTTGCATAATCAATAAAACACAGGTGAAAATCCTTTGTTAGTCTTTGCTTTCAGCAGGGATCCATTTGACATCAGCAATGGTATCCCGTGTTCCACATGTGCTCTTCTGAACCTAGCTTGAATTTCTGGCAGTTCCCTGTCAATGTACTGCAACAATTGTTTTTGGATTATCTTTAGCAAAATTTTACTTGCATGTGAAATTAATGATGTTGTTGGATAATTTCCACATTTCGGTGGATCTTTGGAAGGGGCACAAATCAAAGTCTCTTCCAGTAGTTTGGTCAGATCTTCCTAATTTCTTGGCATATACAAATGATCACTTCCAGCATTGCATCCATCTGTTGAAACATCTCAGTTGGTATTCTGTCAATCCCTGGAGTTTTGTTTTTCACTAATGCCTTCAGTGAAGCTTGGAGTTCCTTCAATACCATTGGTTCTTGATCATATGCTATCTCCTGCAATGGTTGATGCCAATTCTTTTTGGTACAGTGATTCTGTGTATTATTTCCATCTTCTCTTGATGTTTTCTGAACCATTCAATGTTTTCCCCAGAGAATCTTCCAATATTGCAACTAGAGTCTTGAATACTTTCTTCAGTTCCTTCAGCTTGAGAAATGCTGAGGATGTTTTCCCTTTTAGTATTCTAACTCCAGGTCTATTATTTCATTATAATACTTTGTCTTCCTGAGCCACCCTTTGATATCTTCTGTTTAGCTCTTTTACTTCATCTTTTCTTTCTTTTGCTTTTGCCAATGTATATTGAAGAGCTAGTTTCAGAGTCTCTTCTGACATCCATTTTAGTCTTTTTCTTTCTTTCCTGTCTAATTTTTAATGACTTTTTGTTTTCTTCATGTATGACATCCTTGATGTCATAGCACAACTCATCTGATCTTTAGTCATTAGTGTTGAGTGCATCACATCTATTATGAAATGGTCTCTAAATTTAAGTCAGATATACTCTAGGGCGTACTTTGTCTCTCATGTTGTTGTTATTGTGTTTTTCAGCTTCAACTTGAACTTGAAGATGAGGAACTGATGATCTGTTACACAGTCAGCCTCTGGCCTTATTCTGATGTACAAAGTTGGATTTGGTCCGTGTAGTCTAGTTCCAAAGACTGGGTTCCTGAGTACTGTACTATATTATTCTTAGTTTAAAAAAATGGGATTGGGTGGATGGAGAGGGAGGAAGAAGGCCATATCTTAACTGCTCTTATCAGTACAAGAAGGATATTTACTTATCATTGTTCCCTTGGTGTGAGACACCAGTTAATTTATTCTGCCATTTCTTGGGAGCTTTTGTAGCTGAAATACCATTCTTTAAGAGTCTGTGGTTTAACCTTAAAATAAAAACTCTCAACAAACCAAGTCTATTGCTGTCAATTCATTTCTAATTCACAGAGACCTCGTGTGTTATGGAATAAAACTGCTCCATAGGGTTTTCTTGGGTGTAATCTTCAGGGAGCCAGACTGCTAAACTGTTCATCCTCAGTGCCGCTAGGTATGTTTGAACTACCAACCTTTAGGATAGTAGTCCAGTTGCAAACTCTTTGTGTAGCACATGGGCCTCAGCTTAACCTTAATCTTCAGCTTATACCTGGTGCTTAGTTATATCTTAAAAACTGAGAATGGGAGCTCTGGTAGCATAGCGCCTAAGGCATTTGACTGCTAACCAGAAAGCTGGCAGTTCAAACCCACCAGCCACTCCTCGGAAGGAAGGTTGGGCAATCTATTTCCGTAGTGATACCGCCTAGGAAACCCAAGGAGGGATCGCTATGAGTCGGATCTGACTTGATGGCAGTGTGTATGATTGAGAATAAGAATTTGCATGACATCTGTCACCTCATGAGCCCATTTGTATGGCCTCCAGGGGATCTGTGGCAGCTCAGGCTACCTTTCCTCCTTTTGTACTCTGGTTCCAGCAAAAACAAAAAGCAGACAAAATGGTGCTTGTTGAAAGCCCCAGGCATGAGCAGCCTGTTTTTCTGTGTAGATATTATACCAATCACTAACTTGTCCTTGAATCATGGCATTGATTTACTCTTGGAAATGAATACAAAATACAAACAAACCAAACAAACCCCCACAGCAAAACTGCAGAGCCTGAGATAGTAGGGAGAATTAAACCAGAATCTATCATCAGTGATACTGAATTGCTCACTGGATGTAAATTTACATCTAAGGTGCGTAAGCCAGGCACTAGAGGTTACTTTCAAGGTAAGTTAACTGTGGCTTGGATCTAATTACAGTGTCAATATGTTAAATCCCTAACTGGAGTGTAGGGGAATGGAAGGGGTGAGTTGTTATGACATTAGAGTCTGCCTTCTAGGCTGAGTTAATCTGCTTAAATCCCCAGTGCAGACAGGACATGTACGGGTCAGTTTGTACCAGAACTAGATTACACTCTGATGGCTAATAGCTCCGATGGATTTCAACCTTCCCCATGAATCTCCTTAATGAGAAACCATCATGAGAATGAGAGAAACTGATAGAGGGGAAACCATAACAAATTTGTGGAACTGAGGGAAAAAAAGGGCATGGTCTTACAATGTTTACTCACTTGGGTTCATCTGCTTGAGTGTCTACTGTTAACCCTACACTTGGCAGAGTTATTAGCCAATGCTTGCCTTTCTTGGGATCTTATTCTTGAAACCCAATACATTCCACAATAAGCTATTTGGCTTGCCTAGGGAGCTGGAATGTCAATGGGGCAGTGTGAAAATGAGAAGATATGTGACAGATTCTCTGCATGATTTAAAACTAAATGTGAAACCTGAAAACCACATACCATAGTTAATTTGAAACAAAGCAAAGAACAAAAAGAAAGAAACAAAATCCTGGTAGTGTTTTAAACCCCTGAACTCCACGGCCTGTCAGTGAAATACTAAGACAACCGAAATCATACAGAAGGCAATTTTGACTCCCTGGGGCCTAAGGAGATGCTTTCTCCAGATATCCATCAAAGCAGGCTTGAAGTTATCCACGTCAAATGAGAACTTGCTCATGACTCTAAAATGTCAGTTCCCAGTCTTGGTCTCTGGTCTCTTTCCAAAGCTCTAGACATGCATTTTCAACAGCCCATTCAACAATTCCACTTAGATGACTAATAGACAACTCAAACTTGATCTGTCCAAAACAGATTAAGAATCTCACTTTTCTTTTTCTCTCCAAGTGTTCTCCATATCAGTAAATGACAACACCATCCCCTACTGCTCAGTCATTCTGATCCTTTTCTGTGTCTTATCCCACACATCTAGCCCTTCTGTAAACCCTCTTGGACTTAGTACTTTCAATGCACATATGGAATCTGTCCATTTCTTTGCTTTTTCATCACTGCCACAATCCCAGTATAGGCCACCATCATTTCCTACTGTGAAGGCAATAGCCTTCCTTTTTGCACTTTGGCCACCCTACAGTCCAGTTCCAAAACAACAGTAATTAGACCATGCTACTCCTATGCTTACAATTCCCCAGTAGTTTCTTACTATGATTAGAATAAAGTCCAAACTCTTTACTTGGGCCTACAAAAACTGACCTCATCCCTGCCTATGTCTTTGACCACAGCTCCTACTACTTCTCCCCTTTCATTTGGAACCTTCACATGATCCTATATAGGGGAATATGCTTGGTCCATATTCTTCTTTGGCTGATTCCTTCTCATCAGAAAGGTCTTAGCTCAAATGGCATCTATTCATTGAAAACACTCCTTGTACCTGCAGATACTACCTACATGTATTTTCCTCAGAGCACCCAACACTATGAAATGATGCTATTTATTTATTTGCCTGTTTGCTTGTTCATTTTTCTATTTCCCACTTCAAGGAAAGCTCCAAGATGACAGGGACTTCACTTGTTCATTCTGGTATGCCTTGAGCTAAGTATAGTGCTAGAACGTATTAGAAGTCTAATGAAAATGAAAGAACAAACATCTGAGATGCCAGTAGCCCCGACCAGAAGTTACCTACAATATGAGCCTAACTAAAGTGATAGGTAAGGAGAAGGCTGTTGGTGTGTAAACATCAAGTCATCAAGTTCACTGCTTTTAGCCTTCTAGACAAGACATATTGTTATTTTTAGGATTTCAACAGAAAAAATTTATATATATATATAGTTTGTTTTTTTTTTTTTGCTACAATGTGAAAATTCTAGTTTCTGTTCAAGCTTTTTTCCTAAGATGTAAATAACCATGGAATAATGCCATCTATTTTCTAATAGATCATGAAATAGCATAGGAAATTCAGTAAATTATTCAAGGTCCTTTGTATTGTTTTAGTCACAATTACTAATTTTTTTTTTTCTTAGAAAAGCTACCTGAAATATTTGAGAAATAGACAATCCCAAATGCCCATTTAGGAATTATCTAACTATGTTGTTGTTGTTGTTGTTATGTGCCCTTGAGTCAGACCCGACTCATAGCGACCCCTTCTTGGGTTTCCGAGGCAGTATCACTATGGAAGTAGATTGTCCCATCTTCCTTCCCAGGAGTTGCTGGTGGGTTTGAACCACCAGCCCTCTGGTTAGCAGTCCAGTGCCTTAGGCACTATGCTACCAGAGCTCCCTATAGCTCAATCAAAATATGTAGTGAATGTCTTTTATATGTAGGTATTTTTAGTGAATTTAATAATAACAGTTGGTGTTATTATTCTCATGTTTGGACCAGGATATTAAGGCTCTGTGAGGTTAAATTACTTGCTCACAATTACATGGTGGAATAGTTAGTATTTGAAACTTCCCAACCTAACACTATTCCAATTCTTTAACTTGCTTTTGCACTACACAAAATGTCAATCCTAATTTTTGTTCACTAGTACAATGGATAAAGTTGGAGAGCAGCACTGTGCAGGGATAAAACATGGGCTTGGAAGCAGAACAGGCACTGCTTCCAGTTGTACCACCTTCCCATTCCCGTCACCCCAAATACTGTGTGACTTTTTATCAAGTCTTTTCACTTCTCTGGAAGAATCAAAACAGGAATCTCCCTCAATGCAGTCAGGACAGTGCAGCTTTGAGGGGACTGAAGGATCCTCTCTAGATCTCAGAGTGAAACTACAGAACTCTGAAGTTTATACTTCCTTTCAAAGTACCAAGTTCAACTGATGGAGCATCCTTCAGCCCAACTATCTTTTGAGCTCCAGGCTCGTGTATCTAGCTGCTTACTTGATAAACTTCAACCTGTGCAATAAACAGCTCAGACTTTACTAGGTCCACAACGGAACAATGGAGTCTACCCTTTACCAACCCAGCTCTTCCACAAACTGAATTCTCTGCCAGGCTCTCCCATACCAGTACATGACACCACCACCACCCAACTGCTTTAGGAAACAATCTTGGTACCATCCTTATTTCTCCCTTCCCCTGCCACCTATATCTAATCTATTAGCAAAACTTGTCAGTTCTTCCAGAGTACATCTTAAATATACTTACATTTCTCTTTAGTATCTAGTGACATTTCTCTTTTTTCAACTTTCACCCAAACCACTGTAACAGCCTCCTAACTTTTCTACTGCTTCCATTCCTGTTATCCTATAATCCAGTCCCTACAGAGCACCTGGGTCACTTCCCTTCTGCTTAAAATGTCTGAGTGGCTCCCCACACTTAGTCTAATTCCTTACTATGGCCTACAAGCCCTGTGTGAGTTAACTCAGGTGTCTGAGAATTCACATAATCTGTGAATTTGGATAGGAAAAGAAAGATCACACCTTTATTTTCATAGCCTCTAATTGAAATTTAGCATTTCCTTGAGTTCTGTAGAAAATCTCAGTGATATTAGCAGTACCTGTGATGTTGTCACCAATAGAAACCATAGCTATGTTCATAACACATTACAGCTGTTATATGCATCTTGAAGTAATGCTACTTCCACTTTAATCATTAGATCTGCTTCAAAATCTTGTTCTTTAATGTGTTAATAAAGAAGCACTTATATTTTACATCAAAACTTTGTCTTTTAAATATTTTGACAATTGTTATTTTAATGCAATTGATTTCCTTTGTATTTTATTTTATGCAACAAAAAACATGATTCCAAGACAGGACCTACAGGCTTCACCAGCATGACAAATGGGTTCACAGCCCACTAAAGTTTAAGTACCTCAAATCTAGCCCTTCTGACCTGTCCTCTGCTCCTCTGCAATGTTTTTTCCTGTTTCCAAATAACGAGAAACTGGTCCCTGCCTCAGAGCTTTTATAGTAGCTGTTCCCTCTACCTGGAACTCCTCTTCCCATGCTGGTTCCTTTTCACCCATCACATTTACCCTGATGTCACCTCTTCACAGAGGCCTTCACAAACTACCACACATATCCTCAGCCCCTGTCATTCTTCATGACAAAAACTGTTTTCATTTCCTTTATAACTTTCATTATTATAAAAAATAATTTTACTTATCTCCGGTAGCGTAGTGCCTAAGGCACTTGACTGCTAACCAGAAGGCTGGCAGTTCAAACCCACCAGCCACTCCTCAGAAGGAAGGTTGGGCAATCTACTTCCATAGTGATATTGCCCTGGAAACCCAAGGAGGGGTCGTTATGAGTCAAGTCCAACTTGACAGCACATAACAACAACAACACCCCCTAAACAGACAACCACTCATCTGTCAGTTTGTCTTACTGTGGTGGCTTGTATGCTGCTGTGATGCTAGAGGTTATACTTATTGGTATTTCAAATACCAGCAGGGTCACTCTTGGTGGAGAGGTTTCAGCAGATCTTCCATATTAAGACAGACTGGGAAGGACCTAGTGATCTAATTCTGAAAAATCAGCCAGTGAAAGCCTTATAAAAAGGAGAACAATGTGTGATATAGTGCAAGAAGATGAGCCTCTCAGGTCAGAAGGCACTCAAAATATGACTAGGGTAGAGCTGCCTCCTCAAAGTAGAGTTGACCTTAATGACGGATGGAGCAAAGTTTCTGGGACTTACCTTTGTTGATGTCACAAGGCTCAAAATGAGAAGAAACAGCTGCAAACATATATTAATAATTAGGATGTGGAATTGTACAAAATATGAATCTAGGAAAATTGGAGGTTGTCAAATATGAAATGGAATGCTTGAAGATCAATATCCTAGGGATTTAGTTAGCTGAAATGGACTAGTATTGGCCATTTTAAATTGGACAATCATATAGCCTACTATGCTGGGAATGACAAATTGAAGAGGATCAGCATCACATTCATTGTCATAAATAACATTTCAAATTCTATTCTGAAGTACAATGCTGTCATGATAGGATAATATCCATACACCTATAAGAAAGACCAAATAATATGATTATTCAAACTTACCCACCAGTGATCATGCCAAAGATGAAGAAATTGAAGATTTTTACCAACTTCTGCAATCTGAAATTGATCATATATGCAATCAAGATGAATTCCTAATTACTGGTGATTGCAATGCAAAAGTTGGAAAGAAAGAAGGATCAGTACTTGAAAAATATAACCATGGTGACAGAAATCATGCTACAGATGACATGATAGAATTTTGCAAGACCAACAGCCTATTTTATTTTATTCATTGAAAATACTTTTTCAACACCACAAACGGTGACTACACATGGACCTCACAAGATTTAATACACAGGAGTCAGATTGACTACATCTGTGGAAAAATACAAAGAAGAAGCTAAATATCATCAGTCAGAACAAGGCCAGGGCTTGACTGTGGAACCGATCAATTGCTCATATGCAAGTTCAGGTTAAAGCTGAACAAAATTAAAACAAGTCCATGAGAGCCAAAATACAACCTTGAGTATATCCTACTTGAATTTAGAGACTATCTCAAGAATAGATTTGATACATTAAACACTAATGACTGAAGACCAGATGAGTTGTGGGATGACATTAAGGATATCATGTGCAAAGAAAGCAAAAGGTCATTGAAATGACAGGAAAGAAAGAAAATACCAAAATGGTGATCAGAAGAGACTCTGACACTTGCTCTTGAATCCACAGTAGCTAAAGTGAATAGAAGAAATGATGAAGTAGAAGAGCTGAAGAGAAATTTCAAAGGATAGGTCCAGAAGACAAAATAGTATAATGAAATGTGCAAAGACCTAGAGTTAGAAAACCAAAAGGGAAGAGCATGCTTGACATTTCTCAAGTTGAAAGAACTGAAGAAAAAAAATCAAGTCTCAAGTTGCAGTACTGAAGGAGTCACAGGACAAAATATTTAATGGTGCAGGAAACACTGAGAGAAGACAGAAGCGATGAATAGAGAGAGTCACTGTACCAAAAAGAATTGTTCAACATTCAAGCATTTCAGGATGTAGCATATGATCAAGAACTGATGCTGCTGAAGGAAGAAGTCCAAGCTGCACTAAAGGCATTGGCAAAAAAAAAAAAAAAAAAAAGACTCCACGAATTGAAGGAATACCAACTGAGATATTTCAACAAAGGGATGCAAAGGGTTGCAATTCTGGAAGCACTCATTCATCTATGCCAAGAAGTTGGAAGACAGCTAACTGGTCAGCTGACTGGAAGAGATCTCTACTTGTGCCCATTCCAAAGAAAGGTGATTCAACAGAATGTGGAAGTTATTGAATAATATCATTAATATCACACTAGTAAAATTTTGCTGAAGATAATTCAAAATGGTTGTAGCAGTAGTAAATGGACAGGGAACTAACTGCCAGAAATTCAAGCTGGATTCAGAAAAGTACATGGAACGAGGGATATCACTGCTGATGTCAGAAGGATTTTGGATGAAAGCAAAGAATACCAAAAAGGTGTTTACCAGTGCTTTCTTGATTATGCAAAGATATTTGACTGTATGGGTCATAACAAATTATGGATGACATTGCAAAGAGTGGGAATTCGAGAACACTTAATTGTGCTCATGCAGAACCTGTGCACAGACCAAGAGGCAGATGTTTGAACAGAAGAAGGGGATACTATATGGTTTGTGATCAGGGTTGTACCCTTTCACCACACTTCTTTAATCTATATGCCAAGCAAATAATCTGAGAAGCTGGACTATATGAAGAAGAACATGGCATCAGGATTGGAGGAAGACTCATCAAAAATTTGTGACAGGCAGATGAAACAACCTCACTTGCTGAAAGTGAAGAGGACTTGAAGTACTTACTGATGAAGATCAAAGACTACAGCCTTCAGTATGGATTACACCTCAACATTAAGACAAAATTCCTTACAACTGGATGAATATAAGCAACATCATGATAAGCAGAGAAAATACTGCCACTGCCAAGGATTTAATTTTACTTGGATCCACAATCAATGCCCATGGAAGCAACAGCCGAGATATTCAACAACATACCGCACTGGACAAATTTGCAGCAAAAGTCCCTTTAAAAACTTTAAATAACTCGATGTCATCTTGAGGAATAAGGTATGCTTGACCCAAGCCATTGGTATTTTCATTTACCTCCTATGCATCCAAAAGCTGGGCAATGAATAAGGAAGACTTAAAAATTGAAGCTTTTGAATTACGGTGCTGGCAAAGAATACTGAATATACCACGGACTGTCAGAAGAAGGAACAAATCTGTCCTGGAAGAAGTGCAGCTGGAATGTTCCTTACAAGTGAGAATGATCAGACTTTGGTCATTTGGTCATTTGTCTTACCTACTTTGGTCATGTTGTCAGAAGGGACCACTCCCTGGAGAAAGATACCATGCCTGGTAAAGTACAGGGTCAGTGAAAAAGAGGAAGACTTTCAACGAGATGGCCTGACACAGTGACTACAACAATGGTCTCAACCATGGCAATGACTGTGAGGATGGCGGAGGATCAGGCAGTGTTTGTTCTGTTATGCACGGGGTCTCTAGGAGTTGAAATAGACTCAACAGCACCTAATGACAATGACAACAACCCCCCTAGAAAGTAAATTCTATTAGTAGAGACTTTCCATAGCTATATTCCTATTTCCTAAACTACCTAATTTGTGCTTCATAAACATTGCCTGAAGAAATAGATGAATCCTTCCAAACCAGAGGCTCACTTTGAGTAGAAATCAGATGAATTTAACTGAAGTACATATATACATAAATATGCATGCATACATACATACATAAAATCATTCACCTAGAATCTTCTGACCAAACACAGTAAAAGTAATTTGTGCCACAGATACATGTCTAGCAGTTGCTCTGGCATTCACAGCTGTAATTTGGCTGATGCATAAGTCATATTCAAGGACAGCCTGGAGATTTGTGTTGTTCCCTGGAGGACTTAGGCCAATAAGCCAATTAATGGGCTGTAATGCTCCATAAACACTATATTTGTGTCTGTGGCATTGTAATTTGGCTCAGGCCTTATTTAAACAAATGCTGCACACGTTCACACCAACGGTCTGAAATTTTCCAAAGATAAGATTAGTAGCACAGCAGGATTAGATGGCAAAATAATTTTATATATTCACTTGCAACTTCAGATGTAAGCAAAATGGGAACCATTTCTAATTATTTTAGATCATCAGTAAAATGATCACAGCCAGATATCTGAAATATGAGAAGATACTGCAGAATTATGAGGCATATATGATCAATGTAAAGCCAGAAACATAAGAAGATGAGATAAAAAACCAAGAGAGGACAGAGATCCAAAAAACAGAAATTTCCAGAAAGAATTTGATAGATAAAATGCAGAGTGCCAGAAGTAGAAATTATTTACTTTAGGAGACAATGGACTCATACTTTATCATCTTTTATAAATAGGGCATAAACAGCAGCTCCCATCCCCCTGATTCATGATTCTATTTGGCTCTTATTAGCTCCCTGATCCTCCCGAGCCTCCACATGCCTCTCCAAACTGTAAGATTGTTGGCCTCTTATGACCATTCTGCTGCCCAGATGTTGGACCCCAGGTGCTAGAATGCTGAATAATTACTTCCAATAGAAGTACAGGCTTATGGGGTAAAAGATATCGACACAGTGTACCAAGTAAGAACCCAATGCCCGAGAACACTAGACATGAGAATGTGATGAAAAATGCCAGTAAAGATAACAATTTGATAATTAGGGATAAACCAAAAGACCAAACTCACTGCCATTGAGTCAATTCTGACTCATAGGGACCCCTCCCCTTGGGTTTCCAATGCGGTATCTCTACAGAAGCAGATTGCTCCATCTTCCTTCTGAGGAGTGGCTGGTGGGTTTGAACCACCAGGCTTCTGGTTAGCAGTCAAATACCTTAGGCACTATGCCACCAGAGTTCCCATAATTGGGGATCCTACATGAAAAAGAATACGGCATCAGGATTGAAGGAAGACTCATTAACTACCTGTGATGTGAACATGATTCAATCTTGCTTGCAGAGAGAGAAGAGGACTTGAAGCACTTACTGTTGAAGATCAACGACTATAGCCTTCAGTGTGGATTATACTTCGACATAAAGAAAACAAAAACCCTCACAATTGGACCAATAAGCCACATTATGATAAATGGAGCAAAGATTTAAGTTGTCAGGGATTTCATTTTACTCAGATCCACAATCAGTGTCCATGGACGTATTGCATGGGATAAATCTGCAGCAAAAGAACTCTTTCAAGTGTTAAAGAGCAAAGTTTTCACTTTTCAAAGTGACTAAGGAGCACCTACCCCAAGCCATGGTATTTTCAATTGCCTCATACACATGTGAAAGCTGGACTACAAATACGGAAGACTGAAGAAGAATCGATACATTTGAATTATGATATTGGTGAAGAATATTGAACAAACTACCAAAAGAACCAAAAAATCTGTCTTGGAAGAACTACAGCCAGAATGCTCCTTAGAAGCAAAGATGGTGGGACTGTCTCTTGTACTTTGGTCACATTTCAGGAGGGACCAGTTCCTGGAGAAGGACATCACACTCAGAAAGGTTAGTGAAAAAGAAGAGGACCCTTCACGAGATGGATTGACACAATGGGTGGAACAAAGGGCTCAAACATAGCAACAACTGTGAAGATGGCACAAGACTGGGCAGTGTTTTGTTCTGTTGTACATAGGGTCACTATGAGTCCGAACTAACTGCAACAACAAAGGGAATCTATAGATAAAATTCAAACTCAGGTCCTCAAAAATGGGACCACAGTTAGAAATCTATGTCCCCCCACATTTTGTGAGAATGTAAGAAAACTGTCCAAGTAAATTATGGTGGAGGGATTTCACTGAAATACAATACACCTAAAATAGAGGACAAACGAGACATTTTCATTCTCACCTGGGCTACATACTTCCACAGAAGCAGGAATGGGAACACTTTGAAAATGGGGAAAACTTCTGCTAGATGAAAGGACCATGAGAACAAGGATCATTTACATCCATTTGGTTCCTATAATCCAAAGTTTTACTGTCAAAATGTCCCCAAATATTTAGCAAGGAACTCTGGTGGCATAGTGCCTAAGGCATTTGACTGTTAACCAGAAAGCTGTGGTTCAAACCCACCAGCCACTCCTTGGAAGGAAGATAGGACAATCTACTTCCATAGTGATACAGCCTCAGAAACCCAAGGAGGGGTCCATATGAGTTTGGTTTTGTTTGGTTTAGCACTCCAGCAACTAATAAGCTTGGAATCATTCAAGGTTCCACTTGAGGCAATGGCTTAAGTTTATGAATTATAGTGTGTCGTTGTACCCCTTTATTTTTGTTCAAAACTCTCTACTTTCAAATTTCAAAGGAAGCCCACCATTACTTAAGTAATTTAGAATGTAACACACATTTCATGTTCACATTGTCTAAGCTGCTCGTGATTTTCAAGGTTTCAGACATGCCTCTCATTAGCCTGCTCACATCTAGATTAAAGAGTCTATCCCCTTTTTGTGCAGGCCTCCCGGACATCAGTTTTTACTGGCCCCTTTTTATATTTAGGATATCCTTCATTAGGTACAAAACCAAAAAACACAAACTCACTGCCGTTGAGTTGGTGCTCAGATAATCAGTATACTAGGAGAAGATATGCCATACAGTTATATGAGGGGAGGACAATGTTTTCAATTCTGCTGGTATGACTTTTCCTGATTATGTTCAATGTTTGTAGACCACTTTGCTACAAATATCGTTGACTGTCTTCAAGGAACACATTCATAAGTTGGAAGGAAGAAAAGCTCAAATGACATGGGTCATGACATCAGAGACTGGCATTTACAGTAGGGCAAGCAGGAGACCAGTTGGACAAACACAGTTGCTGTCCGTGGGAAAGCTCCACCCCAACTGGGAGATCCACATGCATTTTTAGCTTGAGTGATTCTGAGATATGTGCCCCTGCAAGGTGTCTTCATGGCAGAACCAAGCCAACCATGGAAGAACCCAAGTCAATAGCTAGCCTAGTATGTGTGCGTAACTGAATCACCCATCTCTTCCTCTAAGACTAGTAAATCATAACCACTGTCATGACATCCACAAAAGCATAATGCTACCTTCTCAGGGAAAGGAAAAATGCTAGGGCATACATCAATGAATGAGAAGCTTCCCTTACTTTTCATACTTAAGACATTTTAAGGGTGCAGGAGACATTTTAAGAAAATCTATGTGCTCCTTATGTAGATTACATACTTAACTCTTAAAGAGATAGGCTTATAGTGTTGTTAGTTGCCATCGAGTCATCTCTGACTCATAGTGACCTTATGTACAACAGAACGAAACACTGCCTGGTCCCGTGCCAGCCTCACAATCCTTGCCATACCTGAGCCCATCATTGCAGCCACTGGATCAATCCATCTTGTTGAGGGCCTTTCCCACTTTTATTGACCTTCTACTTTACCAAGCATGATATCCTTTTCTAGAGAATGGTCCCTTCTGACAACATATCCAAAGTAGGTGAGATAAAGTTTGGCCATTTTTGCTTCCAAGGGCCATTCCAGCTGCATTTCTTTCAAGAGAGATTTGTTAGTTCTTCTGGTAGTCCACGGTACTTCCAGTAGTCTTCACCAACACCACAACTCAAAATCAGTCTTCCTTATTCACTTTCCATATGCATGTTTCATATGTATATGAGACGATTAAAAATACCATGACTTGGGTTAGGCACACCTTAGTCTTCAAGGAGACATCTTTGCTTTTCAGCACTTGAAAGAGGTCTTTTGCAGCAGATTTTCCCAGTGCAATATATCACCTGATGTTTTGACTGCTGCTTCCATTGGTGTTGATTGTAGAACCAAGTAATATGAAGTCTTTGACAACTTCAATCTTTTCTCCATTTATTGTGATGCTGC
>NW_006921673.1:570723-574763 GCF_000298275.1 Orycteropus afer afer | reverse complement strand
GTGTATATGAAGGAAAGGAGCTCTGCTGGTTTAGTGCTTGAGGCATTTCACCGCTAACCAGAAGGCTGGCGGTTCAAACCCACCAGCCACTCCTTAGAAAGAAGATGGGGCAATCTACTTCCATAGTGATACCACCTAGGAAACCCAAGGAGGGGTCTATATGAGTCAGATTTGACTCAACGGCATTGAGTTTGGTTTTTGTTTTTATATGAAGGAAAAGTTGTGTTTCTGTTAGTATAATATGAAAGAGGGAAACAGTAAATAGCTTTTGAAGCCTTTAATTAGAACACTGAAAAACAGGTTTAATTTTGAGATGTGACATATAAGATAATGTGTAAGTTTCTGTTTGTGGAGATTGAGGTTAGATTAAAGGGATAAAACACAAAATATTTTCTACTTATTATATTATCAAAGCTTCACCTACAGCAGTGCTATCATAAGTAGAAACAGAAGATTGGAATACATAGTGTGGTTCAAAATCTTTTAGGATTCTGAGGGAAATTGGTTAGTATGGCATATATGAAACACTGGCAAGTAGGAACAGCAGGAAAGTTGTGGAATGGAATTTACAGGCATTTAATAATATATATCTGGGAAGAACCAATAAAAGCATAAATTGAGAGATGAATGGAAAATATTTTCCATTCTAGAAAATAATGTAGTCCTTCCTAACAATTTTGCTGCTTGTGTGGGCTTGTTCTTCACAAAGTTGCTAAATAGATGATGGAAGAAAAGGGGTGGGAGAAGTGGAAGTCATGAAATGGCTATAATACTTTTCTAAACACTGGTTCATCTGCTTAAAATCAATGACGTTAGTGTTGAAACCCAAAAGTTATTTATTCATCAAAATATGTACTTTTTCAGCTCTTTGTAAGACATAATCTTGTTATATCTGAAAAATAACTACATTCAGTGAGGATGTGGCAAGGCAAAAGGAAATAACTACAAAATAAAATTTATGCAACGTGGAGATATTCTTTAGTGAAATCTATAGAACACTTTAGGTTTTATTAACCAAGGAGTTCTCATGTCTTAGATTTTTTTAAGTTTTTTTTGTTTGTTTGTTTTCGTTTTTGTGCCATCGAGTTGATTCCAACTCATACCATTCCTATAGGACAGAGTAGTTATACTCTGGGTCTACCATAGGGTCTCCTAGGCTGTAATCTTTACAGAACCAGATAGTCAGATCTTTTCTCCTACTGAGTACCTCGTGGGTTTGAACCACTGACAGCACTGAGCACTTACCTATTGCCCACCAGAGTTCCTGTTTTAACAACTTTATTGAGATATAATTCACATACCATACTGTTCACCCATTTAAAGTCTACAGTTCCATGGGCTTTTAATATATGCATAGAGTTGTGATACCATCACTACAATCAATTTCAGAAAATTTTCATCACCCCAAAAGAAACCTCACACTTCTTAGCCAAGACCAAGAATGGTTCCAGTTCTCCCCACCTCCCCAGCCCCAGGCAACTCTCAATCTCTATGGATTTGCCTATTCAGGATATTTCATATAAATGGAATCAAACCATATGTGGTCCTTTGTGACTAGCTCTCCTCATTTAGCAGAATGTTTGCAAGATCTAGTTTTTATAGAAAAAAAAAATTTTATAGAAAAAAAATCTTAATCTTTCTTGCTATGATTATATTTCCTATTCCCGAATATTTTTCAACATCTTGTTTATCTTAGCATCCTACTACTAATAATAACACTTACATTTTCTGAGTCCTTACCCTTTGCTACTGTTCTTGGCACTTTAATACTCTATAATTTATAAGTATGTACATTTCCATTTTAGAGGAAGGGGACTAGCATAGGGAGGGCAATGGGTTTTTCTCCCTCTTAAAGTTTTCCCTTTTTCTTGGCACAGTGTTTGTGATGAAACCATCTTCATTTTTCACACTTTTATGTACCTCATTTTTTATATTATCTGAATTTTTCCATCTGCTTAGTTAAGGTCATTTTTTTCTCTTAAGCACATTAATTTGCTTTCTTGATTCTGCTGCCCTAAATTGTCTAAATATGTATGATTAAATATTTTGAAGCACACATTTTTCCTGTTTATTTTTTATTTTATTTATTTGTTGGCACGGTAGAGGGTTGGGTCTAAGAAGTGATGGATTCTCAGAAGACAATCAAGTCCTACTGCCCAAATTCTTATATTCAGCAGACTTCAGAAAGTTGGACTAGTCCAAGGAGTACCTTAAGACAGTTTAGGGAAAGACTCAAGAACAATGCTTCTTACCTTTTCGTGGGTCTCAGACATTTCTGAGAATCTGATAAAGCTTGAACCCTTTACCCTGAGATGCACAGACACCCAGTGTTCAGTACACTTTCAAGGAGGTCACAGATTTTCTGGAACCCTACACTACAGGGCAAGAGTGGCTGAGGGAGTCCAGGAAGGAAGCAAGCCAGTGGCAGGCTTGGAAGGGCTGAGGGAGACCAGGAAGTGAGTGGAGCAGTTTGGAACAGCTAAGGAAGATGAACTTATCTGTCAGTTTGTCATACTGTGGTGGCTTGTGTGTTGCTATGAGACTGGAGGCTACGCCACTGGTGTTTCAAATGCCCGCAGAGTTACCAAAGATGGACAGGTTTCAGCGGAGCTTCCAGACTAAGACAGATGGGAAGAAGGAAGAGGCCATCAAATTTTCAAATAATTGGCCAGTGCAAACCTTATGAATAGTAGTGAAACACTGTCTTATATGTACTGGAAAACTTTATGAATAGCCCTGTAACATTGTCCAATACAGTCCAGAAGATGAGCCCCTCAGGTTAGAAGGCTCTCAAAGTATGACTGGGGAAGAGCTGTCTCCTTAGAGTAGAGCTGATCTTAACAGTGTGGATAGAGTAAAGCTTTCAGGACCTGCATTTGCTGATGCAACATGACTCAAGATGAGAAGAAACAGCTGCAAATATCTATTAATAATCAGAACATGGAATGTGCAAAGTATGAATCTAGGAAAACTGGAAGTTGTCAAAAATGAAATGGAACTCATAAAGATCAGTATCCTAGGCATTAGTGAGCTGAAATGGACTGGTAATGGCCATTTTGAATCAGATAATCACATGATCTACTATGCCAGGAATTACAAATTGATGAGGAATGGTGTGGCATTCATCATCACAAAGAATGTTTCAAGATCTATCCTGAAGTACAGTGCTGTCGGTGATAGATAATATCCTTATGCCTACAAGGAACACCAATTAATGTTACTATTATTAAATTTACACACCAGCGACCAAAGCCAAAGATGAGGAAATTGAAGATTTTTACCAACTTCTGCAGTCTGAAATTGACTGAACATGAAATCAAAATGTGTTGATTATCACTGGTGACTGGAATGCAAAAGTTGGAAACAAAGAAGACTTAGCAGTAGTTGGAAAATATGGCCTTGGTGATAGAAATAACACTGGAGATTGCATGATAGAATTTTGCAAGACCAACAACTTACTCATTGCAAATACCTTTTTTCAACAACACAAACAACAACTATACACACAGACTTTGCTAAGTACACAGGAATCACACTGACTACAGCTGTGGCAAGAAGTGATGGAAAAGCTCAGTATCTTCAGCCAAAACAAGGCCAGGAGCTGATTGTTGAACAGACCATCAACTGCTCATATGCAAGTTCAAGTTAAAGTTGAAGACAATTAAAACAAATCCACAAGAGCCCAAAATATGACCTTGAATATATCCCTCCTTAATTTAGAGAACATCTAAAGAATAGATTTGATGCATTGAACACCAGTGACTGAAAACCAGAGGAATTGTGGAATGACATCAAGAACATTGTCCATGAGGAAATCAAAAGGTCACTAAGAAGACAAGAAAGGAAGAAAAGACCAAAACAGATATCAGAAGAGACTGTGAAACTTGCCCTTGAGTGGAGAGTAGCTAAAGCAAATGGAAGAAATGACAAGATAAAAGAGCTGAACAGAAGATTTCAAAGAACAGCTCAAGAAGACAAAGTCAATTACTATAATGAAGTGTGCAAAGACCTGGAGTTAGAAAACCAAAAGGGAAGAACAT
>NW_006921673.1:538227-567143 GCF_000298275.1 Orycteropus afer afer | reverse complement strand
AGCATGACATCCTTCTCCAGGGAATGGTCCCTTCTTACAACATGACCAAAATAGGTGAGACGAAGTCTGGCCATTCTTGCTTCCAAGGAGCATTCTGGCAGGTGTAGGGTTTAGTAACAAGAAGAATGTCGTACCCTTTCAGTCTTGCAGGCACCCTGTGTCCTTGGGGTTGCTGGAAAGCAGAACTTGATCTTACACCCCAGAAATCTGCAAGAGGACTGTCTCTTTAAATATCCAAAATAGTCAAGCCACTTTTTAAACCTTCAAAATGGCGGTGTCCTCCGGACCGGCAAAAGTCCACAGCTCAGCCCACCTTTCTCTTCCCCTTCCCCGTTTGTTCCCCAGCCACCGTACTTAGTCCTCCGTGCAGTCCCTGGCTAGCAGGGGAGTTTTAGGTTAATTCTTAAGTCCTACCACCACAGGATTCTGCGAGAGTGCTGTTCTTTAAATATCCAAAATAGTCAAGCCGCTTTTTAAACCTACAGAATGGCAGCATCCTCCGGACCGGCAAAAGTCCACAAGTCAACCCACCTTTTTCTTCACCTTCTCTGTTTGTTCCCCAGCCACCGTGCATAGTCTGTGGCGTCCCTGGCTAGCAGGGTGATTTTTAGGTTAATTTTTAGGTCCTACCACCACTCGGGAATGTCCAAGCTGTTTGTGCCGTCAGGGGCGCTCAGGTCCCTGCCAGACCTCAGCTCCGTATGTCTCCTTTTTTGGTATTTTCACGCAAATTCTTCTGCTAGTTGGGGTTTAGTCTACTTCTGTATCCTTCCCTTCAAGTCTCAGGGGTCCAAGATTACTTCTGTGTCTGTGTCAATTGGTTTCCCTTTTCTTTGTTGAAGAGGGTCTGTGCAGTCCTTCTGCCTAGTCCGCCATCTTGCGGGAACTCCCTGCAGAGGTCTTTTCTTATCTTTCCCCAAATCTACTGCACTTGTCAAAAAAAGTGAAGCAAAGAATTGAGCAATTATACAAATAAGTCAAGAGAAACATCAGTGTTTCCCTTCATGAGCTGCAAAAAAAAAAAAAAAAAGTCAATCTGAACTATCTAGATGATAGTCTTTAAGACGTTTACCTCACAAGTCTGTACAATCACATTATGAGCAATTAATCTTCACAACTATTCGTGAAAGGAGGGAAAAGGCTCTTAAAAATTTTGAGTTCACCAAGTTTTCTAATAACATCTCTCCCTTAGGAGAAATCTCAGAAGAACTCAGTGACATAATCACTCAGTAAACTGAAGACTTAAAGGTAGCAAAAGAGTAACTGGATGAGAAGAAAAAAGAAAGGATATGTAAAGTTCCTTAGAAATGAAGAATAACTTTGTGGCTTCTGATAGAGAGTGCTATACCCATAGGCCTTGTTTCCCAACCACACCAGAGCAAAGGCATAGAGCAGAAATTCCAGTCTACTATCCAAGTACTCAATTTGGCACAACTTAGAATTTAACAGAAGAATTCAACATCAAAGGAAATCAGGGCTTTTATTGTCATGTTTTTCATTCTCTCACCCCTTGGAAAGACTAGGCATTGGTAAAGGCTACAATTGTGCGCGCATATGCGTGTTTGGCATGCTTGCACATGCGTGGACCAACGAAGGGCTGAAAGAAGGAAGGTAGCAGCCTCACAGGGGAACAAGCATGGACTTTGAGCAAAGACGGGCCCGTGTTCTTCTGCCTTCTCCACTTACTAGCCCTGGTCTCAA
The DNA here is from genome assembly GCF_000298275.1 of Orycteropus afer afer. Lineage (NCBI taxonomy): Eukaryota > Metazoa > Chordata > Mammalia > Tubulidentata > Orycteropodidae > Orycteropus > Orycteropus afer. The sequence continues at coordinate 565,442 of NW_006921673.1, read as the reverse complement.
AGCCATTTAATATCTCTGAAAAGTGGCCTAACGTCTCTAAGCCTCAGCTTTCTTGTCTAGAAAATGGGGATATTATCTTTGTTATTACAGTAATATCTGAGACATTGAAATAATAATATAAAGTGTATATAGCTCCTTTGGCTAGGACACCACTGAATATAATTTAAGAAGAAACAAACTTGGGGATGTAAACATCTAAAAGATAACAAAAGATGGACTCAAATTAATTAACGCCACTGGACTGACAATCTATGCCTATCTGGAAAATGAAGCTCTTAGCACAAGTGGCCATAACAGGGGTGCTACTTGGTGAATGTAGGGCTACTGATATCTCATTTCCTAGTAAAGATAGTCTCCACTTTGCTCACTCAAATACAATTGGCCATGAGACAAGATTTATCACAATCATGTGTTGCTAACAATATTCCACACCATTCTTTGTTTAAAACTGTGCATGGTTTCTTTGGAATTAAAAGTCAGTTGTTGACAGTTAAAACTGAAGAGGCAAGGTGAGGGCTAGCAGAAGCCCTCAGCAGGGAGTTTTATATATACTCTATAACTCTGCTGCTGCAATTTGTCTACCTTCAGTTCAACCAGGCACCATGTACCCAGTGCAGGGCAGTTCCTGAACACTAATTGTGCCTTGTTATTTCAGTAGGACTTTGGAGAAGATGATTACCAGCTGTAGTTATTCAGTGACATTTCACTGCTCTTCTCTGCACTCCCTTTACAAAGCTCTCCTGTCAGGGACATTTTTACCTCCATTACAAGCACCACCTGCACTAATTCTAATATGATAACTTCTAATTGTTTGCTTTTCAAAGAAGTGAACTCCTTTGCCTGCCAACACTTCCTGTACAATTTGTTCATACATTTGGACTTAGTCCAAAGGGTCTGGGAATTTTCAGGATTGTCTCATTTTGCTTATTACCTTTTATTCTTGGTCCAGAGGAGCTTAACAAAAACTTTGTTAGATTTTCTCTTATGTCTGAGAATATCTGTGGGTGAATTAGTTTCTCCTGAAGCTAAGAGGCTGTTTGTTCCACTGAAAGGTATGTCACTATAAAAAATGCAAATATTTGTTAATTCTGAGTGGTGGAGACAAATCGGTTTGTTATATTATTCTTTGATGTCCTCTGCATTTTTTCAATCCCCAGACAAAAAGCTATGTGAAAACAACTGTGGGTGTTTCATATGTCTGTTCATAAAGGTCCTCAGATGAGGAGAGCAAAGGGGCAGCTACTAGGACCTCTTGAGAACATGGATTCTAATTTGTATTTCAACCCAAGTTCACTGCAAGTATCAGTGCAATTAAAAATAATAGAGTCTGGTCATGTAATTTTTCTAATGCATAGAACGGGTCTTTCCTTCCAAATTAATCCTTTTCTAGAAGTAGATGGACTGAAAACACAGGCACCAAGTAGTTAACTCACTTCCATCTGGCATGGCCATGTGAACACTTTAGTTGGCTTGCTTTTTTAATGAAGTGGTTTTTAATGAAGCAAGCTGTGAATTTAATAGATACCTTAAAACGACATCTTTGTAGCTAAGCTTTAAGTAACGAAGCAACTGCCAAATTAGCCATCAAAACCAAGAGAAAAATTCAAGACTGAACAACTGTAGCAGCAGGACTGCTGGGGTTTGGGGATCAGACTTGTCATCTAAACCAGCACAAAGGATCCATGTGGAAACAAGGGGGCTGATGGAAGGTCTGCTTAGAGACCTGATCAAAGATCAAGGAAGTACTTAGCCAACCTTAAGGCATATGACAAACACAAGGTATTATTTATAACCACTGTTATTATCAGCACTATCCATGCCAGCCTAGGAGCTCTGGTGGTATAGTGCCTAAGGCATTTGACTGCTAACTAGAAGGCTGGCGGTTCAAACCCACCAGCCACTCCTCAGAAGGAAGATTGGGCAATCTACTTCTGTAGAGATACTACCTCAGAAACCAAAGAAGGGGTCACTAAGAGTCGGAAACAACTCAATGGCTATACTACAGTTACAGTTACAGTAATCCATGCCAGTCTGTTGTTTCTTAGAAATTCATTTACCTTGTGATTTTGAATAAGACATTTCAACTCACTTAAAATGTGGAGGCCAATAAGATCATTAAGTTTGGTCTAGAATACTCTGGTGGCATTTGACTGGTTCAAACCCACCAGCCACTCCTCAGATGGAAGATGCGGCAATCTACTTCTGTAGTGATACTGCCTCGGAAACCCAAGGAGGGGTCGTTTTTAGTTGGATCTGACTTGATGGCAATGAGTTTGGTTTATGGTCAGAATATTCTGAAAGAAAGATGTTAGCAGAGACAAATGCATATCGTATTAGAAAAAACTTTTAAAAGTGGAAGAAATCAGCCAATCCTGGAAGGTCAAATGTAAATGCCAGGCAGGTAATGTGAGAGGGTGAAGAGGACTGGGTGGGTGTAAGTGAAAGGACAGGGCCTAGGGAACTGGAGAGTGTGTGTCCTACCTAAAGGCAGTCAAATTCCTTTAAAAAAAAAAAAAGTTTTGATCCAATAAAACACATCTGTGGTCTATGAATGAGGTTGCCAGTTTGTGACCCTTGCTTTATTTCCATGGTGAGGAAACTGAGGCACAAAGAGGGGAGATGGCTCGTTTAAGCTCTCACTGCTGGTCATGGGTAGCCAGGACAGGATCCAACACTCCCTGCTGCCAGCTCAGTGCTGGCTGCATTACAGTTACAGAACCAACACTCACAGTCATTATGCTAAGCTCTATTTGGAAGTCATTGCCACGGATTTCTGTGGAAAATCCTTCATTCTGTTACCCATAAAATATACACAAAGTTCCTCTACACACTCCCCTTTTGGGTACTTTACATTTTCTTTGTTCTTTATGCTACAACTCCTTATTCTGCTCATCTCAAGAAGGGGAGAGGGCAAGTTGCTTCGGGTAGACAGAGCCTGAAAGGGGAGACCTAAGCCTAGGGTGGTAGAGCTGGAAGAGCCTGTGCTCTCTCTTCCCTTAGCTCAAGTGGGAGCCGTCTTCGGTGAGTATGACAGTAGGACGTGGGACCTGCCTGTGGATTCAACCAATCTCCTCCCACATTCCATCTCATTGACCCTGGATGCAGCCTTCTCTTCAATTTTGTCCCTCTGGAACACAACATGGTATTCCATGTTCAGAGCCAGGAGACCTTCTTCCTTCTCACTCACTGAGGGATCTTGACCATCTACTAATGAAACCCTGTAAACCTGTTTCTTCTACCAAATAGGCAATATGGACTTTATCCCCAAAGATTATGGTGAAGATGAAGTGTTTCATGCTTAGTACTTGGCTTCCTAAAAGTCTGACAACTGTTAGCTAAGCCTGGATTTTTCCTATTTAGCCTTATCTGCCTTACTTGCCACATTTCTCTAACCCAGGCCAGTATTACCCCACCAGGCACCTAGAGAGCATAGCCTGCTCTTCATTGGTTAGTGTGCATATGATGATTCATACAGTGAAAAACCTGGACGAGGACTGATGATGAGTGGGGAACTAGGATTTGTCAAATGCTTCACTGTATTTGTTGCATGGCTCCAACAAGTGTTGCTAGTTTGTAATATGTCTGTAATAATGTATAGAGTTCTGCTTTAATGTAAAGGAAAGGGGTCATTTTCTTGGACTTATACCCTTAACATAAGTAAAAAATATAATACATGGCTTGCAACTGGCGGGAGGGGCTCTACAGTTACTCATTTATTTAAGCAACAGATTTTTATAGATTGCCTATCATGTTCTGTGATTATGGTCTACTACCTTACTCCGTGGGCAGCATTCATGGATTAAAACAAAGAGCAGAGCTTTCCTGCCTTTCTATGAAGAATGTAATGGTGGTCCTCACATCTGTGAATTTCCTCGAATCAGGTTATATTCCTTTGGTATAAGTCCCTAATTACCCACATGGTACAATGGTTTGCTGATGGGAAAGAATACTCTGAAACAAAAAGCTTATGTCTTTACTTACATGAATGTATTTTAAAACAAATCAAAACATGCTACAATGAAAGTGTCACTACCCAAGCCTTACATGCACCTATTAGGGGGATTTAGGTAAAGTCGTGAATCTATGAAAAAGCAAGTGCAAAGGGACAAAGTGGCTGCTCCACAGCAGGTCAACTCTGCTCCCTGCTGTGTAGCTGCAGATGACACTGAATCCAGGGCACACTTTAAAACCATTTCCCTTCAGTGACATTAAAAAGAAAAACAAAAAAATTCATAAATAAAAAAGTTTGAAAAAATCTTTGATCCTCATCTCCCTAGCTTTACATTCCATTACTCTGAGTAACCGATATGTCTGAAAACACTCTCAATTTAGCTAAACCCCTTATTCACAGAGAACAGCTTTTAAATTGTTCACACAATTCTTATCAATCAGCTGGGTCTGCATAAAGGAACTAGAAATACAGAAACCCAATCACCTCCATGAAAAATCACCATGTCTCCCTGATTCGAGGAAGTTCAGATCATATAAAACCTTTCCTTCAGATTTCCACCATTTACTGGCCTTTTCATCTTAATCACAACATGGTTGAGCTGATCTATTACAGGGTGAGTTTCCCTGGCAAGGGTAGGTGCCACCATCCCATGTTCTAGGAAACCCTAGTGGCAAATATTCTCACCATTAGAAACTGATGTTACAAGTATACTATTTGCACACAGAAAAATAATGGACTTCCTTCGCAAAATGGCTCGTCAGATATGCAATAATGGCAACAGGCTGGAGTTAAAGTACACATTTTTGGGAACAATTAAAAATGAGCAGGAAGGAGAACATAAAAACCCAGGCTGGCCACTCAGTGAATCCTTCTATGGTTCTAAACCAAACTCACTGTCATTGAGTCAATTTCAACTCACAGTGACCCTACAGGACAGAGTAGAACTGCCTCATAGGATTTTCAAGGCTGTAAATCTTTATGGAAGCAGATGCCACATCTTTATCCTTCAGAGCAGTTGGTGGGTTCAAACTACTATCTTTTGGTTCGTGGATGAGTGCTTTAACCACTGAGCAACTATGGCTTGTTTCTTTTATAGTAGGTGGATATCTATTTACTATGTTCCACGGGGTCATTAGGAGCTCTGGTGGCATACTTTTTCATCTTACAAATAGTCACAGGGTGTATTTTCCATCATCAACAAAAATATGTAGCCTTTATGAGAGAAGTGCTAGCTGTGGAGGTATGAAATGCATTTGTGTTATTTCTTCTCTTCCCTTTTGCTATGTACAGTTTGAATGACTTCCTTTCAAGCTCTGCATGATTGGACACAAGACCTTATGGGATTTGTATTAGATGGACTACAGAGGAAATTTATCCACATCCAAGTAAGTGAGATGACTGCAATGTAACTCTCTTTGATTGAAACTAGCTTGGCTTACTTACCACCAAGAAAATATTTAGGGTATTGTTCTGGTTACCTAGTGCCACTCTGACAAGAAATATCACAAATGGGATGGCCTTAACAAACAGGAGTTTATTCTTATGATTTGGAGGCTTTAAGTCCAAGTTCAAAGTGCCAGGCTCTAGGGGCTGGGTGAAAGCCCCTCAATCTTGGGGTCCAGCTCTGCCTCCTGCTCCTGGCCCACTGGAGCTAGAGGTGTTTCTTCACTCAGACAGCTGCTGGATGCTGAGGCTGAGAAGCCCCAAGGTTGACAAGTAAAAAGGCACAGTCCCGATGTTACCAAACCACATGGCAGGTCATTAACTTAAGTCCATTTTAACTCCCAAGGTCGGCACAGCATAGCAGGCTGCTGAGCAACAACACGGTTACATGTAGGGTCCAAGCGTGCTACAGGCTAGAGACCATTCTCAAGGCTTCTCCTTAAATACAGGAAGCAGACCACATCCTAAAGGTAGCTACTCAGCTGCTTGTGGTAGATCCCACCATGGAGTTGATTGCCAGTCTCATCATGGGGAATAACTACCACCAGCTGCCCAGCTACTCAATCAGGCCCAGCCAAATTGACACACAAACATAACTACCACAGGTATAAAATTGCCAATGAACTTAGCAAAAAAGACCAAAAGATTTATTCTGCCCATGTAGGTAGGTAGGTAAGTATACACACACACACACACACACACAGAATGCACTTGTTGTGGTCTAAATGACGTATTATACAATGTATCCATTTTTAGTTTTTTGGCACAAGAACTTTAGCCTTATAGACACCAAGAGATGTCATTCCATATAGTCATTCAGAGAGATTGAGCCAACCCACATAGATGGTCAGTGTCAAAGTGGGAGGTGATGTCTAGTGTGAAGGTGCTAATAAAAACCAGTATAATGATTCAGCCATTGTAAACACAAAGTCACCCTTGTGGAAGAAAAAAAAAATAAGACTGTGTATTATACACAACTGCTGTCTCAGAGAATATAGAAAAGGAAGTGTAGGGGAACAGTCTTAGAACAGTGGTAGAAAGGAGATCAAGGGTTACAAAGAATGAAGGAATAAGTGTCCTGAAGAGTGGAGATGTGCAGTGTACAAGTAATTCTAACCAATGTTAATGTCTGAATGCTAACAAAAGTTATAAATGATTTTTCAACAGCTTCCTCTAGCAACATAAGCTGTTATTGTCACATCGATTTTGACATTAAATGTTATGGAATTTTCTTGCTTTAATGAGAAGGCAGAACTGATTGGTAAATAAAGTAATGATTAAAGCAATTAAATGAGTAAAAATGAGAACTAAAGGAACAGTACTCATAATGCTTAAAAGAAATAGGCAGGTCTTGCTGATTTACTAAGAAAAAGAAATACGTTTATCTCAAGGTAAAAATAATGAGAAACAATGCTATGAATAACTGCCCTTTGGTAAGAGGAGAAAAGTCAATTAGTAATATGTCATTTGTTTCAAAATCTGCTTGCACCTGGTTCTCATTTGTTCTCCAGCTGAGAAACCAAAGACAACTTCTTTTTATTGCTTGTGGTCAAACAGCAAGTTCATTTCGCCATGGGATGATCAAACGGCCAGCCTCCCCCAGCTTGAGAAGGTTTGCCTTTCACTTTCAACTTGTTCAATCATCATTAACTTTGAAAAATGTCACATTCCATTTGTGCAATGAAAATTTCACCACTGGTGACCGTTTGGCTGAAGTTTTTGTAGGTGAGGCCCTAAATCTTGCAGAGCACCTCACACGTTCTCAAGGTCATTAGCCTTGTTTCCTTGTTTAATGACAGTTGCCTGAGATCCTGGAGTCTGTCTGTGGCCTGACATGGGCAACTTTGAAGAAACTGCTGTGTGTGAGTACATGTTTTCCCCTCTAAGACTGAATGGGCTTACTGGGTCATTTGTCACATGGATATTATTTGAGAAAAATTATGATATTCACATACACAAAGCACACATGTGTGCACACGTATACACACACACACACGTATACACATACACATATACCCTCCTTATTCATACACATACAGTGGTATTTTTACCAAACAAAAGTAACACTCTTCTTTCCCAGGGAGACACTAATAAAGGAGATGGTTGGATGGGGGCCATTTGGAAGCAAGGTTTCCTTACTCTGGGAAACCAGCTTCCCTGGAGAGGCTGAAATATGAACTCAGGGAGGCTCCAAAGTTTCTTGAAAAGAAAAATTGGCTTCTTTTCACTTTTGTCTTTGGACCTGAGATATCTTCATCTCCTCTGCTGATTATTTAATCTTAATCATATTTCCCCCTCTACAGAGAAGGAAGGTCTGAAATGTTAAATCCCAACAAATCTGGCAAAAAGGCCAAATCCCCAATGGGCACTCTACAAATACGAATTTTTGAAAGTGGGTGTCAAGTGGCAAGATGGCTAAATTAAGAGATCACTTGATCCACAGTCTTAAGGAAAGCACAGTCTACTGGGCCAAGTCAAATAAATTGCGTGCCTGTTGGCAAGTGAGTCAATAGCTAAAATAGGCCCCTATTACAGGTCCTGATTAAGTTTTCAAGGTCAAAACCAAGAGACTATATTTACAGAGCTCTGAAAAGTCTTAATAAATGTCTAGGTGCTAACATACTGCTTTAAATAGAAAAGTCTCCAGAAAGGTTTCCAGCTTTTAATTCCAGAGTTTCACAACAGGTTAGCTGCTGAAATAAGGGGAAGGTTATGAGCTGGTCTGGATCACAAGTCAATGTCTTGGGCCTTTCAGCTATCTCTACTCATAATATATCAGAATATTTATTGTTGCTTATATACAATTTTTAAATGCATTTTATTGAAATATAATTTACATACAGTGAAATACACAAAACTCTGGTAGCATAGGGCCTAAGGCACTTGACTGCTAACCAGAAGGCTGGCAGTTCAAACCCACCAGCCACTCCTCGGAAGGAAGATGGGGCAATCTACTTCTGTAGTGATACTGCCTCGGAAACCCAAGGAGGGGTCGCTATGAGTCGGTCCGACTTGACAGCACATAACAACAACAACAACAAAGTGACATCGGTCAATGCATTTTTTTTTTTTGGCAGTGTTCCCTCTCCTCCCCTCCCACCCCTGGCAACCAACAAAGTAAGTTTCCTTCTGTATATAAACCTTTCCTTGACTTTTTACAATAATGAATGTTCTAGTTAGCTAGTGCAGCTCTGACAGGAATATACCACAAATGGGATGGCCTTAACAAACAGGAGTTTATTCTCTTACAGTTTGGAGACTTGAAGTCCAAGTTCAAAGTGCCAGGCTCTAGGGGCTGAGTGAAAGCCCCTCAGCCTTGGGTTTCAGCTCTGCTTTCAGCTCCTGGCCCACTGAAGCTAGAGGTGTTCCTTCACTCAGACAGCTGCTGCTGGCTGCTGAGGCTGCCAAGCCCAAGGTTGACAAGTAACAAGGCACAGTCCTGATATTACCAAATCACAAGGCAGGTCATTAACTCAAATCCATTATAAGTCCCAAGGTTGGCAGAGCATGGCAGGCTGCTGAACAATGACACAGCTACATGCAGGGTCCAAGGTGCCATAAGCTAGAGACTATCCCCAAAGCTTCTCCTTATATATAGGAAGCAGACCGTATCCCAAAGGCAGATACTCAGCTGCTTGTGGTAGATCCCACCATGGAGTTGATTGCCAGTCTCATCATGGGGAATAACTACCACCAGCTGCCCAGCCACTCAATCAGGCCCAGCAAAGTTGACATACAAACTGAGCTACCACAATGAATTAATACTATATTTGTCCTTCTATGATTGACTTATTTCACTCAGCATAATTTCCTCCAAGTTCATCCATGTTATGAGGTGTTTTAGACACTCTACATTATTCTTTAGTGCTGCATAGCATTCCATTGTGTGTATGTACCATAGTTCAGTCATCCAATTTTCCACTGATGGGCACATAGGTTGTTTCCATTTTTTGCTATTGTAAATAGTGCTGTGATGAACATAGGTGTGCATATATCTGTTCCTATCCTGGCTCTCACCTCTCTAGCATATATACCTAGTAATGAGATTGCTGGGTCAAATGGTATCTCCAATTCCAAGGATTCTAAGGAATCACCATACCGCTTTCCACAGTGGTTGTATCACTTCACAGTCCCATCAGCAGTGTATGAGAGTCCCAATCTTCCCATATCTCCGCCAGCATTGTTATTTTCTGTCTTGTTGAACCTTGCCATCAGTGCTGGGGTGAGATGGTATCTCATTGTTGTTTTGATTTGCATCCCTCTGATGGCCAATGACCATGAGCATCTCTTCAAGTGTTTGCTGGCCACCTGAATATCCTCCTTGGTGAAGCGTCCATTCATATCTTCTGCCTATTTTTCAGTTGGATTGTTAATTTCTTTGGTGTTGAGGCTTGAAGTTTTCTATAAATCTTAGAGATAAGTCCCTTGCCAGATATATAACTATTGACAAGTATGAATTTGTTGCTATCATTTTGTTATGTACTTTTCTGTAGTGTTGATTTCTTTGTTCCCTATAACTTGCTGAGCTCATTTTGTTTATGAATCGTGTTATCACTTCCTTCGTTGCTGTTGTTTTAGTATTTGCTAAATTATTTGTGATGGTCTTCTTTTTTAGTTTGATATGAAGGTTTATCATTTTCCTTTAAGGTTATCCTGTGATTTATAGTTTTCTTCCCAAATTTAGAACAGTCCATTCTATCTTGTAGTTGTCTTGACTTCCCTACCATCTAGAAGTTCTGTAACTACACAGTTTATTCCCCTCTTTTTGGTCTGTAGTTGTCTTCATTTGTCAATTGATGTCTTTGGTTCCCTGTTTACTATCTTATAGGCTTATTTAGTTTGGATTCTTCCATAGCTGGGTTGGTTTCTGGGTTATGTCACCATGTGGGTTAATGGTCAGTTGTTGTCTGCTGTTGTTGCTTCTCTGTTCAAAGGACTCTCTTTAGCATCTCTTGTAAGGTTGGTCTGGTTTTAATAAATTCCCTTAATTTCTGCTTATTTGGAAATGTCCTAATATCCCCATCATATTTGAGGGACAATTTTGCTGGGTACATAATTCTTGGTTGAAAACTTTTCTCTTTCAGGGTTTTATATATGCCATCCCATTGCCTTCTTGCTTGCATGGTTTCTGCCGAGAAATCAGAGCTTATTCTTATTAATTGCCCCTTGTAGGTAACTTTTTGTTTTTCTCATGCTGCTTTCAGGATTCTTTCCTTTTCTTTGGTTTTGATGAGTTTGATGATGATATGTCTTGGTGCTTTTCTTTTTTGGATCTATCCTGTTTGGGGTTCGTTGGACTTCTTAAATGCATATATTCTCATCTTTCATCCTACCAGGAAAATTCCCTTCCAACAAATCTTTGACAATTTTCTCAGTGGTTTTATTTGTCTCTTCCTGTTCTGGAATTCTGATTACACATAGGTTATTCCTTTTGATGATATCCCAGATGAACCTTAGGCTTTCTACACTTTGTTTTCATCTTTTTTTCTGGTTGATTGCTTTCCAAAGAATTATTGAGGTATTTGCCTTCAATCTCACTAATTCTATCTTCCATTGATTCAATTCTGCTCCTTTGCCTGTTCAATGTGTTATGTATTTCTGAAAATTTAGTATTAATCTTCTGGATTTCTATCTGTAGATTTTGTTTCATATCTAATTTTTCATTTATTTTGTCATTTTGTTCTGGTGTTGTCTTTCAAAATTGTTCTAGGGTTTTCTCTGTGTCTTCCTCAATTTTGTCAGTGTTTTCCTTGATCTGTCTCTCAATTCGTTGAAGATACCTAAATATAATTCTTTGAATTCCTTATCAGGGAGTTCCAATGCCATGTCTTCCTTCGGGATGTGTTTTGGGTCTGTATCCTTTTCCCTTGTTTCTCTTGCTTCTTTTTGTGGATTGTGATGCTCTGCTGTCTCTGAGGCATTGTGGTATTTTTGCGTTTATATTTAATTGGTGATTGTATGTTGGAGTGACTTGCCCACAGCTTTCCTTTTCTTTGTATGTTATCTACGTAAGCAGGGTACTGTGCTGTGCTCCTCTATTTGCTAGTTGCCAGCTCTTATACACTCACCACCTGTCTCCTTTCCCATTGTCAGCCTCCTGTATGTCCCTGCCATCCTTGGCAAAAAGAGCCTATTCTTAGGTCCCTGGAATTTGAATGAGAATGCTATCACTTTAAAATAAAAAATGGCCATCACTTGTAAAGATTCAAAATTGCTGCACCCTTGGTCACTTTAACTATACAAAATGGCTACCACTTGTAAACATTCAAAATGGCTGTGTCCTCAGCCACTTTAAATAACCAAAATGGCCACTGCTTGTAAACAATCAAAATGGCTGCACCCTCCGGATAGCCGAAAGTCTACAGCTCAGATTGTCTCCCACCTTGCTGTTTCCCTTCCTAGTCATAGGCCACCAGCATAGTCGTCCCTGCAGCCCTTGGCAACCAGGACTGATCTTTAGGTCAATTCTCAGGTCCCAACACCACTTGGAAATATTCAGACTGTTGATCCTGTCAGAGTAGCTGACATTCCATTGCTCTGACCATCTCTGTACTCACTGCTTTTGTTCAGGTTTTTCCACTAGTTAGTGCCATATCTACTTCTGTATCCTTCCTTTCAAAGCTCAGGGCTCCAGGATTATCTTCTGTATCTCTGTCAACTGGTTTCCCTTTTCTTTGTTGAAGAGGGTCTGTGGAACTGGTCTGCCTATTCCATCATCTTCCGATATTCAATTTTTAATGGACTAGTAGAAGCTGCAGGTTGGAGGAGGGCAGAAATAGTCTAACGATATTTTCCAATTCCTCCAGCTAATATAAGTTCAGGCCTGGGGTTCAAAGTATCATATACCTTTTAAAACATAAAAGAGAATGTACTACTATTTTAAAGGGTGGTTTCACAGCACTACCTTTTAAGAAAAGTGATTCCAATACTAGATTATTAGCTCAAATAAAATAAAATTTCCCAGAAGAGGTTTTTTTTTAAACAAACATTTGCATATGTACCAGGTACTCTTCCAAGTACTTTATAAATATTAACTCATTTCATCCTCCTAGTAATTCCAACAGGTGAAGTCACTTACCCAAGGTCACAGATCTGAAAGTAGTAGAGCCAGATTGAAATCCAGGAAGTCTGGGTCTCTATCCATTATACTATGCAACTATTTTTTTCATGACGACCTCTCAGAATATGCAGTCATAATGCCCATTTATCTGTTACTTCAAGTTGGGCAGATGGTGTCCAAAGAGAAAAGTATTTGATCTATTTCTTCCACTTCATAGGGACAGGGAAATAGGTCTCTAAGCTTCCCCTTTTTCCTCACACTGATTTCTTATACTCTCTCATCTCTACTGCCATTGAGGTCACCATTCTACTGCTGGCTCCCAAGCGTGCTCTGTTTCTCTCCCTCTCTCTTGCACAGACACACACACTCACACAGAGCTATTACTGTGCTTCAGTGAAGCTGCACGGGGTTTGTGATCTGGGCATAAAAGCAGACATCATTTGCTCATTAGAGCTAAGTTTTCAGGACGTGCCCCACTTACTGACCTCCACTAACGGCCTGGGTTTGCGCTCGACTGCAAACCTGAAGTGGCAGAGTTCACAGTAGCTGGTGTTTGAGGATGACAGCCAGTGCTCCAGGCAGCTCCGATGAATTGTCCCCAAGGTCCCCGTACATTCACATGGAGAGAGTAAGTCCTCTTGGCTGCTGCCTTCATGGCAGATCCTGCACATTGGCCGGTCATTGAAGGGGCTGCAAGAAAAGGAGGGGCACATGTCAGTCACTGGGCTGGAAACCACCATCTTAGAATGGCCTTCAAGCTCCGTGTCCTACAGACCTTCCCCAGTGGGAGCTGTTCAGAACAAAAAGCGTCTTTCCTCTTATTCCTTTCTTGATATAAAATCCCTTAGATCTACATTTGCACTGGGCAGTGGGAGGCCAGTGCTGAGATGGGTCTTGGATACTCTCGAACATTTATCCCTTCTATTTTTTGCCAACATAAAGAAATAGAGGGTGGCAATATCAAAGCAGCTGGGTGTGGTCCAGAGCCAAAAGGGAGTGAAAATGTGCAGTAAGTTATTTTTGCCTCAAGCACGGTTGGAGTTCAGGGAAACTAACAATCAAATAATAATAATAATAATAATAAATCCCACACCATTAAGAATAGACATTGTTTTGAAATGACACCAAATATAGTTTCCAGACAAACTGAATATGTCTTTTGAACCAGGTCAGGATATTTTTGTACACCCAGATGTTCATTTCCTTTCTCATCTCAATAGCGTGGGAGAATGAGAGGAAAGACGTTAGTTAACTGGCAGCAAACACCAAAGCTGCCATATACAATGGCAGTAAGTCAGAGTAGAGTCTTTTGAGCTTTTCCTAGGGTGTTCTCAGGGATGCCAAAGAGACTAGATGCAGCGTAAGCAGTGAGCATGACCTATTGAGGTGGGCTTAGTTTCAAGTTTTGTCTTTAATTTGGAAAAACCACCTCTGCACATTTCATGAAGGCAGCACAATGTAGCAGTTCAGGGTATAGGTTCTGGGGTCCAGCTGTCTGGGCTTGAACCTCAGCTCTGCTGGACAACTTTGGACAAGTAACTTCATCTCTCTGTCCTTTAGTTTCCTCATCTCTTAAATGGGAACAAAGAATGATGCCTTCCTGATATAGTGATCAAGACGATTAGAAAAGACAGTCTACATTGGAAGCTTAGAATAGTAACTATAACTGGTTGCTATCACTCGATTCTAACTCATGGTGACTCCATGTATGTTAGAGTAGACCTGTGCTCCACAGGGTTTAAATGGCTGATTTTTCATAAGTAGAACACCAGGCCTTCCTAGGGGCCTCTGTAAATAACCAGCTAAAACTAGCTATTTTCGCTCATGGAAAAACTCAGACCCAGGACAATCAAATCACATGACCATTACATAAATCAGGGGCCAATGAGGGGATCATATGGAAGAAGTGGCCTCACTTTTCAATGGATACTGTGTCTTATTGGAGGACCCATCCCTCTCTGATCAATATCTCCTTACACTATGTGTGCTGTTCTTCACTTGGCATTAGATTTTAAAGTATGCTTCACTGTATGTGCCCACCCGGGGACAGCATCTTCACCCATCCTCCCCTGCCTCTCCTCTGCCTCCTAAGGATGACAGTGAGTCAGGTCCATCCCCATCATTCTCTTTAACACCCACTTTGGTCCAAATGGAAACACTGCTGTTTCTCAAAGGTCTTATTGGGAATGATCCTGGGAATGAGTATAGGCAAATGGGGATTAAAAAAGGAAAGGATCTCCCCTTCCCTATCACCACTAGCCCAAAATACCTAATCATGCTGGGGCAAAAAAAATTAAAAAAGGAAGTCTACAGAGTCTATTGCTGGCTGCCTTCACTCACAGTGAGCCATGTGCATGCAAAAGTCTGGAACAAACATGCAGCGGTTCATGGGTCTCAATGATGCACACTGTTCTTCCTAACAAACAAGCTGTTTGATGGTGCAGGTGACTGAAGCCCATTGTCACCCAGACTCAGTTCAGAGGAACAGTGATGCTCACCCCATTCATCACATTCTGAGTTCTAACCAATTTTTAGAAGTTCTTTGAGAAGTGGAAAAATATATATTAAAATTTGTTTGTATTCTTTGTGAGAGCTGATCAGTTGAAAGTAGAAGGCCCATGTCTGATGTCTGCAACCTGTGTGTGTGCCTGTGACTGCATGTCTAAGAGCCAACATCTTGTCCAGCTCTGGCTACAGGCAGCAAGAAATGCTGTACTGCCACTAGCAGATTTGCTGCAGACACATGTACATATCTGTAGGTCAGCATCTATACCAGAGGGTTGGAGTGAATCACTCAGAGAACGAAGTCAGCTATTAAGGTTTCAGGGTCAGAAGTGTCAGACACCAGACAAGTCCAGTGTTGATACATTCATGTTTTCAAAGTCTCACATACCCATTCTGAAAGAAGGCTGGAGAAGCCAATGAACATCTATTAGCCTGGCAGCCTATGGCAAGAAGAGTCTGGACTTCCAATCTGCCACTGGGCAACAACAGCACAAGAGGAGACCCCTGGGGACAAAGTCCAAGCCTCGATAAGCCATCTCCCTGCTGTTTAGAGCCTTCCACTTTGTTTTAGCTCATCACTCAGGGAAGATGCACTGTGGACAATAAGACTTCATAGGGTGGGGAGGAGGAAGTCATGAATAGGGAATCCAAAGGGAGTGAAGAAGGCGACAAGAGAAGACACCCACAAGTGGGGATGTGCCAAAGAGGCGTGAGCACTGTCCAGGCAGCAGCCCTGAAGTGTGCATCCCATCAGGCGGAGCTGATTAGCATGAAGACCAGGAATGCCACTTCAAAAGTTTTGATCACAGATCAGAATCACTGTGGCTTAGTCACTTGAATTCAGGTGGCTTCTTCTTTCAATTCTAACAAAGGTAGCCCTTTGTTGGTGCTTGAAGAAGACAAGAACGTAATTACCACAGCAATGTCAAAATAACAAATGTAAAGCAAGCAATCACATGTCTTGTAGGATCTTTCCCTGCCTGGCTCTCTCTGCAAGTGTGGCTTTAAGCAGGAAACTAGACAACGTGAATTTTAGCTTTATGCCCATTGCTATAGAAACGACAATGACAGAACGGTGTAATCCCCTTTTTTTTTCTCTCTCCTAGCACCTGCTCTCACCTGACACAAAGACCTGAGCACTAATTACATCCCCTTTAGCAATTTCCACCTGACAAAGAGTTCTGTGGATCAATAACAGATTTATTTATTTTAATTGTGGTACTACCTCTGGGTGGCAAGAGTCCGCACTACTGTTGAGAGCAGCTGCCCGTCCTTGGCTGAAACTTGCATGACATACTGTGGCTGACCATTCACTAGGCTGCCACAATCCTCCACAGTCTTCACCACGGGCACAGCAGAGCTGGTGCAGTCTGGCAGGACTTCAGGCAGGTGACTGCAGCGGCTGGTTGTCATGGTAACAGACAGCAATTACTCTGCTAGTGGCTTCCACATTCATACAGGATTTCCATCTAAGAGAGATCAGAAAACAGTTTACTTGGGCAGGGTGGTTAACAAGAAAATGAATTACAGGCCACCAATGTTATCATGTCATTATTTAATATAAATAACAAGGGTAACTGTGGCACATTATCTGGTTACCATTTTTACACACATACACATGCACACACACATGCATGCACACAGAACCCATGAGAAACAGAAGTGCTTATGAACAAGACAGCAATCATGTTGGTCTATAAAAACATTTCGGAGCCCTGCACTCCACAGGGGGTGGGGAGTGATGGCTTGGAAGCCCAGATGCAAAGAGAAGATAAGTAGTTCTCCACACTCTGTGCCACAGAAGCAGTAAGTCTTTGTTGACACTCTCTAAAAGTTCCTCGAGTCATTATTAAAACTGTTCACAGCTATTTTTTCCTCCATAAGCAATTTATTCTCTGTGCAGCTTCATTCTGAGATACTGAGATTAAAAAGAAGAAGAAAGAAAATATGAAAAAGAACTTGGCCAACTAGTACCTTCCACAGCAGTACCTGTCAAACTTTCATTAAGATACCAACTTCCTGACTTTTGCCATATCTCAAAATATAATCACCCACTTAATATATTTTCTTCACTTAATATGTTTCAAAAATTAACTTCCCTTTAAAAATGAAACCTATTTTAGCCTCATCTTAAACAAAATTATTTATGAAATAATGAGTTTCATGAGCTCCTTATATATTTTTTTCCTGATGGACATTAAAATACATATATTACCAGGGGAGGGGAGGGAAAACTGCTAGAAAGGTAAGAGACAAATATTGATTTGGGTTAAAGGAAAAGCAATATACCAAAAGCGAGTGACCAATACAGTAACACTAAGGAAAAGGAAGACACAGAGAAGTGCACAGGAGGTACAGACAACAAAGATAAACACTTTTACATACACAATACTGCATTACCAGTAACAACAAACATAAATACATAGGTAGACAGACTGAATGATCAGACTGAATGTCTAGGCAAAAGGGAATATACCCATGATCATATAGACATTTGAGGAACTCTGGTGGTGTAGTGGGTAAGTCATTTGGCTGCAAACCAGAAGGTCAGTAGTTCAAATACACCAGCTGCTTTGTAGGAGGAAGTTGAGGCAATTTACTTCCATAAAGATTTACAGCCTTGGAAACCCAACTGGGGTCTCTATGAGTCAGAATCGACTTTATGGCAGTGGGTATACATAAGTTTGGCAGATTGTATTTCTACATACATAATTCTATGTGCTATAAGAATGTCCAAGTAAATAATAGAGCAAACAGTGGGCAAAGTTATGATAACTTCTTGGCCAGAGCCAACCACGCTGAGGGAGTGAGTTGTTGGGCCTGTTGCTCAGGACTATGGTGGTGGTGGGGGACATCAAGCTCAATTTGCATAATACACTACACATAAACATTTTTCTACATCCTTTGGGCAATCTACTTCCATAGAGATACCACCTCAGAAACCCAAGGAGGGGTCACTATGAGTCAGAATCAACTTGATGGCAGTGAGTTTTTGTTTGTTTGTTTACTTTGGTGAGCAGCAACTGGGGTCTTTAAAAGCTTGCAAGAGGCCATCTAAGATGCAACAATTGATCTCTCCTCATTCAGAGCAAAGAATGAAGAAAACCAAAGACACATGCAAAGAATTAGTCCAAGGGACTAGTGGACCATCCAAACCTCAGCCTATATGACAGTGAGACCAGAAGAACTAGATGGTGCCTGGATACCACTGACGACCACTTGGAAAAGGCTTAGTGTAGGAGATCCTGGACAGAGTGGGAGAGAAATGTGGAACAAAACTCAAAATAAAAAAAAAAAGGTCAGACTTACTGGTCTGATAGAGGCTGGTGAAATTCCTGAGACTGTGGTCCCTACTCATCCTTACGGTCTGGAATTGAACTCACTCTCATGGTTTCCAACCAAACAATAGACAGGCATATAAGGCGAACATTTATACCAGGTAAGCACACTTCTTATAACAGTCAACTATGAGAGATCAGATGGGCAGTATTCGCACCGGGAAATAGCTCAGAATGCAGGAATACACAGGAAAGAAGGACACAGGGATTAGGGAGAAAGTGAGAAGAGAGCTATTACATTATGGGAATTGCAGTCAATGTCATGAAACAAAATGTGTATGAACTGTTATATGGAAAATGAATTTGCTCTGTAAACTTTCACCCAAATCACAATAAAAAGTTTAAAAAAATACACATATCACCTTGATTTTTGTTCATTTGTGTAGTACTTAAAATCCAGAAGGCATCTACATCAACATAGGGAAACACGTAGGAGATGGCAAGCAAGTGATGAATGAGATCTCTACCACCCATTGAAGACAGTCTATTTTTAATAAAAGCCTTACCTCTCTGACACACAGTCTATCATATAAATGAAAAGGAATTCCATTCCCTATCTGTGTGGTGCAGGCACAGGCTGTGACCTCATGTTCAAAGCATACAGAACCGCTGGGGTGAAGAACCCTACTGCACCCAGTAAGAGGTCTGATGTGTAAGAAATAAAGGCCTGTACAGACATTTGCAGGAGGACTCATTCAGGACCAAAGGTGAGATGACACAGTTTCATGGACCATATGTATTGTTTCTTCTAGCCTCATCACCTCAAGTCCTGGTCTCACACAGCCTGGACTTAGTAGGGGAGCAGTAGGGCCAGCTGATGGACTAAGTTCATGTCAATAACCAGTCTTAGTAGGACGATGCTAACAGGGGAGTGATACATGTAGTATGTTTTCGTACCTTGAAATAGGTTATACCTTTTAAATAATTTCATAAAAAATCAAATAATAACCAGTTTTGTTGATTTAAGGCCCCAAGTCTAAAAAAATCTTCTCTCCCTCCTCAATCTCAACAGCATTTCTGGAATTCCTCAAAGGGTTGTTTTCTCCCACATATTTGTGGCTACACATTGTATTTTACTTGACCTCCACAGATCTGGAAAATAGGGTCGTCCCAACTCCCATGATAGGGCAGGCAATGTACATGGACTAGACATTTTCAGGGTGACATACCAGTGTTTCTGGATGAACATGAGCTGACATTTTCTGTCCCAGTAACCATATATCAAGTAGGCTTGACTGTCTGAGACAATTGGATATGAGCATAATCCCCTTCTTGCTGCTGAGGTGTCTGGCTGGCCTCGCTCTAGCATCCTTCCTTTCTCCATCCTCCTTGGCGGCCACCAGTACTCTCAGGGATGTGGTCTTCCTTCTCCAAGCAGTCCCCACTGCAGTCACAAGCCCTTGCCTAAGGCCTCATAAGGGGGCAGTGGCAGGGGCTGCCCCTTCCATGCTACTGTCACTACTCTGGTGAGATTCTTAACCCAAAAGAACTGAGCATTCAAGGAATACAACCAGACAGCTGGTAGAGTTTTATTTTTAAAATAGATCTGTCATATATGTGTATGCTTAAACAAAAGCAAGAAATGCATATTATAGAAACTACAGAAAAGCACATAGAAAACAATAAAATCATAATCCCATTATTTGGATAACCAAAATCAACATTTTGGGTGGATGCCTTTTTATTTATTTATTAATTATATTTGGTCAGAGTGGCAGGGTAGAGTTCAGGTTTTGCTGGGGTCTGATAGCCCTTAGATCTTTAAAACAATTTTTTTTTTTTTTTTTAAACTGAGTTATGGTGGCTCTCAGGCCACAGAATTAAAGGATGTTAAAATGACCATCCTCTTCTAAAACTGTGTCTGACAGCCCTGCCACCCCACCCTGCAGGGCCTGCCCTTACCAAACCCTACTGACATGATTTTCAGTTCTCATAATGCCTCATAGTCACAAAGTGTAACTTCCTGGCACAGTGCTTTTGCTTCACAAGGCAGCCATAGATTAAGAGCCAGGGGTGTGTTGGCAGGAAAAGCAGACACAGTGACCTTCTTGCCACATGGAATGATTATGTCTGGGTGTACTCTGAGAGTCTATTTTAGGATTTTGCATAACTCTAGCTTGGAGGGCCAAACGCTCCCTCCCTACGCTAGATGGAACTGGAAGGGGATGTGGAGAGTATGTCAACAGGACTGGGTGGGGGTGGGGGTCAGTCGTTAGACAGTCTTTAGTGAAAACATAGTCACTCAGGCACATAATATCCCCAAATTCATCCACCTGTGACCTAGATTAAATTCTCATCAAAGGAAGTAGTTGTAAATGAATGGACCAGATCAGCAATAAAATGCCCTTAAAAAATTCTAAAAGCAGTGTTTCCCTTAAACTCAATTTTATATCTGTAATTTTACTTCTGGATCATATACTTAATTTCACTTCTCTTCTTAAAGACAAAAGAGATATTATCAGCCATATTATCAGTTTATTCCATTTACAACCAGTGCTGAGCACAGAGTCTGGCATAGAGAAATAAAAGGTGGCTCAAGGAGCTCTACTGGCACAGGGGTTAAGGCATTTGACTGCTAACCAAAAAGTCGGCAGTTCAAACCCAGCAGCCACTCCATGGGAGAAAGATGAAGCAGTCTGCTTCCATAAAGATATGTTGTTGTTGTTAAGTGCCGTCGAGTAATTTCCAACTCATAGCAACCCCATGCACAGCAGAACTCCACTCCCATGGAGTGGCTGGTGGGTTTGAACTGCCAACTTTTTGGTTAGCAGTCAAATGCCTTAACCCCTGTGCCAGTAGAGCTCCTTGAGCCACCTTTTATTTCTCTATGCCAGACTCCATAAAGATATACAGCCTTGAAAAATCTATGGAGGCAGTTCTATTCTGCCCTACCGGGTAGCTATGAATAGGAATTGACTCTTTGGCAGTGGGTTTGGTTTTTTGCTACCTTTCCTTCTACAAGCAAGCCCTGACTCTTTTTGTCTTATGCCACCTCTGCAGAATTCTTCACACAAGATCCTCTAAGACCTCATCCAACTTAAAAGAAAAAAAAGGGAAAGAAAAAATCAAACCAGTTGCCCATGAATCAACTGTGACTCATGCTGACCCCATTTGCTTCAGAGTGGAGCTAAGCTCCATGGAATTTTTAAGGCTCTGCTCTTTTGGAAGTATATGTCCAGGATTTTTTTTTTTTTTTTTAACTAACCTTTTGATTAGTGGCTGATCATTTAACTGATTGAGCCAACCAGGAGCTCTCGTAGCGTAGTGCCAAAGGCACTTGACTGCTAACCAGAAGGCTGGCGGTTCAAACCCACCAGCCACTCCTCGGAAGGAAGACGGGGCAATCTATTTCTGTAGTGATACTGCCTCGGAAACCCAAGGAGGAGTCGCTATGAGGCGGGTCTGACTCGACGGCACATAACAACAACAACAACAACGACCATTGAGTCGGATCCCATTCATAGTGACCGCTCCTTGGGTTTCTGAGGCAGTATGACTATGGAAGTAGACTGCCCAGTCTTCCTTCCGAGGAGTGGCTGGTGGGTTTGAATGGCCAACCTCCTGGTTAGCAGTCAAATGCCTTAAGATATTCTAGTCCAGCATTCAGTGAAGAACATATAATCACATCCACTGAACACTGCACATAAAAGTAACTTTTAGATATTAAGACTGGCAATGAGCAAACCTGATAAGCCAGTAATGAGTCCAACAGCTAATTTCTGGATCCCAACAGAATTAAAAGACCGTGACTTGAATAGCAAGTGAGGTGAGAGGGGTGACACACAGCACGGGCAACCTGGATTCTGGTGTGCAGGGGTGGATCACCCAATAACCAAGGTAAGTACAGGCTTACTTGTGCTTACTTACTAATTTGTAGTAAACAGTTCCATGTGTTTTTCTCTACATTCATGTAAATCTGTTCACTACAGATTAGAAAGTAAGCACAAGTAAACCCATGTTTACCTTGCTTAGTAGGTACTTGGTTCCTGTTAGGGATTGTGAATTTGAAAAGAGGCCAGCCATGCCTAGAAGCAGAGTCTTTGATATAGTGAAAAAAAGTGAAACTGTTCACTACAGATTAGTAAGCACAAGTAAGCCCATGCTTACCTTGCTTATTGGGTAATCTGACATTGACACAGGTGAAGATGGCTGAGTTGGTCCCAAACCCCTAAAAGTGGATCTAAATCACCTGTGCAGGTGGAGGAGGCAGGGAAGGGAGAATGGTCTCCATAGATCTAAGTGGAAAGGAAGCCTACATCCAGGCATAGGGCAGGAGCGGGCCTAGCAACCTCATGCACCAATTGGCATGCACATGTAGCACCTGGGGCAGAGACAAATGGCCCACTGCATTTTCCAGTCTCATTCCGAGCCACCTGGGAAAACAGCAGGCTATTGCTGTGGATGCTAGAAAGAGCTGAGCTGTCGGTTTGCAGCCTAGCACTGCTTTCCCAGTGATCTTTCTGCAAAATTTCAAGCACCATTCAACTCTTTACCAATACCAGTGCCCTGATCTTGTGGGAAAGTAGCTCCTTAACACACCCAAGAATCTGAGATCCGGGATTTCTGTGGACAAAAACCACAATGCTGAGAAGGAATGATATATGTATAAACTTGAAATCTCAAATTGCACTGTTAAGATAGGTCCTTCGTTGGCCAGCCTTGACACCTTGTACAATTTCCTTCACAGGCTGAGAATAAGAAATGATTTGGTGTTGGCCAAATTCAGCTGCATACAGTGGAAAGAGTGGGAGTAGGTAGCCAAGAGGGAAACAAAAAATGGAGGGAGTGGCTAAATAAATGAAAGCCTGATTAGAGAATTGTTAAAATGAAAAAGCTTGTCTGCTAAGCTATGACCCCTGCAAAGGGCAGAGTACAGGTTTTACAAAGTGGAAGACCCAACCATGTTGCAGCTAATCGTTGTTTCTGGAACATGGCTCGCATCATGAGGATGCATCCTCAGTCTATGGAGGAAGGGAAGGAATATGAGTCTTGTTCACCTCTGCAGCCCCAGAACCTCTATGAGGATCACGGAGTTATAGGGACAAGCTCTGTTCTGACAGGTGGAATACCCAAGCCTGTGTCCTGGCTCACCACCACTCACCAGGATCAATCACTCAAACTTTCATACTTGGATTTCCTGCATATTTGAAATTAGGGTACTCATATTTCCTGAGTCACCTCCCCTGGTTGTGAGGACTAAAATGAGATAACACCATATTTTACATAAATATTAAATGCCTTCTATGGTTTCTGCAAACCATGTAACCCCCTCCTGCATTAATCTCTTGTGCATGCTATGCATGTTTTATGTGTGAGGGCATTATTTACGAAAATACTGTACGTGTGAAGGTGCTCTGTAAAGTGGAATATGCCTGTTCTGGTTACCTAGTGCCACTCTGACAAGCTGTTGTTGTGTTGTTGTTATGTGCCATCGAGTTGGACCTGACTCATAGAGCCCCCTCCTTGGGTTTCTGAGGCAGTATCACTACAGAAGTAGATTGCCCAACTTCTCTGACAAGAATATACCACAAATGGGATGTTTGAACAAACAGGAGTTTATTCTCTCACAGTTTGGAGGCTTTAAGTCCTAGTTCAAAGTGCCAGCTCTAGGGGCTTGGGTGAAAGCCCTTCAACCTTGGCTTCAGCTCTGCCTTCTGCTCTTGACCCACTGAAGCTAGAGGCTTTTCATTACTCAGACAGCTGCTGGTTGCTGAGACTCACAAGCCCAAGGCTGACAAGTAATAAGGCACAGTCCCAATGTTACCAAACCACACGGCAGGCCAGTAATTCAAGTCCATTAAAAGTCCCAAGATCGGCAGAGCCTGGCAGGCTGCTGAACAACGACTTGACTATGTGGTGGGTTCAAGCATGCCATAAGCTAGAAACTGTTCCCCAAGGCTTCTCCTTATATACAGGAAGCAGACCACATCCCTAAGGCAGTTGTCCTCAGCAGCTCACAGTAGATTCCACCGTGGAGTTGATTACCAGTCTTATCATGGGGAATACTATATCCTGTTGCCCAGCCACTCAACCAGGCCCAGCCAAGGTGACATGCAAACTTAACTACCAAAATGCCATAAGCAGATCCAGCAGCATTTCATTACATTAGTTTTACTTCCTCATCTTTTTCTAGCCGGTGCACCATCTCATTTCCGTCTAGAAATGTTTCTAAAATCGTTTTCCCACACTGTGCTGCACCTTTTGCAACACACTTGAACTCTGAGATGGTACCACTGCATCCCTCTCAACTTGGAAGCACAAAGGAGCCTCTTTCTTGCACATCTACTTCTCATTCTCCCTAGCCTGGTTCAGATCCCCAAATACAGGTTTCATTCTTCCATTAAAATGTTTAGTAAAGATATATGATGAAAAACTCTGATTATGTTTGAGATACTTGCTGCAGTACCTTGATATCTGTTACAAATATACTTGATGCTGTTTGTTAACAGCAGTTACCATTACCTTAGCTAATGGAGCATGTGGTAAACATACTGGAAAATAAGGCACAAACCCATTCTGAACTGTTGAACTTTTAGTTAGAAGCTGAGTGCCTTAACTACTGTGTCACCAGAGCTCCTTAAAGCACAAGTCCCTTTTTAGGCCTACTTGTATCAGAACTGTGTTTTCAGGGACAAGTTGACTTTAAGATGCAGGACCAGAAGCTGTTGTGGGAGAAATCTGTTACCATGACATCTCTATTTGGGCATAAAAATTACAATGACTTATTGTGTTGTGCAGGAGCTCTGGTAGCGTAGTGCCTTAAGGTACTTGACTGCTAACCAGAAGTCTGATGGTTCAAACCCATCAGCCACTCCTTGGAAGGACGGTTGGGCAATCTACTTCTGTAGTGATACTGCCTCAGAAACCCAAGGAGGGTCACTATGAGTTGAATCCGACTCGACGGTACATAACAACAACAACATACAAATCAAAGAAGCAAATTCAATTATGCATTCTTTCATCATTGTAACAAATTATATCTCTCTCTCTCTCACACACACACACACACACACACACACACATTTTTTTTTCACCCAGAACTTATTAGGTGCTACTAAGAATTTTCTGAGGGTGCAGGGTCCAGCCATCTCAAATCCAATTTTACTTTTTCCAGGGAAAAGTACAGGCCACAAAACAGTTTGGAGTGTTCCTCAGATCCTCTCTCGGGCTGCAGAGCTGTGAGGACCTGTTTGTTTTTCATACCAATCATACACACACACACACACACACACACAAACCCCCCAAAAAATCCAAACCTACTGCCATCAAGTGGATTCCAACTCATAGCAACCTCCACTGGGTTTCCAAGCAGTAAATCTTCACAGAAGTAGATCACCCTGTCTTCTTTCTGTAGAGTGGCTGCTGGGTTTGAACTGCCAACCTTCTGGTTAGCAGTCAAATGCCTAAGGCACTGTGCCACCAGAGTTCCTTAACAAAACAAAACACTGCCTTCCAGTTGGATCCGACTCCTAGTGACCCCTTCTTGGGCTTCCGAGGCAGTATCACTACAGAAATAGATTGCCCAAACTTCCTTCTGAGGAGTGGCTGGTGGGTTTGAACCACCAGCCTTCTGGTTAGCAGTCTAACGCCTTAGGCACTAGGCCATCAGAGAGTTCCTTATACTCTTGTTAATTCAGGGGAAACCATCAAATGCCATAATTTGGGGAAATGAAACTGCCAAACTGTGGAGTGGCTTGATGTCTCCCTGCTTCCACAGAGTTCTGAATCACTAACATTGGTCCAGGGTTCAGAAGCCTGACCTTAGTTTTACAGGAGTGAATCTACTTCAGAAAGGATCTCTCAAATGCCCCTTGGCCTCCAGCAAGGGGTTACATACGCATATTCAGGCACACAGCTTTTTGTAATGAGACCAAGGCACGAGCAATACAAGTCAGTGATTGAAATTGGAAAAAAACAGCGATAATGGCCTGCTGAGGAACTTTCCCCTCTGAGTTAGATTTTTAGACTTTGAATTCTAAGAATGGTCTCTGAGAACAGGAACACTCTTTGATGGAACATTTCCTTGGCTTTTCAGGCATGTTATAACCAGACACTGCACTGCATGGCTGATGAACTAACTTAGAGTATTCTGAATGTTCAGAGAAAATGAGAGGAGGCAGGAAATCACACCCTGACCTTCCTTCCCAATGAAAATGGAGCAAATGACTAATTTCAAAACCATTAACATGTAAAAGCAGCATATTTCTTCTGAGAACAGGATATAAAGACTCTCCAAGGAGATTGCTGGGACATGATTACCAGCAACATTTAAGTTTTCAAAAACACGCCAAAGAGGCTATTCACTAAGAATGTGTAGCGGCAATGTAGCTGCTTCATTAAACTTAAATAGCCACAGCAGGGCTGTGCTTACAGACCCACACTACCAAATTATATATTTCTTTTCTGGATGCTTCACTGACCTCATTATGTAGAACATAGAGTTTTGTCATTCCAAATAAAGTGACCATCCAAGTCTTTATAAACATGTCCATCAGACGCTTGATGAGTCTGCAGAGAGAAAAAGTGGCTGGCCCAATGAATTTTAAGAAAATACTCTTTCCCTTGTCTCATTATTCTGTGCTCTGTGCTCATTGTCATATTTACAGAGCAGAGTAAGCAGCTGAGATGCTTGTTTCCAAGGATGGAGATTTTGATTCAGGGGTAATGTCATTTTCTAGAGGAATGTGTAAACACCAGCAATGAACCAGAGTGAGGAAAAATCAGACCAGAATAAGGCAAGCTGGATCCTGAGAGAGTTTTAGTAACATATTCCAAGTATTCCAAATGCACTATTTTTAAGTTATATTCACAGTTATTTATCATTTCCTATCCATGTTATTAATTGTGATCCTTGGCCATAGGAAGCATCAAATTTTTATATATATATAGTGGCTAAGACACTTGCCTGCTAACCAGA